>NC_139722.1:82232148-82673918 GCF_964211835.1 Anser anser
CAACTTCAGATGACGTTCAAGATAAGTACTACATTCTACCTTTAATCTTTCAAATACAATTAAATCTTTATATACTACTGCTTTCATAGCAATATTTTCCTGAAAACTCTTTCACTTTTTCCTCTGTCAAGATGAGCTAAGGTTACTACCTTATCTGCTTTTCCTTAATAATGGAATGTACGATTTGACACAGTGAAGTATAAAATAGATTTAAAGTTTTATAACACAACAAATTTTCTGTGTCATAACCACAATTACGCTCAAAGAAGTTGTGAACTGGAGTGCCAGAGTACTACCATATAGTCACATATTTTTAACTCCAGCAGCTGAGTTTGCATGTAACTCGAAGATCAAGAAGAAAACTGAATGTACTGTGAAGATACATCTGTGCCACAAAATGAAAACTTTCCTCAGCTTGCTTTCTGCAAGCTTAAATTTTTCCATATGAATTGTACAAAGGATAGTTGTAGCAACTCAATGTAATTTGTCTCTTCTTTTCAAAAAAATGAGTCATGAATTGTAAAGAAGGAATCATGCATTACATTTTTAGAAATATTTTTGATATTACTGCTATTTAGTATTTTTCCTTGCTAAATGCCTGTGTAATAAGATTGTAAATTATAATCTAGGCTAAGTGAAATTACAGCTGTAGACTAAACAGAATTTTCAGTTACTACAGAATGCAGATTCTTCATTACCTAAAGATGGTCTTTCAGAAGAAACACAGCTTTTTGATGGTTACTAGCTTTTCCTTAATTTCCAGATATCTTGGAAAGTTTTCTAGTACCTGATCCCAAAGTTTAGAAAACAGTATACAATCTCTGAAACTATCGTGAGGAGGTCCTAAAAAGGATGAGATTAAAAAATAAATGGTGCTCTTCACCCTTCACATTTCCTTTTATACCCTCAAGTATGTACTTGGCTCTTTTTTTCAAATGTTTCTCCAAGTGGTGTTCATTTTAAGTCCTGTAAACTGAGACAGCCACAGAATCTTTTCCTTTCACCACCTGTAGTTTAAGGAATAATGAAAAATAACTGAAGAGGAAAAACTGATAGAGCTCTGTGAAGCTATTTTGCAACTGTTGAGCATTGCTCCATCAATGAGACTGTCAATATCCTGGATGATGTTAGAGAGAGTTATAATTAAAGTCACAGTCAGGATCCTTAATGCCAGTGTTAAGGAATGAGTGAGAATAGGTACTAGCTGCCTTGAGGTGCAAAGTAAAGCATTGTGTTGTGATAATTGTGGACAGCTTTCATAGCTCTTTCCTCTCTGAAAATAATGCCATATAAACACATTTGGAGAGCTACGTGAAAGTGTGATTGCAAAAATAATAGTTAACTTCTGTTTAGCAAAATTGGTGATATCAGCAATAACTCAGGATCTTGACTTCACCTGGACTACAAGAGTAAATGCATTCGGAAAATCACCAGAATTATGCTTAATAATTGCTCATTGCTATGTCTTCTTTATTAGTGGAGCCCACAACTAGGGAGATTAAAGCCAAAAGAGTGATGTTAACTATGTTGTAGGCACAGGGTAGTGGGTTTGATAAGCTTAGTTTTACTCTAAAGAGCTCATACTCTAAGAAACGTTTACAGGAATCTCTTAGAAAAATGTTCCTTTCTAATAACCACTAAGGTGTAAGGGTAACTATGCCCATGAGACACCTACATAGATAATATTTAATTAGATTTAGTAGCCATTTTTCTAGTGAATTGAAATCAATGTATGCCATCTTTATTTTTCTTGAAATAATTAGTGCTTTGTTTATACAGCTTTTCTGTAAATACCAGTTTATAAACGAGACAAAAGTTGGATGTAGCATTCAAGCTCTGTCTGGACGTGACAGGAACTATTTTCCAAAGGTCTCAAAAGTTTTCAAAGAATCTTTTGATTGAACAACGCCAAAATATTTTCAGGACTTATCATTGTACAGATTTCTGCCTACTAGGACCAAACTGAATCAAAACAGTACTGTTTGGTTTTTGAAGGCTGATATAATAGAGTTGTCAAAAATGGAAATAGAACAGGCATCTGGGAATGTGATTGCATCTGGACTTGCTTTTTTTTAAAGATGCTGGAAATGAAAAGTTGAGTCCAATGAATGGGAAAATTCTCAGTAACTTCTGTAAGTTTTGAATGAAGATCTAGATTCAAGTTTACTTTTCTGTAGACACAATAACATTTTCACTGCATTAAAAAAAATATCCTTAGTAGGCCATGGTAATATATTTACGCTTTGAACAAGAAAATAAAATGCCATTTCTTGAAACTTAGCTGTGCTCAGTGTGTGTTTCAGCTTTCCTCAGGTTTATAACAGTGGGTTCCTAAAAAAAAAAAAAAAAAAAAAAAAAGGAGCCAGCTGGGCATATTAGAAGAATTACAGAATTACAGGGAAAGTCGCACTGAGGAATCTGCTGGGCAAAGAACTTTGCTTCTCTTCCACTTGTCTGCATCTTCATTCTTTGATTTAAACTAACAGGTGAACTAGCCCTAACATATTAATATAATCATTGGGATAAATAACAGAAAAACACAAAATAAGCTCTGCCCTTTCAGGAAAAAAATAATATATTGAAATACTTCATGTTGCACTGATTTTTTGAAAGCAGCACACTATACATGCTGTGTTTTATACTTAAAAGTTAGAAGAGAACAGTGAAAGGGGAGTAAAGCTTTAAAAGCTGTTTGAGTGACGGGCTAAATTTTGAGTTCTATGACATTGTTTTTGTAATTATATAAAAGATTTATTATAAAAGTAAATGGTATATAACCTTTGCTCAAAATGACATAGGCACTAATCCCTATGAGTTAGGTGCCCTTGTAGTGCTGGTGATGTGTTGTCCAGATTTGACAGGGTTGTCTGCTACACCCATGTTACTTTCTCTTTGCTGAAGCCTGTGCCAACTCTGGATGCTTTCGTGGCTTTTTTTTTTTTTTAACAGACTTACTAAATAAATGGAAATGATGTTAGAAAACTTTAAGTGAAACTTAAGGGTATCTTCTTGTTGTGATAGCTGTGCCATAGCTGTAGCTGAACAGCAAATCATCTCCTGGATTGCTTGTTTAGAAGAAGGGAACGTGCCTTTACATTTGCTGTTTCTCTGTTTAAATGTCATGTGTAGTGTCTCAGAGTTCAGGAAAAAAATATTTTTTGGACACTAATTCTGTAGATATTTTTTCAGAGAGGTTGCTCAGAGTGTGCAGAAGGTTATTAAGAATGTCTTGTAAAACTCTTTTTCTTACTGGTTCAGCTTTGTTTGCAGCACGTTTCTCTCTAATCACCTAGGTGAGTTCCAACTGCCCCAGACCCTGGAGTTTTTATTCTTCCAAAGTTAACTTCTGTTTATGTTGCTCCCACAAGCAATATCCTATCTGCAGTCCTGCTGCAGACTGACTCCTGTTTTCTATTAATTTAGTCAGTCCTTTCACTGACCTTCTAGATAAATGTCAGGCAATGCTCTTCTTGTGCTGGATTGCTTGCTTGTTCCCTTTTACTTAAGGAGACTTCCTTGTTCAGTTTTATAGTTTACTCCTTTTGATCAGTTTTCGTATTTTAATTAGTGAGTGAATTGCTCTTAACACGTTGCTTCTGGCACTTGGCTACTTTGTGCCATTACTAATGGGTCTGTGAAAATACTGATTTTAATTTCCACTGTAAAACCAAAAGAGTTGTTAAAAAAAAAAAGAAAAAGTCAAAAGATATTTGTTGATTTCATCTTTTTGAAGGAAGGCCATGAGATAAGGCACTTAATTTAATATGAAGTGTTCCATTTAACTTGAAAAGCAAATAAAATGGGTCTTGATTTGCCAGCCTTCTAGAGGAAGAGAAGGTTATAATTCTTTGGTCTAACAGCTAAAGCAGTCACATTATTTCTGGGAAACTCAGGTACCAAAATATTTTGTTGAGTTAAATGTTTTAAAGACTGTTCTAAAACAACACCGTCAGTCCTGTCTATTGGAAATGCTACTCTTTGAATGGGCCATAGCATGTGTATAGAGTAAAAGGGGGAACTTAAGTGAGATGAATAGAAATGTAATAGAGACAATTTTGGCTCATATTGCCTCAGATATTTTTAGATAGTGTGTATATGTAAGCATACATATATATATATATCTGTGTACAAACATAGATAAAGACATATGCACTTACAGTTACTTCTATGTTGCATGATAAGTAACATTTTATGACGATTCATGTGAAAGAAGAGAAGGAAAATCAAGTCCCCCTCTTCTGAAGTCAGAATTGCTGACAGCTTGGGAATGCTACTCAAAGTCTTTCCAAGGTGGGAGATGTAGGAGCTGACATCTGCACTCATACTGAGTGCTTTGATAAAGAACCTTTTGTAAAAGTGAGAGAACCATTCTTATGCTTTTTAAAGTCAGGGGGGAAAAAAAAACGCATTTTCAAATAAAGCCATGTCAATACTGCTGCACTGGAACATATCCTCAGTTACTTGGAAGGAACAAGAAGAGCTGCCACATTCTTTGTCTTTCATTTATTTATTTATTTAAATTTCATCTTAATCATTTTCCCTATTGCTTATTTTGGGAGTCATTTGCTGACCAGTCTTTACACACTCTATTTGTCCTCACCCACTACACTTGAGTTCCCACTGTTTCATCCTATTGTAACCACTCCTGTCTGAGTTTTTAAAGATCTTTTCTGATGGGAAAATCTTAGGTCCCTTGTTTTCTTTCCACTTTTCCTGATCTCCACTGTTTCTGTCTTTTAAGTTTCTTACTTTTAAGCATCCCTCCTGTAAATCTTCCTTCTGATTTGTTTTCAGAGGTTTCATCATCTTCTCTATCTTTAAAACTAAGAGAGTTATTTAGTAACTGCTCTTTGTACCTTCTTCTAGGTTTAAAATGATTTCCTGAAACATGGGACTAATTGCTTGCTTTCAATGTACCCGAACTAGAATGTTTCCTTTAACTGCAAGGTATTACAAATGAGCACTAACACTAGAAAATGAGTCATTAATTTTGCCATTATCATACTACTCTTTCAAATTTTTCTCTTTAGACACAGAATCTTTAGACTTGTGTGTATGAATATTGCAAGTGCCTCACATATAGTGAGAACTAACAGAATGGCATTAGTAGTTTGTAGTCACTGAACCTGTGCAGTTCAGTGTAATTTACCACTGTTGTTATATAATACCATTGAGTAGACTGGGAAATCTAGGAAGCAGAGTTTGCAGTAACATCTGGAAATATTACCCAACTTACATTACTTCTGTGAGCATGTGTTCATATAACTTCTGTGACAAGTAGTTCCAAAAAAGTACTGTACTGCCTAACAGTACCGGGTGATGGTTTGCTGACTAACAGGTGAATTTAAGAGAAATCTAACTGCCCTGCTATCTTTCTGGAGAAGAAATTGCCGTGATATTAGTTTTGCAAACACCATGAAAACAGAATATGCTCTGAATGAAATTACTACAGCAATTCATGACTCAGTTTTGCTTTTGAGGCAATGAACTACAGCAGCAGCACTGCAAGGTTACCAGAGGCACAATGCCTGATAAATTTCCAAGAAAATCAGACTGGAGATGTATGCTCTGAGGATGGTGCTCTGAAATTTGAAAGGTCTTGATTCAGTTTCTGGCTCTGCTACCGATTTATTCTAGTCATATCACCCGCATCTTGCTGTGCCTCAGTTCTCCATCTGTAAAAAAGAGATAACTTTTTCCAGCTTCGAGAAGGGTTTGTGAAAATCAGTTCATTAATGTTTGAAAGGTGCAGTGCTGGAGAGAGTATCACTGTCTAACAGGTTGGAATTACAGCCTCAGAAGTACCTCCTGAAGCTTGAGAAGGGGATGAAATTTTTGGGAAAAAATGCCCTGTTTTCTCTTTCCCATGTTGGTGAGAATATCTGCAGTCTTTCCACCTCAGAGAGAGCATAGGCTGGGGAGTACTTACAGTGAAGGGAATTGTCAGAACATTTACTTGAAGACTAGATATGAAAGGAATAATCTTTCCCATTTTCTTAGTCTTGATTCTATGAAGATTATGCTCTGATTTTGCTATTGAGACTTTTTGATATACAGAAATAAATGACTGTTGGAAGTTTATCTGCTATCCCTCATCTCCCCCCCATTTGTTTATCCCTGGAAGAATGCAGCAAATGTTGCATTAACAAACAAACAAATGAAAAAAATTCGCTTCCCTAGCACTATTTAAATAATTTTTAAATGACAGCATTTTTAGGAACTGTAAAACTGTGGAGAACAACAAGATTAATTAAATTAATATTATCTGGGCATGATGGCTCTAATATACCATATGCCCTGTTTTACATGCATAAATGACTAAGCAAAATATTACATCTATTATCTGTTTTTATGTTCCAAAGATGAATTTCCAAATCCCCCTTCTCTGTTTTAGTCCTTTGCCCTCAAAAGCAGATAAAAATACTTGATGTAATTTATCAGAAAAATCCATCCAGATGGAGTGTGAGGGATTGTAGGTCATGGACATTTGTGGTGCTTTATGACAGTGATTTTATACAAAGTAGTATCAAAAAATTTCTGACTTGTATTTGTCCAAAAAATGCCAGTGAGCAATGAGGTCTTTCAGTGCAGTATTTTTTCAAACTTCCCACTTAAACAATGCAAAAAATGCCAGGTAACTGTAGAGATGAACATGAATAGATTTTGACCAAAGTGTTAATTAGTTTGAAGAGAAAATTACTAGTAGAATGCCAGCACATGTGTTTTCAATGTTAGCTAGCAACTTCTCTGGAAATATTCCCTATTTTCCCTTCTAAAAGAAGTCCCCAGATACCCATTTTTCAAAATGTATGGATTTTGCATCTGTGGTTCCAAGAGAAATTACTTTAAGGAAATATAGTAAGAAGAAAATTCATTGTTATAGTTCTTAAATTCCTTGCTTTCTGTAAAAAATCTTCATAAACTATTATATAAAGAGTCATGTGCGAAGGTTGGAGAACATCTCCTGTCTATTTCATTAATCACCTAGAGGAATAAATTCTCCCAGAACATCAGTCTCCAGACCTTGAAAATGCAGTTCTGCATATAATTCTTAACTCCCCATTCATTAATAAAATATCAGTGTCTGCTGCTCATATTAGATGACAAGATAAATATCTATCAGCTACATTTCTTCCTCCTTTTTTCCCTTAACTTTAACTTTTCTCTAAAATGGTTTAATTAAAATCAATGGGAATAGTTGCAGAATGAGGTGCAATTCAATGTGATGTGAGAACTGGAGTTGATATAATAAGGGATAAAGGGATATCATAAGAACAAGCAACTTTTCTGTCCACCAGTGCACCAGAAAGCAAAAAGGCTGAAGAGCTGTACTGTGTTCCCCTTGCTTCTCTCTTCTGTAGCCACTAATCAATCTTTGTAAAAGTAAACATAATGAAATCATGTTGGAAATAATGCAGTATGGGATCCTTTCTCTGCAGCCTGGCTTCTTTTCAACACATAATTTGGCCACTTCCTATTGGGTGGGAGACAGGCAAGAACTCCATGTTTTCTTAGGAAAACAGAACAAAGACCCTGATGTTATATTTCTTCAGTTGACTTTTGTGTTGTGTATGTATTTCTCTGTTTTTATAACCGTTGCTAGTTACTCTCTTTAAAGTAAAAAAGAAGTAAAGTTTAGTCAAAAAAAAAAAAAAAGCTGTTACCAAGGTCTTACACAAACTACGTTAGACAATGAGGAAATGGTGTTTCTTAGATATAAAAATGGAATGTATTTGACATATATACATGTATATGTTACAGATATATAACTCCACAGAAAATATCAATTATTTGTTCACAGATGAAAGTTCAATATGAAACTCTAACATGGTGTCATAAAGCCTCCTCACTGGGGAAAATTGGTTTCATTTAGGTTCCAGGCAGAGGCATACACATGGGACCAGAACCACTGCCTAGAGAAGAGCAGGAGGAGCAGCCCCCCAGGTACTGTGAGAGCTATACTGAGGGCACAGTATGCAGCTCATCCAGTAACAGAGGACCTTGGCATCTATGAAGCCTACAGCATAGTCTTATAAAAAGGATGCCAGTTCTTGCTCTCAGCCAAGTGCTAAAATGAAATCCTTGTCAACAAAAGCATCACCTTATTATACAAAGGTAACAGAAATGTGTTAAATAGATCATGCCCATAAAGTGTCTTAAGTATTCATATGTTGCTCAGTTATCTATCTCTCTGTGCACCTGGGTCTCAAAGATGCAGTCAGAATTTATTTAACTCTAAACAAGTATCTAGCTAGTGCCCCAGTACCTGGAGATCATAAACAAGGCATATACTGCATATCTTTCCTGCTGTTCCATCTAATTTAGTAAAAATATTTGGAGAAGGTTAACTAGCTTGGGCCTTAGACAAGTCACAGCTAGAGTAGGGGCCTGTGGTGATAATCTTTCTCCTTACTTCCTCCTCAAATTCAACAGACCTGCTATTTGCATACTCAGTTTGGCTTGGCATTTTCTTCCATCAGACGTTTTGATCTGAAGTCCCCATGGAAAAGCTTTAAATGAAATGTAAAGGACTGGACACTACAAATCTTCTAAATGGAAAGTGTAATTGTAGCTAGATAAGAAAGAGGAAAAGAGAGTGTAATTCATTAGCTTAACAGGTTATGATGCCTACATGTGTTTTGAATATACAACCCAATGACTTGTGCCTGTCATTTTATTTATTTATTTTTCCTTAGGCACAATAGCTATATTTTTCTTTTGTCAATAGATGACCTTTACTTAATAGACATTGCTCTATTTCCTGTGTCTTTAAAGAGTCTCCAACTTAACCATTTACATACAGACCTGCAAAATAAAGAAGATAAAAAAAAAAAAAAGACAAATCAATCTTTCTTCTCTAAACCTTGATCAGTTGCTCTTGCATTTTGACAAATGAAGCTTCTACTGAACTTGGATGTATGTTGGTTGAACGTGTCCTAAATGGTAAAGATGTAGAAAACTAGGGAAGCAAATGTGCCTACTGAAAGGTTCCTGCTCACTCACTTTTGTCAGTTAAAAGTAACATCCGTTAATGTTCATTTACATTAATATTAGCCTACCTAAGTGGACTGTTTGGGAATAATATGTTGGAGTGTACAAGTCTGAAAGTGAGCTATTGTGTTTCACTGATGATCTGTGAAGAATTATGTCGAGTATTTAGATTAGCTCACTTGCCTAGAAGTCCGCTTGAAGTTCTAAACTCACCTTTTCTTCATTTTTAATTCATTATAATGGCTTAATCCATCTACTTGAGATTTCAATAAATGAGCTTCTCAAGCATCTATTTTGAGACCATGTCATTTATTATTTACATGTTCCCTATTGAACAAGTTATAAGCAAAGTATTTTTTCCAGTTCAATTTTTTTTATATTAATGAGTTATCACTTAGAGATTTTTTAAAAGTTACTCATGCAAATGTGGTTGTTTCTACTTTTTTTCACCATTAGTTTTTTTTTTTTTCTAAAATATAATATAATAGAAACTGTCATTCCTTTCCACTGAAACATTTTCCAGAGGATAAAATTCATTTCATCCACCTAAAAAATGTGTAATATAACATTTCAAACTTCTGACAGTTTGGAAATTTATCCACAATACATTATAAACGTCATTTTGCTCTGTGAATAACATCCCAGCACATTCACCTTCAGTTATAACCTTCGCCTGGCAGGAATACATAGCATCAATCCCTAAGGAGAAAGATGACTCCACAAAATAGGGTCTGAGGGCAGAGGATGGGTATCTTCCCGAAGGTTAACCACAAACAGAAACCCTAGGGGAACCCATTCTAGATATGTGTGCTGTTGGTGTGGCACTGAACTTGATGGACAGTTTTCACAGAAAACCACATTAAAGATGGGGAGGGGAAACCACTGCTGAAAACAATGGTCTTTCACCGGTAATCTGATGCAGATATGACAGAAGCAAGTTACTGTGTGAGCAAAGAGGCACAGAGATATCTGTTCCAGGCTGGACTCCTGTGTTGCTGTGCCTTTATGGGAGCTGCTGGTGGGGGATTCTGGTGGTGCAGGGTCTGTTACCCTATGAGGTGGGTGTGGGGATTATCTGGGCAAGGATTTGTTCAGGCTGCTCAGGGAGGTGTGGCACTAAGTTTTGGTGAATATATCTCTGTCTCTGTCACACTTTGCTAGAGCTGGACAATGTAAGTGCAACTGCTGGTTTCTGGGTGATCTCTATGCCACTGAGGAGGAAGGAGTAGAGCTTTCTGCTGTTTTTAAGGCCCACACAACAAATGAAGTTCTGTGACAACATCTGTTAACAGGTATGTCAAAAACAGTATTAACCTTGTAATAGAGGGAAAGAAATAAAAATCCCTGGTAGCAAGAGAAAAGAAGAAATGTGCATTGACTTCAATGGCTTACCAAACACAAGTGGGGCTAAAACAAGTAAGAGTGGTCAGACATAAAGTGGATACTCTGATGAACACCTGTTCCTCAGGTTAAGTGATCCCATTTACTAAAGAGAAGTAGTTTTCTTCATGTATTCACTTCATAGAAAGGTTTATTTACAAAAAGACCTTCTTCATGTTTATGATATAAATAATTGCTAAAAATGCTCAATCACTTATTATATAAGGAATAGATGATACTAAATATAGCTGTACAGTTTAATGTTTATATAATTACCCATCTAATACTTCTGTGTATTTAAGTAATTCTTTCCTCAAAGGGCTTATAAAACATCAATCTGTGAGATCCACGTGAATTTTCTTTGGAATATTTACGAAGTGGTTATTGCAAAACAGTAGGACTTCTAACTGGGTCAGCTGCCTAAGAAAGTCATGGGGAGAGTTTCAGATATTAGGAATTTATGCTAAGTCAATATAGCATCTTGATACTCTAGAAAAGAACAGAATTTGTTTATTTTCTACAAAGTAATATGTTTCTTTGTTATAAACAGTCTGTCAAATCTGGACCTTCCTCAGTCATTCCCAGAAGTTACGCAACTCCTAGAAGAGGAGTTGCAGGGTTAGACATGTTTTGATACAATGTAAAAAGTAATAAAATTTGCTGAAAAGAATAGGAACTTGGTCAGAAAGTCAGGAGCATAGAAAAGATAAATTCCCACCTGTATGAGTTGACAGTGAAGAGGGCATTACTTAACAGAGTTCAGGGAACACAAGGGCAACACTTACCCTTTGCTGTGAGCAGCCATGCAAATAAACAACTTTTGTTTCCATCCATGGAAGCGGGCTTCTTTTTTTACAGACTTCATGGGTATTCATCTCTGTCTATGACTCATTCATTATAGATATATAAAAAGCTTTAATCATCTAGTGAGGAAAACAAAGTAATGCTGTGTAATTTAAGTGACCAGTCACACATCACAAAAAAGGCAAAGTAAATAGCCAACTTTTTTTTTCTCCTCCCATTTATAGATAACATTTTTAAAACCATGAACCAAACACTTCTGGAAGAAGGAAACAAACTAAAAAGAAAATGCAGATCCATCGGTGCATGAATTAAGAATGGCAAACTGTGCAAAATATTTTGGAATGTTTATGCAAAATTATTCTGGAACAAATAAAGGTCCCCCTAGCAAGTTAAGATGCAAACTGTAAAGTTCCTGAGAGTACACATCCAACTATGTACTAAGTGCTAGCAGACAAAACTAATTTGACTACAGCAATGGGAGGTGCAGTTAGTTAATTAATTAATTAAACTTCTTGCTGTTACATTTGCTAAGTAAAGAAGATGATCAGCTAAACACACCAATTCTTCCCAGTGTTTTTGGTTTGGAATTTGAGATATCTGGGTTCTTGTATTGGAGCAACTCCATTCCAAACATGTCCTTGCCTCCTTACAAGGTGAATTATATCCATACTGAAGGGATTAAAGTCAACTGAGGACAAACTGTGAAACCTGATGTCCTATGATTCACAAGAATTTGTATTAAATTACTTAAAATCTACTGAATAGAATTCTAATCTCTTTGTCCATACTTGCTAACTCAAGAAATGAAGATAATAATAAGACTTCGAGGGCTTAAGAAATCGTACTTCCATGATGCATGGGACTTGGTGCTGGAAAAGGTCTTCTCTCACTGTGTCATTGTGCAGTCACTACACAGTGGGACCTTAGTTTTCTTTTTGACAAGAAAGCAGTAGCCCTATCATTAGGTCAAAACGTTATGCATCTATTTTACCCCAGCAAAACTTGACCCAATTTTAAGATAAAATAACTCTGACAGGTACTCACTACTAGCTACTAATTACAGTTAGTACATGTTACTAAAAGGAATTTGTGATTGAGTATCATACTGTTTCAGTTGTTGCATGATGCCTACAACAGAACAAATTTGTACAAAACTATCACAGCTGAGCTAATTGCCTAGATCACAGCCAATAAAAACTTCTGCTTCTACAGCCTGAACTGTATTTAGCCATTACACCATGGGTATTTGAAAGTGAGGTGCTCCTGCTTCATAGGATTGTGACTGGAGGCTTATGTTTAGCTGTGTCAATATAAGTCAGTCTTACAGCCAGAATGAAGTGCAAAATTCTTCAGATAAACTGCAATGCAGTAATTAAACTCATCTGCCTGAAGCTTAAAGCTGATAGTTTGAGATTTATGCACCTGCAGTGAATTCCTCACAGAATTTCTCTCTCAGTGCTCTGTTATACTCATGGCAGGATCAGATGTAACATGATAGAATGATTTCTGCCTGGTATTATAAGATCTGTTGTTACACAGAGCAAGTGTCTGTTGGGGGCGGGGGGGGGGAGGGGGGAGTACCTTTGCTTTTGTTTGTTTGCTTATTTGATTGTTTTGTTTTTTTGACAGCTGCTAGATACACTGCAATTCTTCATATGGAAAAGTTTCTTAGACACTTGCCTTTGGCTGAGCAGCAAAGAAAAGAACCTTAAAGACAAAGCAGGAAAATGTTAAAATGTTATCCAGGAAAGGAAAAAGGGAACAAACCAACAAACCAAAAATGGTTACAACCTGCATACTAATACTGAATAGGATTTTCTTTTTGTTCTAAAAGTAAAATGAAAATTTGGTGAAAGGAAATTTTCTGTAGCTGTTATGAAACATATTAACCTGAATTTTCCAGGAAAGTGTTCTACCTTCCTTGCAGTAAATGTATCTGAAAAGTGGCTTATTGTTTGAAGCGGTGTTCAGCTCTTCCCAATGAAACTTGAGTCTCTTGTCAGATGTGCTGGATATAAAAGTTATAAAATTAAAAAGGGAAAGGTTGACAGTCATTCTAAATTTCTTCAGGCTCACTTTGATCAGTATGAATGTTAAAGCTATGAGCCTTATGCTCTGTAACATAGAGTCAAATTTATCAGGCATAAAGCGTCAAGGTCTATAAGTTCATAAGGGCAGATCGTAGTTTACTGTAAACAAAGATCTAAGAGACATAAACAAGACCAATATTATTTCTGGGATATGATTAAGTGCCTAGAGCACATTCTACAAGAATATTTAATGAAATCTATTTTCTCCTCCAAAGAATTATGCATATCCATACTTTAGATGTAAACCAATCTTTTATTGGTAAGTCCCAACTATGTTTTCCTGCACTGCAGTTTTGAATACGTTTTGCCTTGCAAAAACAGAGTCCCTGAAACTATAATGCATCTGCAGTTACAGAGACAGATGCTAATAGTAAGGGGGATACTGATTAAATTGTATTATACTGACAATACTAAAAATGTGGTAGAGAGAAATTATTTTTGGAGAAAAATCAATAAAATCACTTACTAAATGGAAAACCAGCAACAAAAGAAGTCTTGTGAAATGATAAGGTAGTTTTATATAGATTTATCACTACCAATTACACAAAAAGCTTTAATTTAGATAGTCAAATATATTCTCTGTCAGATAATGTTAGAATAAGGGAGAATGCCTTTAAACTGAAAGAGGGGAGTTGTAGATTAGAACTTTGGAAGAAATTCTTCCCTCAGAGAGTGGTGGAGCACTGGAACAGGTTGCCCAGATATGGATGCCCCATCCCTGGAAGTGTTCAAGGCCAGGTTGGATAGGGCTCTGAGCAACCTGGTCTAGTGGGAGGTGTCCCTGTCCACGGCAGGGCGTGGGAACTAGATAACCCTTAAGGTCCTTTCCAACCCAAACCATTCTATCATCTTATGATTCTATCATTTGTGCATACAGAAAGATCTGATGGTTCAGGAATGCAAAAAGGAAGACATCACTTTCTCATTCAACTGTCAGAGCACTGCTCATCGTGTCCTCAGTTTTATCTGATTCTCTAAACTCAAGGATAAGTCAGGTAATTCATTTTATAAGGCTTTCAGATTGTTTGCTTTTATGTAGAGACCCTATAAAGCATTTATATGGAGGATTATCTTGTGAGAAGTTATCTTATGAAAACACCCAGAGTATCATCCCTCAGACATAAAACCTCCAAAAGAAATTTGATTTTCTGTCTGCTGAAGAATCTCTGAGTTCATTTCTGATCTGATTAACAGAACAAAATGTTGAAACAAAAGTCAGGATTTCTCGCTGAATTACTTGCAGAATGAGGCAGGAACCCCTCCTGATCATATTAGTATGTATGAGAACAAAGCTGTCAAAAAGAGAAAAAAAGGCCTAAGAAACATATCATGCCACAGCTACAGCTCTTCAGAGACCTCAGCATTTCTGGTAACTTGATTAAATTTCAAAGGCATTTTATATATTTAAAAAGTATATTTTAATAACAATATTTTAATTATTATTAATAATTCCACCTTGGAATGAAAACCTGTTTGAGGTTTGTCCAGAGAGGTTGTGGAGTCTCTTTCTCTGGAGATATTTAAAATCTGCCTGGATGCCATCCTGTGCAATGTGCTCTAGGTGATCCTGCTTGGCAGGGGAGTTGGACTAGATGATCTTCAGAGGCCCCTTCCAACCTCAACTATTCTGTGATTCTGTTTTCAAAATCTTGAAAGCAATGGGTGAGGTAAATACAGACCTGTTGCTTACCAAATCCCACAGTAAAAGAACTAAGGAGTAAGCAATATAATTGTTACAAAACTTACTTAATATAGCTAATATAAAGCAAGGTGTTTTTTCATGGTGAATAATGAACTTCCAAAATTTTTTGACCTGGGGGGAAAAAAAAGGCTGGAAAATGTTATTAGAGTTTCAAAAAGTATTAGGCAGATGGATCATAACCAATATTGAAGGGAATAGGCAGGAATGCATCCTCTGATATCCCTAATAAAACACTTGTGAATGCTGGAGGAGTACAAGAGCAATGGACCATGGGTAGTAGCTGGGGTGTTATCTTTCAGTTTTGTAAAGGACAAGCAGAAAAAGAAATTATATGACTCAGATGCCAGAAATTTACCAATGTTGTTTAAATATCTCAAGTTCTTAATCTATGATTCCATGTAGTATTTCAGTAGTTGGGCTGCTGAACAACAGTGTTTTTTTGTTTCTTTTTTTTTTTTTTTTTTAATTTCCTCTAAAAATGCTTCTTTTCATAGTGTATCATAATGGATAAACAAGGCTCACAAGATTGTTGACAATACTGGAAGTGGCTGGCTCTATTTCTGATAGAAAAGTAGAGGCTGAACCCCTCTCATGGAATGCTCTTCATCATGCTGAGTATTGGTGGCCGCTATAATCCGTATTACTTAGAAGAACTATCAAATCAGGAAAAAAGACATTCTTATAAGGAACTACAAAGAAGTTGCAAGGTAGGATTCTCTAGTGTGTTTTGCACAGCAAGACCAGTCTTAGTTGAAGAAATGAGAGAAACCACGCATGTTAAATCCAGGAAGGGTCAAGAAGAAGGATGCGAGCACTGATATGAACCAACACTCAGTGGCGTACACAGACCAAGAGGAGTCTTATACAGTGGAATTCAGGCATTATGAATATTGGATGATGAGGTATTATAGATTTGTTACCTCTATATATTAAAGAGATCTAACAGAAACTCTTAATTAAAACTTATTTTTGTTCTCTTTGCTTTCCTTCCAGCATTCACAAGCCTGTGCTTTATAGCTCTTCCAGACATTTCACAAGAGTTTCCACGTGGTAAAGGTGGGGTTTCCTCTAAGCAGTAATAAAGGAACCTTAAAACAGGATGATCCTGTCCCTGCGCAAAGGTCTATTACAGAGAAGGCACGTGAATATGCTTCACTGCAGGCCTTTGAACGGTGATGAAACAATTTTACAGTTATTGCTATGGTTTCACAGAAGCTCTTGCTACTGTAGACATAGAAATTTCTCTTTCACCTGAGTTTGAAAAGAGGATGTCAAGGAAGTCATCTCTTTAGCTGTAAATGCACATCCATATTACTGCCAAAACAGTCCTTTGGGTTTCCAGGGATGCCAGACATTATATGTAGCCCAAAGCCAGAGACGCTGCTGACCTCAGGAGTGCTGCCCCCTGTCTCTGCAGTGCTCCACGAGTTTCTCTTCATTTTGGCATTTGAAGGTCTGCGGAAGAATTGAATTTGGAGAGGTGAGGAGGTCAGTCCCAATGGCATTACTGAAAAAGGAATACAGGTTGAAAGCATTAAAGGCACAGGGAAGAAAGCCAAGAATCAACATGTTAGATGATATCTGCTCCTTTTCTAGGCTACAAGCAGAAAATTCATTGCTTTTGATGTAAAATCCACCTGCAGAAACTGAAGAGAGATTTTTCTTTAAGGAAAATAGCAAACCCTGCCTCCTATCTCCGTTGTTGTGACATACACCCAGATTAGATCAACGGGAGCCGTATAGTTTCAATGGAATAATTAGGTTTTTTGCAGGTATTGAAATGAGTCTGAATTTTCTCTACAGATTTTTCTTTTGTTATCATTGCAGACTTTTTTTTTTTAAATGAAAACAGCATTATTTAAAGTATTTTTGTCTTTTCCCTTTAACCTTACATTCTTCACAATTTTTTTGTTTGTTTGTTTTCCTACAGATGGGGATTTCATTATTAAAGATTAGGATGAAGCAGCAGTAACACAGAAATTAAGAAACAATGATAATGTTGCTGTAAAACTGCCTTTAGTGTTACAAATAAAGAATAAGAGAAATAGCAAAAGATAGGCAGATCTATCCCAATTATCATTTATTTCCTGTATTCTATTTACTGTTAAGAGCTCTTTCAAAGCAATGGTAAAATGATTAACATATTTCCACTTCTTACTAAAAAATTATCTTTATTTATTTATTTAGTAGCAAGATGAAGACTCTTTTGATCTATTCATGGCTAGTGTTAAAACTGGCAAAGATACTTACTGTGGAAAAAGTTTTATGATAATTATATCACAGAATAATAATAATAATAAAAAAAAATCTCGTACACACTTTTGCACAGAAGCAGAAATATGTATGTTCATATCAAATCTCTCTTAAACATGCTGCTCTGAAAATAAAACGTTACCCATGTTCCAGTCTAATGCCTGTTTAATGCACAGAATGCATCCAAGCCTATTCAGGCAAGAGTTTATAATATGCTGCACTGAAAAATACAATGCTAACAAAATTATATCTGGGAAGCTATTGACTTTTCTTCATTATCCAGGTTTTAATTGACCAAATATAAAAGCTGGCCAAGAACCCCATTTCATACAATTCAGTTGTGCCTGACACTGGTCTCTGTGAGAAAAAACCTGGATCCAAACAGCCCAAACCTGCCAGCTCCTATTTGTCATTTTTTAAATTTGAAAACATTACTTCTGAAATCATATAAGTCAAACAGTTGCATAGTCAAATGATTTATTCCACTTACTCTGTCACTGAACTGTCATTTCTATTCAAATGCAAAAGAAATTAAGTCTCTTCCTTTAGTAGCATTTCTGTGTTTATTTTTCCTGGTAAAAATAGGTGTTACTTTTAATTCAGGTTGTTTAAAACTTTCAGACAGTAGTTGTGATTAAAAGTTTCCCTGCTAGACTGATTTTACCTTCATTACCTGGTATTCTTTCCCATGAAAGAAACAATATCATCTGGTTTTACTTCACTGTATATGTATTGAATAGATTTTTCTTTGTTTGTTTTTTTTTTTTTTTGTCCCCCACCCCTCCAAAAAAAAAAAACAAACACAGAGCACACCTATGTATTATAGAAGCATGTGTGACAGCTTGAAAATTGTTCTTAGGGCTGCTTCTGGACCAGACTTCGAAGAGTTCCTAACATAAGTGACATCTGTTCACTGAATAGAGTCACTTGCTGGTTAATTTTCACTTACATCTTCCTTTAAATGGCTGCTCGCCAGTCCTCTGTTCACAATCCACATTTTTTTGATCTGTCTCCTGCATGTCTGGCTCTGTTGCTGCCTTTACATCCTTGATGGCTGCACCTTTTCCAGCTCCAGACACCACAGCACTCTCTCTGGGGAGAGGAACCTGTGAATGTCAGCTTGTTTCTTCAACTCTAGAGAAGTTGAGGGGGGAGTTTCCTGGCATCAAAATATTCGGTCATACATACAACTTGATGAAAAGGAACTATGACAGGAAGGAAAGAAAAGGAAGAAAGCAAGCAAGCAAGCAAGCCTGGCCCTAGCCTGCAGCCCAGCCTCTCTCATCTGGATGAGAAGAATCCAAGGGTCTCCTTTGCATAACAAGCAGCTAATGATGTGTGTCTTGCTGTTTCTTTTCATGCCTTGGTATATGTACATTATCACTCAGAAGTGAAAGTGATGTCAAAGGACAACAGTCCAGGAGTTTCCATACCATCATCTTAATATAAGACCAGTAAATTGCAAAGGAGAAGAAAAACAGAGAAATTACAGATGCGTAAAATATAATAGGAAAGGTTTTAAACAACTGCTTTTGAATGAGTGGACAAAATGCTTAACGGTAAGCAGAACATTTTGCATTTATTTCAGGAATATTTGGCAATAAAACGTAACGCAGGCAAAATGAAATGCTGATGGTTGTTCTACTCTGTGAAATTTTCATCTTAAAGATCTTGGTAATATTTTTGAGAGGAACATAAAGGATTTTCCCAAAACTGTGTGCTTGTTTGGTAACCCAACTCTTCCCAGAGACAGTGTTCTGCTTTCATTTGATGATTTATGACAACTTCTCTGCACATGATTTTGAGTAAATCACTAGCCAGCACTATGATATACTGCAGTGTCATATGCCCAAGAGGCAGAGAAGACAGGAGACTATGAAATATCAGTGCATATTGATAATTGGATATTGAAAATTAAAGGGATATGCATTGTTTGGGGTTCTTCAGGAAAAATTTGCATCCCAGAGAATGTGTGATATTGCCTGTCACTGTCCCTCCTTCAACAATGCCAAGAGGATTAGGAAGCACTGGAGAAAGAATATACCTGATTGATAGAAACCTTTTTGAAACTGTATCAAAAGGAGGAATCTTTTGATGCTAATCTTGTCAGTGAACCTATCTTTATCTTCTGTACCAAAAAGAAAACAAAAAGCTGAAAAATGTCTACATAAATCAGAACTACTTCTTTAGAGTAGTTTAAGATGAGGCTTTTCAAGTTTCACTCTTATGGATTCATCAGGAAATTCAAGGCAAATAAGAACATTCTTAACCAAAATTTGGCACACCAAAATTTATCCCTTAGAGAAAGACATTTCTCATGTGAACAGATCTCGAAAATCCTCTTTGAGATCCATGAGCCAGACTTTTTACTTCCACAAGAAGGTCTGGTTTTAAGTTATGGCTGAAGTTAAGGAAAGGTTTTACTGGTGTGGATTTACCAATGCAACTTCATGTTTACCTTGGGTATTTTTTTTTCTTTTTTTCCTCTTTCTCCTTTTTTTTTTTTTTTTAATCCACATATCCTAACTTTCAGCTGATTAAAATATAAAGAAGACATATGACACAGAAAATTTTGTTTCTCAGAGAATTGATTTCAGATTGTGGAAACTGCAGATGAAAATCCCTGTCACTAAACCTGTGTGAAAGGAAATTCAGGCATCAAAATCCAAAGCAGAGTTGTCCACACTCATGTTAATTGATCTCTCATTATGGATCTGAAGATGTAAAATATATTTTCTACTTCTAGTCAAGGAAATTCCATGTTAAATCTGCTGAAGTAGCAACTTGAAAAGTGGGGTTTCTGAATGACCACATGGTATGGACGGAGGCAGGACCCAAAGCTAATTCCAAAACCTTGGAAGAATCCAAAAGGTAACATGACTGCACTATAGTGCTTTCACTAAATAGCTACCGTGAGAAGCTTACAGTCCTAACCTGGCTGTGGTGTAACAAGCCAAATAGATAACCAAAGAGAAAGAAAGGTACTGATAACATTACTGGGAAAATTATTCCATAGACTTCTTGTGTAGTAATTAAAAAAACTAACAATTCCCTATCTCAATTGCCATTCCTTCAGAAGGAAGATATCAACATTGCATGTTATTTACATTTTATATGAACTACCGTAGTTGTAATTACTATACTGGTGATCTAGAAAGTACTGCAATTGTTAATCAGTGACCACTTTCTTTTTCACCATCTCAACTTTGAAGTTGTTTTACATATGTGACATCTGTCTCCCAGCTGCTTTCTTAGAGAAGTCATTAAGATTTGCCACTGACTTCAGGGGCTAAGAGCTGGCTTTTACTTCATTTAAAGCTCTGTATACAGCTGTAATATTCTTTCTTATGGTTACTACAGTGAATTATAAATAGTTGAAGTTTCTAATCTGGGAAAGAAGTGTTATTGGGGAACAAAATCTGTGGATTTTGAACAGATGAGCAAAAAATACAGCACGCAAAGAGCAGAGTGAAAAGTTTACTTCTCTGAAGAAATTTTATTTAATTCAAATACTCTGAAGTTTACAAAAAGAGAATGTAAAGGATTGTGTCTATAACTGCAGCTTCCAGAGCAGACCAGTGCTCCAACCGTTCCTTCTCTTTTCTCTAGGGGAAGAATGGCTGTTAGTAGCCCTTAACAGCAGGCTGTCAAATGGCTCCTTTGTCAGGGACAAAGAATGTAAGCAAATAGGAAAGAATTCTGCCCCTGCCCCCTGCTGGCAATACTTCCAGCTTCTTGAAACCTGTTCTTTACCTTAAAACCTAGTAGTGGTCTTCAAGGTGAATCTAGTTATTGCCCTGAAATATGGGTCCCCATTAAGTCAATGAATTAGCCTAATTTGCAGCTGCAAAAATTGTACCAAATGTATTTAGACAAAGTTATTCAAGGAAGAAAACTTTGCAAAAAATATTAAGTCTTTTGCTGTTGTTGTTACTATTTTAGCGGATGACATTGAGCAGTAGCAGATATCATATGGGCCTGTCAAAAGAGAGGGGGAAGAAGGGTTATGGCAGTAGCTTGGCACCAAAGTATGAATTATGAGTTACAGAGAAAAATATATGAGCTTTCAATTGTTTTCTGCTGGTAACTCAACATTTTCTACGGAATGAAAAAACTGTTTTCTGAGTCATTCTAACAAGAATGTTTACTGTTACAGAGTCATTGCATGATTTGAAAATGAATAGCCAGGAACTTTTCCCTGTGATTAGTTGTGAATATGAAGGATAAAAAGAAATTGTCTTGGAACTACTTCAAATATAAGCTGTCACCACCACAATGATGAGAGTCAAGTTCCCATTTCTGAAGGTTATATAACAGTTGCAAATGTGTTTTCATTTTGTCTTGTTATAGGAAAAGGCCTTCTGGGACCAAGGCATTCATTCTCATTCTTTCTGGTTAAGTTACTACACGCAGCTGAAAGAAAGAGCAAGGAAATGGATTTTGATAGCAAAGAATATCTTTGGGGATTCTGCTCCAATCACATTTGTAGGCTGCTAATACAATGTTAATTGCTTAAATTCCTACCTGAAATCTTTATAAATTCCACCTCTTGCCTTGACTGTTATCAAGCAGTAATGAGCTGATCCAGAGCTCTCTGAAGTCACCAAAAAAATAAAAATAAAAATCAGTAATGAGGTGATTACCTCTGGGAGAATAATTTGTGGGCTGCAAATTGAATGGGAAGTGACAGTTGCAAGTATTTGAGTTGGGTCGTATAGTCATTATTGAGCGTGCTTGTCACGTTGTTTGTTTCCATTCTGTTATTGTGCTGTAGTGTAAATATCCATGAAAACAATGGCAAATTTCAGATTGTTATTAGTCTAATAAGTGATTGAAACACAGCTTCTGCAAGCATTCTTGCCATCTCTCATTTCCTAAAATACAAGAAGAAAACAAGAAGAAAGGCAAGTATACTTGTCTTGCAGATTTGTTTACAAGTTAGAATTTCAGTATCTGTGGAATCCAATTGCAGTGCTCCATTGTTTGCTGACAGTGTTTTCTTATCAAGCCAAGCCAGTTGAATTATTAGCGACAGGCATGGCAGGGCCCTGTGGACCAGGAAATTGATGCCAGCTAGTATTAGCAGTGCTACCTATGAGGAGAGTTTACTGACAAATTCAACAATGAAGAAAAAGAGAGCAAAATGAGAAAAATAATCTAAAACTAAGAACTGCATTAAAACGTTGTAGTGAAACCAAGAATAATGAGCAATGACCTGTGGAAAGCTAGGGTTAGTTACAGCAGATTTTCATATTTGTGTCAGATCAGGCTGGTTTCATGTTATTTTAAATATATATAAAACACATGCTGTATCACAAAACACTGTCTTTCATGTACTGTAACTATGTGTTGTGACCATCTGAATTAGCCTAGGTGAAGAGACCAACATAGCTTAGTGAAATTTTGAACCACTATTAATATATACTGAAATTGTTAGGAAACAATGACACAAATTCATGGGTTCTGGGGGGTATCATACTTCTGGAAAGTCACACTTTGCCAAAGATTCCAAGGAGGAAAAAGTGATGACAGAAATCGTTTTTTTTTTTTTTTTTGTCTTTTTATTATAATTATTTCTTTCTAAGCCAAGCAGCTAAGTATCATTGCACAAGAAAAGATAGCTGAAAAAAAAATCAGGTTTCAGCCAGCTCTATGAAGAACAAAGCCAGCATAATGTAGCCAGTTAGAGAACAGACTAGAACATTCCCCAGAATTAGGAAGGGAACCACAGATAAATAAAAATGCTGACAAAGGGACACTTGTACATTGCTGTAGAAATCAAAACAAGTCAAGAAATGAAGACCTCCTACAGTGCTTGCCCATCATGTTATACTTGTAGTGTTACAAAAGACTATGCTTATCATTTGCCTGTACTAGGAAGAATCCACATTTTAAACACATCCAAGTAACAGTTTTAAATTTGGTGTGTAATGTCTGCTTTTTCTCTCTATCTGACAGGTAAAGGAAATCATTTTATATAACAAACATTCTCATTCTCCTTTACTTGTTATTTTAACTATCCCCCTTCAGCAAATTCCTGTCAATTTATCTTTGAATGATGAATGATAATCGGTTGACAATGCTAAAAAAAAAAAAAAAAAAAGGTAATTAGGTCACCATCTGTCTCAGTGTTGGACCACTCCAACCAGGTCTCTACATTGCAATGAGGGATAGCCCAAAGCAATGTGATTGCAAGACAGATCTTATACTTAGCTTTGGGCCCAGCATTGTGTCCCTCATCTTTTCTTCAGCAACATGGGCATAGCCTAGGAATCACCGCATGCTGACTGCATGCTGAATGAATACCATGCGGACCTGAAAAGGAGCTGAGACATCATAACAAAGCTATTTGATAAAGTCCAGTAGCAGTGACTATATCCTATGTCCTTTAGCTGAGGAATTGAGGCACAGCAGAGCTAGCACATGGTTGGTTGTTCTGTGGCAGAAACTGGGATGTATTTTCAGGTAGGGGAAGGGATGGACAGAATTGGACAAGACAAAAACAGAGTCATTGGAGAGTTCTGCTTGATGGGACTTTATGCTTCCAAAGCAGTTGACACTAAACACTAATCTTAGGCATGTTTTACAGTACATTTGAAAAATATGTAGGTTGTTGCTTTTAGAGGAATTCATGGTGTTCTCAGGAGAGCTAATGATGAGAGACAAAACACATTGTCCTTAATTTTGATTGTATTCCATCACTCAAAATCTGAGGTCATATTCATTTTTACTATGAATTGATGGTAAAGGAATGTCTAAATTCTTGCCAGAAAAAAACAGCCAAGGACCAAGAGTAAAAATATGGAATATCGTCTGTTTTCAGAAATCCCATGACATTTTGTGTGTGAATATAGTTGATATTTTACAGAGAGTTTTCCAAATGCTGTGCAATAACCCAGGAGTATTTGTGAGATAATTGAAAATAACATTTTAAAAATATACTTCATACTCTCACCTTAAATTTAAGACCCTTTCTAGAAGGTATATATTCTAAACTACTCTGTGTCACAACAAAGTGAAGAATTTCTATAAGGTTGTATTTTCTTAGCTTTGTTCTTGCTCTCTTGGCTTTTATTAACGTAGTTTATTTAGCTGCATTAATTCTCACACTGGAGGTACTGTCAAAACGTTAAGTAATGGTTGGATTATACTACTATCATTACACATTTGACATACATTTTTAAACTTACAAATGCCATGACTTGAACAGTATCCAAATCTAAACGTGAACAGAGGCAGTTTACATATTTCATTATGTCAGATTTCCACCCAACTGAAACAAGTGCTGACGGGATTCATCTTCTGACTAAAGACCTGACACATGGCGGAGTCTGAGATTACAGGAAAAACCACAAAATGGTATCCTGAATATAAACAGGCATAAAAAATGCTGTTCTTTTCACAAAAGTTAATCCATTATCTTCCATTTCCTGAAGTGGAGCTATTCAACATTTACACAAGAACAAGACCCAATTTGGGCTTATGTGTAAATTCAGTGGGCTTTTTGTCTATCCATGGGAAGAAAACCTACCTGAACTTACATTCAAATTTGTGATTGTTTCCTTTAAAGGCTGCTTATGAGAAATTTAGGGGATGTGGCCAAATGTTTTCTCATATTGTGGTGGTTTTACCCTGCTGGGCAGCCAAACTCCACCACAATCACTCTCTCACTCCCCTTCCTCAATGAAAAAAACAGGACAAAGATATAATGGAAAGGGCTCAAGGGCTGAGATAAGGACTATTCACCAATTACCATTACTGGCAAAACAGACAAACATAGGGAGATTAATATGGTTTGTTGCCTATCACTAGCAGACTAGAACAGTGAGAAGTTAAAGCAAACTAAAAACATCTCTCCCCCCAATCCACCCTCTTTTACCTCCTGCCTCCAAGAGGTGTAGGAAACTGGCTCAGCTCTGGCCATCAGCGGGTCCCTTTTGGAGCCAGCTGAAACTGGCCCATATCTAACATGGGGCAGCTTCTGGGCTTTTCTAACAGAGGGCACCCCTACAGCTCCCCTGTCACCAAGCCCTTGCTATTTAAACCCAATACGCATATGCAAAAAATACACTTCAATTCTAGCATTTGTGGAATCATCCTATGTGGTGTCCAAAGGAATGAGATTGTAGCTGAGTCTGCCAGAGCAGCATGCTCCCCTGTTTGTGTCTCTCTTTCATTTCATGATTTCCAGAGGATACCAAGCCAAAGCAATCTGGTGATTTCTACATGACAGCATCTTTGTACAACCTGCTACACAGAAGCAACTATTCTGAAACAAAATGAACAATCCAAGTTTCTAAAAAAGAAAGGTGAATTGAAAAAACAAACAAACAAAAAAGAATAAAAAAGGAAGTGAATGAATATGTGAGCCTTCCATGGGCTATGAATACCCACCAGAGCTCAATTAGGAAAATACTTGCTGTTGCTGAACTTTTATTTTAACTCAATTTAGTAGTCAGGTCTGTTTTGAGGGAAAGAGTATTTGGATATATAACATCATGAGAAACACATTTGCACTGACCTTATCCTAAAAATATAAGCTGTTAATTTTGTCCATATAATCTCTGTTTTCTCCTTCTTCTGAACCTGTGTAATCATGTATGGCTGTTATAATCATTCTGTTCATGATTGTAATTCTTCCCCAGTATAGAAGACAGTGAGTAAAACCTAGCACATTTTCAACTAATTAGATGAAAAATAAACACATGATAATGCTGTCCTTCAAATGACTTTACCTTTTTCCCCATGGCAAACATTTATTACTTTCAATCCTGCAAAAAAACTTCCTATGCTCCTTTGCTAAGTGATGCTTTTTGTGGTCCCCTGTTGACTGTACTCAGAGTTACTTTTCTTCTCCAACATATGCCTAACCAAACAACAGATTTCCATACTCTGAAGTGGGTGCCAATTTACACAGGGTGAAATGCAGCATGCCCTGAAGCGATTATATCCCAGCTATCTCAGCTAACACCTTTTTGAGTGTTTTGCACTAGTTCATGATAGGAAAGCTTTCTTTTCATATTTCAAAGGAGGAATTTCAAGGCTCAGGAAAGAGGACATTAAAAACGATGGGTCAAGCCCAATGTTTTCTCTTTCTCAGTGTTGCACCAAATGAAATTCTGAGGTTGTTTGCTTCTGAGCTAGCAGTAAGAGGTAATTACCTACATGCAGACACCATAGTATTTAATGCTTTAAAAATGTACTTCCTCCAGAATCAGTAATGCTGAACAACCACTGATTCGCTTCTTCTCATCACCTATTTCATATGTGGATTCAGTTAATCTCTGGATTTTCCTGGGTTAGAATTTATAGCTGTGGCATTGACCTCCTTCCCGTTTACTTCCTTCTACAGAGGTGGTGGCAGGCAAAATGCAGTAGTTTCTCGTTGGCATCAACTCAAAAGAATTTCAAAACCAAACAGATGAAGGAGAAATATACTTGTCCGTGATTGAAATTAGGGGATTAAGGGAAACTGGACAACTCATCTCTGAAGAAACTTCAGGGAGCTTTATTTTTGGCAGGTAAGACTCACTAACTATGCTTACAAAATGTACCTTTTAAATCCCAGAACATGAGTCACTCCTCCTGTCTGGCTTATGGCAAAAGGCTAGGGAGAAATAGTTTATGAAACATGAAAAACAAAGAGAGAAAAAATAACATATGGTTAGTACATTTACTAAAGCATAAGCATGTGGGGCATTACTCTGGTAGCACACAGCACTGTTAACTACTTGGACTCTGTGATTTCTTCTTTCATCTTCAACAACTTAAAGGGGGGGGGGGGGGGGGGGAGCGTGGAAGGAGGGAAGGAAGCTGCTTGTATTGAGCCACAATTTACTGCATTTGCTGAAGTACCATTCCACCTTGGCAGTGTGTGGCAGTAGAGTTGCAGTCTCAGAAGAAAAGCAGAATTGTGAAAGCCTATTTATTTTTCACTCACTTTAAATAAGATTATATCTTTTATTATTATTATTATTATTTTTGTCCTATTAGCTATTCAACTGCAGATGTAAATCCTAAAATGATATATTTTTTTTTTAATTAATTGTGTCAACTTATAGTTTTTGAAAAGAGCCAGGATTCCTACATGCAAAATCAACAGGACAGATCCTATTAAACATCCTAATTCTGTTAATGTTAAAATGTATGTTTTGTATTAGATCTTTGTTTTAGATTAGCAACACAGTGAATTGTGTGTGAGAGAGTTTTGACATATGTAAAAGAATAATATTTTATTTCTTCTTTCTCTGTTCTGAAAATAAGCTTTAAATTTAAGTTTTGACATAGCCACTTATGAATTTCAATCTCGGAATTATTTGCTATTGTATAGTTAGAGCTTGGCTGGGATCATTGAGATTACCAAGGCTGTTCTCATACCTAGTCAGAAAATACAAGTTAAACAGATAGAAATATACCTGTGATATGGAAGTGTCGGTGGCTGACTAACTTGAAAGTAACCTTTCTCTTTTCTTTTCATCCCCTTTGTTTTCTGCATAAATACAACACATCAATATTCTTTATGTCCTGAGATTTTCACTTTTGCTGAGGCTGAGATTTATTCCATTATATTTTTATCATAAATTATTGATTAATTTCCTAACCTCCCTTATTAAAAATGCAGAAGGAAAAATTTGAATCTTTTGAAGGAGAAGTGTGGTGGGGTCAGCACACAGGACTTATCTTACCCCCAAGCTATAGATTCTTTTATCATTAGGAAAGTCCTTTCATGCATGCATATAATAAATGGTTCTTGCTGGCCTGTCTCAGATGGGTAGCAAGAGGATTTTGTTAAACTCCAGCATTGTAGTTTTCTAGATGTGAAGAGTGGGCATTCATAGTATCTACAGTGTGAGCTAAAAAGAAATAAGTAAAGTTAATTTACGGAGAGAATAGAAGGAGGAACAACCAGAGAGGAAGAACAGAAGAGGTCTGCAGAAGTGGCTGCTAGTGGCTGTAGAGACTATACACTCAGACAGCTACTGCACTTGTGTAGCATTCCCTATGGAACTTGAATTCATCATTGCCTTGCTGGGACAAAGAGATATCATGAAGATCCTTTGGAGTAAAGCAACTGAAGAGCACCAGCTGATCTGCTAGGATGGGAAAAAGAGAGAAAGACAGGGTGGATGGGAAGTCATACCTCTCCCTAAATTTTAATAAAGCATAGAATTCAATGAGAAAAGCTATGGGTTTTCCTAGGCATTTAGATTTTTACACTGGAATCTACAGTTGCTGACTGTGGTGGACTTAAAAATAAATAAATAAATAAATAAATATGGATTTATCAGATCAAGGAAACATCACCTGGTATCCAACATCAATGTATTCAAAGAAAGATTTCACAAAGTTGCAAAGGCATTCAGAAAACTTCATGCCCTCTCTCTTGTCCTGACTCCTGACTGTACACTGCTCTCCAATTTTGATAATATTGCACATCATTGATATAAGGCACACAGAAATGCTAGTTTGCTGTTTCCAAAGATCTAACCAAAAGGGTAAGCTCAGGTTACTGCATACACTAAATACAACGAAGCATTGGATCATTTGGGAATTGTCACAGCTGAAAAGTACTGTTTTGGCTTACAAAATCTGCCCTGGCTTGAAACAAATATACTTATGCTCAGTTTGTTAATGCACCTTGTGAACTGTTAGTATTGACCTGTGGCTTGCTTGCTCCACTAGAAAGCAGATGATCTCTAGAAATACCTACTGTCTGACAAAAAGCTTATCTGTCTTTCATCAAGCTCAGTGCCTACTGGTGTAGCAGTGATTTATTCTTTTCTGTGGCCTGATAGTCCTATTAATCATAACCAAACCATCTGGCTTGGCTGAGTAGGCACTTGCCAGACAGCTTGCCTGAGATCCAGTGATAGCATACTATCACTGCCCTTTCTAGCATTAGTACTTCATTCCACTTCTGTGATCTTTGCTTTGGCATGTTTAGCTGGCTTTAGTACTACACAAAAATCTGAATATGCCTATTATGTAAAACTTCTTGCTGCTCTGGTAACTGGTGTCTCTGGCTGCTAAAAAGCACATAGCAATTAGTGCAGTTTTCAAAAACAAAAACAAAGAATCTGTTTTTATTTTGATTGTGGGGGAGAACTTGTGACATTTGAAGATAAGGATAATTAAAATTCACACAAAATAGAAACAAATTAATATGCATTTCTATTTGTATATGGTTTAAGTGCCACATTTGGTTGCACATATATGTCTGTGGAAGCTTAGAAAAGAAACAGAATCTGTCCCAGGAAGAAAGCATTTTTTAGCACAGTCTGTGGCTGCTACTGCAACAGTTGAACAACCTCTAAAAAATGTATGGATATCACACTGGAAAAGGGTCTAGCATGTAACCAGTGCCAGTCTAAGTTTGCCTAGCTGGCTATACCACACTTGCCTGAAGTTGCTACTTCTGCCTGGTTGTAACCAGTGAGGACTTCTGAGCAGGGGCTTGTTGACTGTAAGTAGCTGATTCAATAAGTAGTGACAGATTCACTTAGAGCTGGTCGTAGGTAGAAATGTTACTTTTATGGGCTCTATAATCTTAACAAAATCTCCCACGTTACAAACACCTAAATGCACAGTGTTTGTCATGTTCATTGTCTCAGTGAAACAGCAAAGAAAAGCAGACTGAAAAATAAAAGAATATATTAAATTGCCCAATGCTTTCTCTCTTCCGGCTGGATGGTTGTTCAACTGTGCTGTGTAGTGTTCAGGATGGAGGGGGCTATTCCCAGGTGTGACACCTGCTTTTTGCATGAGTGATGAGGGGATCAGCCAAGGCTGGCACAAGGGAAGGCTCACTCCTGGTCCACATGTTGTCACCTTGGCTTCAAGAGGCATCTAAATGGAGATTAATCGAAATTATGGATGCTTACAATGTATTCTATGCTCAAAATCTCCTTCTGTCACTTGAAATTAAGGCTTCACTACTGTCGTATAGCTGTGGGCTATGTATATATACATGTGGGCCCTTTCACCAAGAACCAGTTCCTGTCCCGATTAGAGAAGTAAATCCTTGCTGGGGGCTGCCGTTGTTGGGCATATGTACTTTTCAATGGTGCATCCTCCCTCCATGCTACACATGTGGCACACTTCCTGCAATAAATGTGAGTTTGGAAACAAACTAATAATGAACTTTTTTCTTTTTTTCCTTTAAGTAAATATCCATTAGGAAGAATTATAAAAATGCAAGGATTCCATGATTTCTACATTAATATCACTTCAAAATCACTATTTCATGTATAAACAAAGATGAACATCTCTTCCTAAATTGGATGTCAGCACAGGGATATGGGAGAAAATACATAGTCTTATTCAAGAGAGGTATAAAGAATTCAGGAGAAATCTGGGGGACTAGTTTTCTTTAATTCTATCATTAACGTGGCAGCTAAATTAGGAACCTTGGTAGATGTTAGGAACACTGTACTTTGTTTCCTTTCTCTGATTCACATTCCTTCACTGCAAAATATGTCCTGAGTTTTACAGTTTCTAAATGTCAATGTTACTGTTATTGAATTTAATAACAATTAATACATTACAGAAAGTATTGAAATTGGCTACTTCAATCCACGTGTTATGAGATTTTACAAAAAATAGCTTCGGAAATGTTGGTTTAAAATTGTCTATGCATCAAGTAGACCTGTAAAACTGAGGCAATTCTGCATTAAAAAAGTATTATGGAGATTATTCAAATAATGTTAAAGGAATTTTAAGTCAAAAGATTGGGTAAAAAGCATTAAAGAAGAGGAAATAGCACATAATCATTTTTTCCCTAATAATTTACAAGATTTCTTGTAACTGAAATTACTCTCTAGAGTATGCTTATTTTGCAAAATATGTAAGTAATTCTCTTAATAAAATCTAAAAAATTCTCAGATTTTTTGTGGTCCAGTATATTTTATATCATGCAATGCTCAAGTTATTTTATTGCAGATGAGCATCTGTTACTACTTATTGTGCAAAAAACATACAATCTAAGCAGTTCTGTCCCAGTAATTTTCTTATTTGCCAATTCAAATCTCAAGACAAATAATTTCAGTGTCAGTTGTGCAGGATGTATCCTGACACTACAGCTTGTAAATAGAGGGGAGAATGGACAAAACAAAACAGAACAAAACAATCCAAACACACTCTTCACTGATTGCAGAGTGAGCACAGAAGATGGCAAAAAATTAATTTTTGCCATTGTCCCCGGAGCCTTTTCCTGTGCTGCTAGGTGGAAGATCTACATGGTTTCCAGGTGCCACTCAGCTGTGTACCTCTCATTTCTGTGACAGCCCTCTGTCCTTTTGGGACAGGATTAGTCTTGGGGGAAATTTTGTTGTTTCTTTCCAACATTAATTGAAATTGACAATCGGATGTTGAAATAAATAGATCCATCTCAATTCCTTTTGCCAGGTGTTACTCTGGGTTTCTCTGGAAAAAAAGACATTTCATGGGCATTTAGTATTCTAGGTATATTTCACATATTTTGCTATTTTAAAGGGGGTTTCAGTAGATAGCAGCCCTTTTAGACTAGTATTTTGACATCTTTGCTTGTTTTTAACAGGTTTTTTATTTGGAAAAATACTTGACTTAGGATTTAAAGTCTTATTCTTCTTCCCCTGACACTTCTCCACAATATTATAATAATAATAGTGATAAGCACAGGACCTCAGTTTGGAGGTTAATGTTTGGCTCCTGGAGCATGCCTCCATGCAAGAGATGAATATCATAGGAGGAAAATCTGAGGGAATTATGTGCCAGTCTCCTATTCCCTTGGAGAGGGCTTCAGTCACGAGACTGTCAAAGAAAGAAATGTAATCTTCACCATCTCCTCCAGATAAATTTTGAAAGTGATAACTGGAACAGAAACCTGTGGTACTTTGAATTTAAATGTATTCTGAACTGAGCTTTGAAAAAGGATTTTGGCAGTGGGATGTCTTGTTTCTGGATCCTGTTTAGGTATTGGGATTTGGGGTGTTCTGCCTAATTAAGACAGAGGCTGTTGCGATGCATACACAGCAAGGTAATTTTAGGTTTTAGTTCTGAAAAGCAGTGAGCCACTGATGGATCCTGGTTAGTCATAGTTGAAAACAGTGTTTCTCAGAGTAGCAGACTGATATTGAGAGGTATGAATTCTACCTCACTCCCTCTTCAAGTGATTTGTTATCTGAGTGAGCAGCAGGAAATCATGCAGCTAATTCACTGTAGCATCCTGAAGAGGCTCATGGAATCTTTTTGTATTTTTCTGGGTTTTAAAGACATTCTATAAGTGACATAGCAGAGCTACAGACTACTGGCTGTCTCCCATTATGTTTCTACAGCAACTTAGGTCAGAGCTTACTCTATATGAAAAAAGAAAAAGCTATAAATCTCATCTTCACAATGGTTGTAATGACTGCCTTGACTTCTCAAGGGCGATCCTTACCGCAGGCATTTCACAACAGTCTCAGGCAACACTATGCAGAGTCTTTATATTCTCTGTAGTGACTTTTCTTCAGGGTCTGGTGGGAGAATGGTATTATGTGATGCCCTAGAAACAAAGATCTGTTTTTGACCTTTTTATGGTTTTCATTGGGAAGTAAACAAAAATATTTTTATTTATTTCTTTTTTAAAATTTGTAAGTTAGACTCAGTAAAAGCAGAAATAGTATTAGGAAAATTTCCTTCGAGCAGAAAATACATTTTTATGAAACAAATCTGAACATTTCTAGCTACTTACCAGAAAGCGAGGTAATCTACAGAGAGTAACAATGCAACATTTTTGTGAATGGCATCAGTACTGCTAATTTAAAATATTTCAGTATTTTTTTCCCTTAGTGGGATCATACCTGTGCTTAGATTTAGAATTTAATAATCAATTATTGACAGATGCAACAATTTGAAAATCAGTCAAAGAAAATTGTAGCATTTGGTTTGGTAATGTTTGCAAGACTTAATGCATACTTATTCATGTTAAGAAAACAATTACAAGGGCCTTCAAAACATGCAATGACATTTAGATGAAAGGAAAATAAGCACATTTAAGTAAACTAATCTGTAAGCCTAGTTGTGAACATTGAAGCTTTCCACAGTTTCTAAGCTCATTACCAACATTTCTGGTATACATGTGGTAGACAGTCAAATGAGATATTATAAAATGAGCAATGAACTTTTGAATCCAAAATGGCTCCCCAAAGGTATTGGTTAACATCCATCTGCTAAGCTAGAGGCATCTTTTCTTAGCTGTGCACGTAACTGAGAAACTGTGTTAGAATAAAGCATCAAAGAAAGAAGTCTTTGACTATCCAGAAATCAGTAATTTGTTTCTTAGAATTCTTAGGAATATTGGGATAAGGATAAATCTACAGGAAACTAGACTGAAGATGTGAAGTTTTCACTTCATAAGTCTGTGAAAAGCTACAACTATTTTATCAGAACTCAGCAAAAATCCGTTTTGCCAGAGTAGATGCTGAAACATATTGCCCTATCTCATATAAGTTATGGAAAGCCATGAAGAAGAAACTCCATTCAACCCAGCTTGCTTCATTAAGTCTAAGAAAAACAAACAAAAAACTTTCTGTGAAAAATGTTCCAAGTAGAAATTTGGAAATTTTCAGGAGTTGAGATTCATTTAAAAACTTATGTTTCCTAAGAAGAGTGAAACTTTGAGTGGGCTTATGGCTGCAAACAAGAAAGGTAAGTAAATAACTTTCATGCAGAAGTTCGTGGAACTTTTTCCTGCACAGAAGCCCAAAGGAGACTGTAGAATATTGTTAACACATTCAGAATAAAATATGAATTCTAGAAAAACAAATGGATTTGGCAGGGTCATGTCCAGAAATGAATGAAGAATAAGCAGAATAAATTAACTGGGTTATGGGATAGACAAACTCATACCATTGCAATAAAATCATAATCCATTTCATCTGTCTTTCCTGGATATCCAACAGGGAAAAGTTCACCTTCAGGACTGAGTCAGGATGAGAAAAGCTACTCCTGTGGTATTAATTAACTCTTATTTTATGCAAAAATGTAGTCTTTCTTCTCGTGCCAAACCAATTTTTCTGCTCATACCACATAATCTCACCGAAGTCATAAAATGCACAAAAATGTGGAAAAAGTTGATTCGTGATTTTGATCCTGGTTCAGCTGATGTTCTTTGTGACCTTCAACAAAATCTATGTGAGTGGCGGCCTGAGCATGGCAGTCAAATGCCACTTCCTGATGCTTCTCAAGACTTGCTGGTTAAAGTCTGAACCCCATTTTGCTACTTCTGGGTGATACAGCTGGTGTGGAAGTGGAGGCTCATCCCTCCTCATGCAGGATCAGGCAGGAATTGCCACTGCCATGCTAGAGCGTTGCATAAATGTAGCCTCCAAATTGAGAGTGGGTCCTCCAAAATTTTGCAATTTGGACCACCCTGAATGATGGTCAGTCACTTCATCCTTCTCTGCCTTGTCTTCTCAATCTGAAATATGGGAAGATATATAGCTTCATTGGTAAATGTTAGTTTTTTTTCACTGAGGTAGCTATATTAGAGGCAGGCAGCATGAGTTACTTCTTTATTGAGTATCCAAAGATTTTTTTAATGTACTCTCTTTTGGGAGGAGATTATCAATCTTGGCATTTTTAGATGTGCTTGTGGTCACTAATATGATCACAGGACAACATAATGCTTCCTAAATGTAACAATTTCAATACAGTAGTTTGGTAACCAATTATATGCTATTCTAAACATTTCATTTTTTTTTTAAGCTGTGCAAAAAATATTGGTAAGTTGTATTATGGGAAATTTCTAACACTCACATGTAATGATTGGTAAAGGAAAATGACTAAAATCATCCTGTAATGGTTTGGATGTGCAAAAATATTACAGTATCGTGAAATTATGTACAGTTTGAAAACAATTGACCAATGATTTGAAGTGAAAATCAGAGGACCTTTTGTTGCACAGAATTTTTGCTGATTTGCCAGAGAAAAAACATCTCCAGCACTATTTCTATATGCCATAAAAAATCAATGTGGGTAGCAGTAAATAATTCCTGATTCCAAATACCTTAAATGAAGCCACTGAAACTCAGTGGAACATCTCTAACAGCACTCAGCAGTATTTGCATGGAAATCTTGTGCAGTAGCAGCAAGTGAAAACAGCAATACTTAGCGTTAAAAGCTTTAACTCCATACAGCCATTCCCAGCCTGTTTTCAGAGGGAAAAAAACGGGGGGGGGGGGGGACAAAACAAACAAACAAACAAACAAAAAACATGGACTATTTGGGCATATATCATTCATAAAGAAATGAGGATGGTTCAGAGCATTATCTTCCTGACTCAAATGTAGTAAAATGTTATCTTTTACATGGACTCATTCTTCTGCTTGAAAGACATTTGAATGGGCAAAAAACCGTGGATCTCCTTCTTCTGGTCCTTCTGTTGAGGCAACACCTACCATGCACAAAGAGACTGCAAGTAGGATAAGCACAAATTTAACAGCCAGCATGATTACCAGTAGCTAGATGTAACACGAGGCTCTGCCAACAAACCTGTGTGAGCCCAGGAGCACAAATGAGGTGCTGAAGGGTCACAGTTGCTGGTGCTGCTTGGCATGGGCTCACCACCACTCTTGCTGACAACACCTTCTAGCTCCCTAGGTCTCTCCTTAGTTTTTGGATACCTCTCCATGGCAGCACTTTACCCCTCGAATCCCTGAGCTACAGGCAGTCTTGCGTAGACTGTCTTATCTTTGCCTGCGGTTTTACCTTTCTTCTCTCGCTTGATTCCTCTCTATATCTTTTCTCACAGCTTCTTCAGAAAGGTAGCAGTTTTCTCAGGGGTTTGAGTTGAGTTTATGCAGCTGTGTCAGATCAATGCTTGGCTGTGGATCAAAGAGCACAGATCACGTGACAGGGAGGTTACAAGTCTGACAAGCAGCAGTTAGGCAATGTACTCCCACTGCTCTCTGTGCAAATTTCTCACCTCCTTTCTCCCAATAAAATGTAAATCCTTGCTCCGTTATTATTTTTTTTTTCTTGGCATATTCTGAGATAACATACTACCTGTCATATATAGCATAATATTTATCTAGAGAGGTTTTTCTTATATTGTCACCTATAGGGACTATATCGTTGTAAGAAAAGTAATAAAAACAAACAAACACATTTATTTCATTGTAGGAGAAGCCTCTAAAGCAAAACAAGAGCCACGGTGTACAAGCATATGCCAGAGCTCTATAATTTTCTGTTAATTGTCTTTGAGGGAATACTAATTTGTTTTTCTCTGGATTTAATTTCAACACAGAATGTAAGGAGAAGGAAGAACAGCCCCGTTTATTTCTGTGCTTGCTGATTTCAATTCCTGAAACAATATCTCATTTCCATTAACCTACTAGCTTTCAGAGCTGAACTGCCAGGTGAATAGAGAACTGCATTTATTGCTGTTATAAGTCATTAGTAAAATCACTAACTTCTCCACTTCTGTTCTTTCTCCCCAGTACAGCAGGAAGCTGGAAACCACATTGCTTTTCCTTGGATGTTCCTGGAGAAATACTGGACAAATACATCTTTCATCTTTATGAATCATGACAATGCTGCATAACTACAAAAAATACATATAGTGATGTTAAAACTGATAATACAGATAAAACTATCTTCTAATAATACTTACAGATAAAGACTTGCATGGGATATGTGTTCAAAAACATGATTATTCACATTACAAGTAATATTCCATGCCTATTATCTGGTAGAATATGATTGATTATTCACAGAATCACTCACACAAATTTGTCCTAACCATCCTTTTAAATACACATCTCATTTATTACATGGGATCTGCTTTGCTCTGTTTTCAACTCCTGAGTTGTTATCTAACTATTTGTTCAATGCTCATGTCAGATTCTTAGAGAAAGACTTCCTATGGCATGTCTTACAGAGATGGGTTCAACTGTGTAGGCATCATAGGTTAAGTCAGTGTGGTGGTTTTACCGTGCTAGGCAGCTGAACACCACAACCGCTCTCTCACTCCCCCTCCTTAGATGAGGAGGGGAAGAAGTAAAGGAAAGAACAACTCACGGGTTGAGATAAGGATGATTTAATTAAAGGGAAGAAAAAAATAATTATTAAGGAAAGATTATTATTAATTAAACAATTTAACTAAACAATTTAACTAAACAATTAACAATTTAACTAAAGGGGAAAAAAAAGGAAAGAGGAAAAGGAAGGGGGAAAGGGAAAACTAAACAAAACAAGTAAAGGCTATGTGGAAGTGCAGAGGAAAGAAATTACTTTCTACTTCCCACAAATGAGCGATGCTTGACCATGTCCTTGAAGCAAGGCCTCAACGCACGTAGCCGGTGTTCGGGAGGAGGACAGATGTTTTCACAACGAGAGCCCACCCCTCCCCTCTTCCTCCTTTTTCCACCTTTTATTGCTGAGTGTGACATCATATGGTATGGAATATCCCTTTGGTTGGTTTAGGTCAGCTGCCCTGGTGATGTTTCTTTTCTCACATCTTTGCCCATCCCTAGGGGGGTTAGAGAGAGTCCTGATGCTGTGCCAGCACTGCTCAGCAGCAGACACAACACTGGTGTGATACCATTGCTGTTTTAGCTACGAGTGCAGAGCACAGCACTGTATGGGCTGCTGCAGGGAAAGTTAACATCCCAGCCCGACCCAGTACAGTCAGGATGCAAAATATGCCTTCCAATGAAATAAACACTATGAATTAAGTTGATGTAAGCATGTTAAGAAACCTTGCTTCTGAAACATCACGGTCCTAAGAGAGCTCAACTCTACCAGGTTGTTTAAAAATATTGAACAGAAGACTATTTAATTTTAATATTATTTTTTTAATGATGTTAATGTTGTCAAAGCTATTCTGTCAAAGAATGGTTTTAGTCTAGAGGTTTACAATCTGCTCTCCTTTCTGTAGTGTGGAAATTGCACTGAGCAATTAAAAACAAACAAAAAAACACCACCCCTGAAAACAAACAAACAAACAAAACAAAACAAAACAAAAAACACGTGCACAAAAAAAAAAAGCCACTTTTTTTTTTTTGGAAGTAGTTGTGGAAGAATATTGGGCATAAGGAGAACTACTTTCAAATGTAATATGAGAAAAACTGCTGCTGCTTAGTCCTGGCACTCCTACATACTGGCAAATCTTGTGATTAAGTCAAATAATCTGAGAAAAGTATGCCAACTAGCTCTTCAGTGTAATGTTATTGGAAAACTGGGCTGTGTGGTTGTCTTGTCCTTGACATTTGCAGTAGTTCTATTTTATTATTTCAGCTGGTATTAGCAATGATATTTATAATTTAGTTAAACTTCCACTGGTAAATACTCTACTATGAGGCATTGATACAAACTCTTAGGCCTTCCTCTTTTTAATTTCTGTTGCTATGTCCCCCTTGCTAATATGACATAGAAAAAGAACAAAAAATGAAAGAAGACTGCAGGAGAAAACAAACAACAACAAAAAAGCTAAAAATTAGTCTGAACATGTCGTCTTTTATATTTAAAAATTATTTGAATGGACATGCATACCATTTTCAGACTTCTTTGATTTGCTGTCATAAACTATAAATACGAAATGAATATTAACTCTAGACTTTACTGCAGTTTACCTGATGTCAGTCTTGCAAAATTGAAGCCATTCATGTTTAAATCGCTTAGTATTTGAAGCCATTTGGACCTGTTGGCCTTTGAGTTATATAGTAGAAGCCCTAAAATGGGTTATTTCAAATACAACTGCAGGTAACGAATAATTCATGAATGAATCTTAAGTGCGTTGAATAAATAAAAAATGATTCATTTAAAGAGGCTTAGATTGAATAATAAATACTGTTTGAGATTATTTCATCAACTATTTTTTAATGAATATTACTGCCAAAATTATCTCTCCAACTTGCAAGGAAAGAGGAAAACCCATGTAAATATGACTCATACAGGCCATGGGAATTCTTTTTTTATTTTTATTTTTTGTAAAGAGATTAAAAATGAATAAACTTTGAAACAGGTGTTTTCATATACTTATTCAATAAAAAACATATATACATAACTATTTCAAGGTATATATGATTTTTTTAATGAAATAATTTATAAATTTCTATGTATTTTGTTTACATAATACAAACACTGATGACGAGCAGCACTGTTTACCATGTTTTGAAATACAGTGCAAAGAGAAAAAAAGGTTAGCAGGGGACTTCAAGGAAATCAAAAATGCACTTGTTCAGAGAGCAACAACCTTCTATGATGTTTACAACAGAAAAATAGCTTGAAGACCTTTATGAAGAGAATGCTCTGCCTCATCTCTTTTGTAAATGGAATAATGTAATTACTGAGATTAAGAAGAACCATGTTAAAACAAAAGAAAGGGAAAAAAAATAGAAACAAGAAGTGCTTTTAATGTAACATGAAATCTTTACAGTGTTCCTTGTCAAAGCAAAAAAGCTTCTATGAGCAGAACATGGTCGCAGATACAAGCTGAGTGAAAAAACAAACAAACAAACAACAACAACAAAAAAACCCACCTACTGAATGACTCCAGCTTTAAGGAGGCAGATAACACTGTCATGAAATATTTTTTCTTTTCTTTTATGAATTCTAAAGCTCCAGTTGCAAAACATTCTGCTCCTTTTTACCTCCTGATTGTGTTGCACTGAAAACCTTGAAGAACTGACACAAGATTCCTGAGTTCAGATTTTCCATCCAGATTGCTAGCTGCCCACTTTTTGGATTCAGTAAAATAAACAGGATTTCATTTTACTACTAGTATATTGCAAAATCATCCTTGGATCTATCAATATGAAACTCAATGAAGAAATCAGGTTACTTTATCTCTTTATGATTCAGTTTGTTTCTTTTTTTATTTTTATTTCGTGTGTGTGCATGTGTTTGTTTGTTTTCCCACTAGAATTAAAACTTTCTGAGCAGAGAGGACTGGAAAAGCAATGTATAGAGTTTGCTAAATATATGTTACAAGAAACTGTAAGACATTAAATGATCTAATTGAAAAAAAATATATGCTACATCACCCATTATCTCTGAAACTGCATAAATGACTCTAAAATCTTATAACAGAAAGTTGTTGTTTGTCAAGACAGACAATCTCTTTCCAAGCTGGAATAGACTGAAGCTGAGCTGCTCATTCATGAAAGAAATTAATTAATTTCTCTGTTTCCAATATTTTGAAAAGAAATTTAGATTAAAATAGCTATAAGGCAGTTTGTGAAATGCTTTGCTCAGCTGAGGTAGTCCAGCGAGAGAGCAATCACAGGACTAAATTGACTATTTAAGACACTATGATGTTTTTTAATAGCCTCTGATCTCTTATACGTAATAGTTAAGGGGATTTTTTTTAGACAACTATAGATGTACAATCTGTAAAAATAAAAAGCATTCCAGTGATTCTCTTAATCTTGATATATAGTGCTATGTTTATCTTCTCCATTTTGATCTCATTATATAGATCATCTTTGATAATGACATCTCCACAAATGTGGTTTTACTATGTAAACAAAAGAATGTGTATATAGTCAGCAGGCTGCCAGATAGCTTGAGGAAACTTAGAGAAGATGGGAACACTGATCAGGCTTTAAAGTTCACAGCCCTAAATTCTCAGATAGACCTCATGGATGAAGACTGCTAAATTTTGTTATTAAAAAAGATATCAACTTTAAAGACACAGAGCATATGAGGTGCTGAAATCATTCAGATACTTCTAAGTGGGAACTGAAGGCTCTCCAAAATTTTTCAAAACGCTGTTGAATGAAAGCCTAGCTTGATCAACCAAATAATATTTTTAATAGTGATCTAAACAGTAGCATGGATAACTTTTAGCACATAAAACAGCAATTTAAATGAAAAAAAAATATTACAAAGATAATTTTTTCTCTTTGGAGCTCTAAAATGTTTGGGCTGAGATTCATATTTTCCTCTGTGCATTGCCTAATTTGTTGCAGTTTCTTCCAGAAGCAAATAATGAGCAAGGATATATCAATTAGAGCCAGATGGAAACATGAGGAACTATGTGTCACGTTGCTGTCAGCTCTTGTCAGAAAACCACAAAGTGCTCCTCAGATTCAATTTTCAAAGCTTCTATCTTAACTCATATTTTCAATGTGAATGTTACAATGGGAAGAAAACAACAACAACAACACACTTTTTTATGTAGTCCATTTCTTTAAAAGAAATATCCCTTCATAATATATTTGAAAAATTCTTCAGTAGAAAACAAGAAAACCAAGGTAGTAACTGCATGTTCAGGGAAATATTCACCACTTTTTAATATAATAAAAGATAAAGGATCAGAGCTTATTGTTTGGAAGGAAATATTTAGTCATACAAAATTGCATAGGTTCAATATTTTAAATTGACTGCAATTTTGTTTCTTGGTTAATCTACTCTGGCAAAGTGAAAGGCCTGAAAAATGTGTATGCGTTAAAGGGCTCCAACACCTTTAAAGTTCCTCATTTTGGCAGAGTGCTTTAATGCAACCTTAGTTTAAATGCGAATCAGGCCTTTAGGCATATAAAATGTCTATTTCAGTTTGTCAGGTCTTTATACTTGAGTTTCCCATGGCATAAATGATTACATTCACAACATAGGAAAACACTGAGACAGACCTGCACTAATTACACTAATGCTATAATAGGAAAAATTGGATGAACACCATATACAAAATAAACTCTCATGACTTTGCAATATTTTGATTACCAACTAGGCTGTTCATTTCGGAAAAAAAGCTGTGAAGACAAAAGCTCAAAGAGATATTTCAATATGTCAGTTCACTTGTGAGGCTTTTGGCTGCTTAGCCAACAATTCTTGTTAATATACAGTAATCAAAATATTATTTTTTTACTTATTAATTGGAATGCAAAGATTAAAAATAAGTATAGGATCCTTCTCCTGGTGTAATTGTGCCTACCCATACATGCATGTAGTAATTTTTAGTAAGTTTATAAAATCTGAACTTAATTAAAAATAATCTGATTAAATTGGGAAATAAATTATTCTCAGCAGGAGGTTTCAAACTAAGAATTTATATGCATGTTAATGTGATACATCCTGTAATTTTGTTATTCAAGTTATGGAAGATGTAAATTCTGTATCTTAATATTGCAAAAGTCTTGCTCTGCCAAAATTTTAAAGGATCTATTAGAACCTTTTGAATTGTATTTACTCATCATGTAAGACAAAATATGTACCTATCTTTAATGTAAACATTCTAAAACTGAATTCGTCAGTCTAATATAAGTAGAAATTTATGCATTTACTTTCATTGTAAAGTACTAATATTGATTTTTCAATTTACTTTAAAAAACACTTAGGATATGTTCGAGAGTTGCAGGAAGGTCACTGATATAAGAGTGAATCTGCACAGCCAATGAAACTGCTTTGAATCTTTTTCCTTTCCTTTCCTTTCCTTTCCTTTCCTTTCCTTTCCTTTCCTTTCCTTTCCTTTCCTTTCCTTTCCTTTCCTTTCCTTTCCTTTCCTTTCCTTTCCTTTCCTTTCCTTTCCTTTCCTTTCCTTTCCTTTCCTTTCCTTTCCTTTCCTTTCCTTTCCTTTCCTTTCCTTTCCCTTCCCTTCCTTGATACAAAGAATGTACTTTCTATTTAATTTAGTAGTAAATATTTTAGTAGCAAAATAGTAGACCTCCAATGATCTTATGTATCAACAGAAGTGAGGAAAAACAATTTTTCCATTTTTTTAGTGCAAAAACTGGAATGTGAAATATGCTGAGGATTTTTCCTCGTCATGAAAAAAAAGCTGGCTCTGAATATACTCTGATGATTTCGTGCTATTTAAGGACTGTGGATATTAGGAAAAGTTTTTTCACCAAGAGGCTGGTTGGGCACTGGAACAGGCTTCCCAGGGAATAGGTCAAAGCACCGAGCCTGCCAGAGTTCAGTGTTTGGACAATGCTCTCAGACACATGATCTGATTTGTATTTATTTATTTATCGGGGGGAGGGGTCTGTGTGTCCTTTGGGGACCCAGGAGTTGGACTTGTGGCTCCCTACCAACTCGAATATTCTATGATTCTATGACTCCTTTCTGCTGGTAAGTTTTCTGATGTAGTCTTTGGATTATTGTGAAGAAAAAAAAAAAAAAAAAGAAAAAAAAAAGATAAAGTGAGCCAAGACAGCCTAGTTTTTCATTCCTTTTTCATTCAGTCCCTTACACTTTGAGATACATGACAATCAAGACTGAAGCCAACCCCCTGCAAAGATACTAAGACACCTACTTGCTATGAGAATAGCATATGTTTATACAAAAAGAAATGGCACCTGCATTCTTTCCTTAAGAGAGTAAAGTGGAGTTTGTGTTTTGTTTTCATTCCTCTAAGTGGTTTCTTCATTTGCTTCCTGCCTTTCATGCCCTCAGGAGATTATTTTTGTTTTCACATTTGATAGCTTACTGCTCCTAGCACACTTGTCACATCTGTGCATTTTATTACTGCTTCTGCATCATACAGCTGTATCATTCATTCCTTTTATTCCTGTTTAACATTTCTCTCTACAGCTTAATAAAGTCCTTTTGAATTTTTATCATTTAGATTTCTCATTTTACTCTATTTGGCTTAACATGCTCTTATATTGAGAGTCAGACGGTCATTATTGCTCTCACTGATGACGCTGAAGTTCATTCAAATCAAGTGTAGTTTGGGTATTAAGAAAATGTACATGGGTATCTGGGGAAATTATGGATTCCTTGTAAGCAGAGGTTTTCAAGAACAGGTTAGAGAAATGTCTGTCAGGAGTGATCCAGGATCCTCATTCTAGAGGTGTGATGGAAAGCAGTGCAAGGCACAGGCTGCGTGATCTAGGATTTCCTCTCCCCCTACATTCTCTGAGGTATGTCCTCTTTTGATGCCAATAATTTTACAGATGTCTCATAATTTTATCTACAGAGTTGATCAGTACAGCAAACCTCATGTCTTATTGGACAATCCTTATATGATCAGGCAAATTCTATTACTGATTAAAACAATACCTGTCTGGACTAGTTCCATTAAATTCTAAGGATTTACTCACCATTATTCACCATAGCTGCAATGTTAGCTATTAAGACATGCTCGCACATATGCACAAAGCTGTATCCTAATGTGAGCAGATTATCCTTACAAGAAAGCCTCCAAGAAAACATTAGCCATTTGCTTTTGATATATTTTGCATTTCCATCTTCATCTCCAGCACTGTCAATCTTAGAGTTAGCTAAACTCAGCAGAGCAGGAAAAACCTCTCTTCCCCTTCTCTTTGAGCATTGTAATTCAAAACCCAGCAGAAGAGAAGGTATTTTATACCATACATGAAGCTGTCCAAAGCATCAGCAAAGGGGAAAACGGCTATCTTGACAATGTGATTTTTTACCAAGATGCTTGGTTCATAGTCTTTTTTTTTTTTTTTTTCTTCACAAATATGCCATTTTATCCCAGAAAGAAACAGAAGTGACAGGATGAGAAAAGACATATTTTAAATCTGAAACCTGTCATCAGAAAAGCGCTCTTCATAGACTGGATATTTCAAAGCAGAAGTTATACATTAGCACAAGTATATAGCATAGTAGGCCTTTAATTTTTAGTGAGGCCTCTGAACTATTTTGTTATAAATATTTAATCATGTGGCTGTCTCCATCTGTGTGTACTTTGCCTTCAAACCTGCAGGAAAAGCTGCTGTTTATCATGCCCAGTGGTCACTTAATTTGTGTGTCAGGGTGGGCTGTAGTACAGAAGTCTTAATCCCTCACGGATTATCCTCATGGATAATTTACTACTACCTTTCCACGCTCAGCCATTCTCTTAACTGGAAAGGGCATGGGGGGAACTTCCTCAACTGTAAGGAATGTATTTGTGTTAGCTGCATGAGAGCACAGACTCCAGAAAGGTAAGAAGCCCTGTTTAAACTTGTAGGAGAGTATTGACACCATTAAGTCAGGTGCCTGGACGTCAAGCATAGGCTCCTCGTATAATGAGTGGAGCATCCAGACTGTAATTATGTGCACTTTGAAAAATATGAATGCTTTGGATTTATGTTGTACTGAGGATTTCAGCAGTAAAAACTATACATGGATGCTCTCATCGTCTTTTCTCTACCTCCAGCTGTCCTCCAGCTGATGGTTTTGGAATGTTCTCAGTCCTGTTTGTAAAAGCCACAGGAAAGCTGCTCAGTAAGTCTACTGTACCAGGGAGACTTTCAACACACAAGGACGCCTGTGCAAGAGTACATAGTATCACAGAAGGCCTGAGGTAGAAAGAGTTCTCTCGAGATGGTCCAGCCCCTCTTCTAAGACCAGGGCCACAGAAAGCAGGTTGCCCAGGACCATGTCCAGTCAAGTTCTGAATATCTTCAAGGAGGGAGACTCAACAGCCTCTCTGGGCAACCTGTGCAAGTGTTCATTTGTAAGTGAAATTGTCGAAGCTATCTGCATGTAACTATTAAATCTTTATATTACACTTTCTACAAACTGTCTTAAAAAAAAAAAAAACTAATGAAAGAGTAGCAATATTAGAGTATTCTTCTGTACAGTACAAAAAAAGGAGCACCCAACTATAGTAAAGTAACATGCTTAGCTTGAAGCAAACAAAAAAGAAGCACAAGTCCTTTGCTGTGAATATACTTGAATAGTGTACTTTAAAAGATAAGAAAAAATGCTCTAACACTGGCATTAAAAAGAAAAATAAAAGTAAGACCCATACAAGATATTTTTTTTTTCACAAAACTAAATTTATTCAAAGCAACGTTTGTTGTATTTCCGACAGGTGAAGTAATGTTTGAAGCTACTATTTAGTGCATAACTTTGGTAATCAGATAAGACTTTTCTTATTCAAAGTAAAATTTGAATTCTCATTTCCACTTTTTATAACACTTTGCTAGTTTTTGGTAGCCTTTGAAGGGCCATATGTTACATTTAAAGTAAATTTAAAATCAGGTCAATTAATAACATTATATAAGGAATCTGTAAGAATGAGAATGAAACTTAAACGTGCATAGCAAAGTTACCTCTCTGTACTTAGTACACAGGAAACAAAAGAACAAAATTAATACAGCACATACCAGAGTCTTGGACTGCAAGGATCCAGGGTTTTCCTTTGTTCTTCTGCTGTTGTATGTGTAATACTCAGCATGATCTTTCCTTCTGTAGGGAAGAAGAGAAATTTAAAATGAACAGGATGAAACTAGGATTCATTTGTAAAGCGCAGAGATCCTTGATGGAAAATAATACAGAAATTATGGGATATCATTAACTATTTTTACATGCATATATATTATCTGTTTCTGATAGAAAGATTTTACATGCAGTGCAAATTTGTAAATTGATTATATTTTTGTTAAAACATTCAGTGGTTTTGAGCTATCAGGCTGTTAAACTAAGATGATTAAGTAAAACCCCAGTTATAACATTTAAATATTTCTCTTTTCTTTTGGTCCATTTGCTGTGACATCTGCCTTAGATCTAAAAACTACCAGCACAGAATTTATTGGTTATGTTTTATCAAAGCAACTAGAGTGAAATATCTGGGAAGGACTGGTCACATCCACCTATCTACTTATTCTCATTATCATTATGAATAGCATGTAGGCAAGAATTCCAAGAATATATTTATATACTTGAGAGTTTGTTTATATTATAAATAGAATGTTACCCTAAACCATGAAAAGTGTATTGCCAGTTTCTGACAGACCAGAAGATTATTCATTGCACATCAAAATTTGCACTTGCAGAGAGTGATAGTCACTGTGATTTCATGAGATATTTGAAAGAAGGTTGTGCCTGCAAAGCATTTGAAATATACGTATTTGAAATATATGTATGGATATTGCACATATATGTGCATACACATACTTAAATGTATCTCTCTATATATATATGTATTCTATATAAACATATTTGTATGTGAATATATATACATTGTGGTAAAAATGTTGCTGCCTCAGGGACTGCTACATTCTCCAGGGAAAAAAGTTCTCTACCACAACTTCTCTATCAGTTAATTACAGTGTTTGCATATTTGGTAGCTGATGAAATTTATAGAGTATTTCTAGATTAGAGAATTCATAGTCTTTGCATAGCTTAATTTACATGTGCTTCATATTACTTATGCTGTATTAGAACAGGAAAGTAGAATGGGAACAGGACAAATGAAATGAAAGCATATTCGATTTAATACAGTTAAAAATGTGTACACATTTTATACAATAAATCATCGACTCAAAGGAGACAGTGAAACTCCATGTCAAAATTTATTATGAATAATTGCCCAATAGGATGAAAACAATTGAATATATGGGAGTAAGTGTAATATCGTGCATAATTGCATTAACTATGCTGGTAATGTATAAGGGATATCAATACTCAAGCTCTGGGATCAAATATAACCTTTCCTATTTAACAGAGTATAAGAAACATTCCCTACAAACATGTGATTGCATAATCATCAGTTATGTACTTGGAGAGGCATAGATTGGAGAAGCCAAGAGGGATTGTTACCGATCACATCACCTGATCACATGTGCAGCACAATTCCATTAAATCATTCCTGGCCTAACCCTTAGTTGCTAGCTGTGGGAAAGGAATTCGCAGGGAGCTTTGTGCTGTTTCGTGGGAAAGGAATTCTCAGGGAGCTTTGTGCTGTTTCACACATCCCTGAGTTCGAGATAATGAGGAAAACAGCGGTAGAACCAAAAACTTGAGCAAGGTTGAGATAAAGTAAATTGGCTACAGTGTTAACGATGAGCTTTGGGCAGTGGCCAATTGCTGGCTGGCTCAAGGTGCATGTCTGAGGGTCTCTAACCAATTGTATGACAGATTCGGGCGCGTGGACAGCGCATGGGGTTACGGGGAAAGTATATATAGTAGTGAAAAAGGGCAATAAACATCTCCTGTTCAAGAGCCATCAGGAGTCCGTGTCTTGCATCCCTTCAGCTAGCTGTATTCTAGAAAGACGCTTTTAAAACTAAGTTTTCAAGTTTCATATTCCAACTACTTGTGAGAAAATTGCTTATTTTCTTGCTATGCCATTATTTGGAGAAAATAAATACTCTTTTCCACTTCCAGCTCAGGTTGTTTTTGTGACTATGATGAAGAAATCTTTTAACCTTGTATAATGTTAAAAACATACTATTTTCACACCATCAGCATTTGTTCAGTTTCAACTGAGACTGTAATAAAATTTAGTATTTCAAAAAGTGACAAAGACCTATTCAATTCTCAACAGAAATCCAACAAACAGTATTTCAACCACTACATTTTAAGAGCTACCCCCCCAAAAAAAAAAAAAAGAGCAGCACTGTAGCTCAATCTGTTATCTACACAGCTGAGAATTAAACAAAATTTTATTACTATTAAGCATCTTCAGACATAGATTATAAAGCATCTTTGAAAATCCACTTAAGTAGATACCTACCTTATTATAAGCTGGAAATAGGTACACACTTTTGAAAATTCAGCTCCAGGGATTCATCTCAGTGTCCTTACCTCTTTATTTGACCCTCTGCTCTCAGCTGATCTAGGATACATATTGACTCACTCAAAGAAACTGCTTTTTTCAGACTTGCTTTGTATATGATCGTGTAATATGGTCTTGCAGAAGCAGTGTTATTCTCTTGAAGAGAAATATTGATTATGTTAAGTATATGCAAATATTCTGATGGATGAGGCCTCCAAGATATATGATTTTATTTTGGTATCTCTACTTTTTATTCTTTCTCCCTTATAGATCTTTACTAATAAAATATTAATTCTATACTCTGTGTCCAGTTCTGTAATTTCTACTTGATTTTATACTCTATTCATAAAGAAAATATAAGAATCTAAGTGCTTTTGTGTGCCTGTGCTGATTTTTTGAGAACACAGAACTGAGTAGTAGGTATCATGGATCTAGCCTTCCATATCTTTCTTTTCAGTTTCTGTTTGGCTTATGACAAATTTGAAAATCTGAGCTACACCAAAGAAGTTAAAAACCTTTATTTGGAAGGAAATGACTTTGTTGTAGAAGTGGTTAAGATTTTAGACATAGATCAGTATTTTTTTTTCCAAACCATTTAACTTTCTCCTAAACTACAACCTTTGTCTTGAATTTCTTGAATACAGAAATGTTTAGGATGTTTTAGTTTTTTCATCCTCTTTGAAACAAATGTACAGAAATTTTCCTTCCCTTTCAACAGTCAGTACTTCATACAGCTCTCCTATGAAATAGATTAAATGTCTTTTTTGAGCACCTTGAGATTCCTTGGCATAAAGGAGCACTGTATGACTTGAAACTGGTGTTGAAGTATACTTACAGAAGAAACTGTTGTTACTATGATCTTTTACTGAACCTGTCTTGAACACCTGTAACTGCCTTCTGTTTTGTCCCAAATGCTCCTAATGATAAAAACTGGTTTTCTCTTTGGAGCATATCTAAAATACTGCTATGGGTGCACTGTGTAAAAGGACAACTAACTTGCTGCAGTAGAAGAAAAACCTATGGTCTTATAATGTAACAAGCTGTTTAAACTTTCCAAAGAGAAACCTCCAGAGATGCCAGAAACTTCAATCACAAACCTCTATGCTGCTGTTGATGCCACTTGTGAGTTATTTTACATGTCCTGTATTATTTATGTAGATTTAAGTGGATGATGACATATTTAGCTTCAGTAAGTTGCTTTGTAAGGCAGATTTTCCCTAGAGAATATCAAGTAGAGGCAGGGGTAGGTTGCTGACTCACACCAGGTGAAGTATTTGAAATGCATGACTTATGCCAGTCAGATGGAACATCTGGTTTCACCCAAATTGAAGAGGAGAAGGACTTCACCTACACGTTCCTCCTGAGGATTCCACCTACTGCTCATGCACTGGAGTTTAGCATTCAAGCTTGGCCCATTACACTGAACATTGTTACATGAAGAAATAAATTGAAACTGAGAGTCTACATTTTCTAATTTATTAATAATTAGATATATGGGTGGTAGAATTAGTGTCTTCAAGATATATATTTTTTCCCTCTCAGTTTTGTTCTTTGTCTTCTCTTTTGCTCAGTAAAGCTCACAAAACATAAGAAAACTGAAGGCAAAACTCCCAAGTCCACTCTTCTTTTTCTGATGCCTATAAAGTCATGCTACATGCCACACAATACATGTTCTATAGTTTGAGGTTCATCCAGAGCTGTGGGATGTCCTCATTCTGCTGCTCCTGTCAGGAATGACACCATTTAAGTCTACCGGAGAACCATACCAAAACTCAGTGTTTGGGGACATTTATCTGTTTCTGGCCTTATAATCATCATCTTTCCACTTTAAAAACAAAACTATTTTCTTCTAATCAATTTTTGCCATGTTTTGTGGGTTTTCTTTCCCTCAATCACTTTTTTTCCTCCATAGTTTTGTTTGTAAACAGATTTTTTTCTTTTTAACAAATTAATAATTTCTGTGTATTATATATTTTAACAAAAATGTCAGATACTCAACATTGCTTGAATCATACAATTATGAAAAAACAACAATGGAATGGAGAGAATGAAGTCGGAGTATTTTCCTTCTGTTTTTCATTTTTCTATATCAAATGCACATATAGCTCTATACCAATCTTAATAAAAAATGAATTTCCAGATTCATATATCTTAGAGTGTCTAATAATCTAGAAAGGAAGACAGCACCTATCAGCTATTATGGGCATTGGAACTCTTACTGGCAATTTTTACCTGTTTTAGACACACGTATTCAAGGATCACTATCACATTTAGCGATGCTCATCTGCATCTGCTTATATCTTTATTAACCATATTATTTCCTTTTCGTACCTTTTATGCCTTTGAAGAAACTCCAAACCCTCTTGCCTGCTCTTACTGTCCACTGGAATCTAGAGGGATCTTGTCAACATTTCTACTTCTTCCATCACATCCCTCTCACTGCCTGTGTAGAGGGGAAAAAAAAAAAAACAAAAAAAAAACCAGCAGCTTTTATTGACCTTCTTGCATTACTGCTAAACAATGGGCAGGATTATTCATGTTATTAAAAACTTGTGAGATGCTGACCACCTAGGCATAGCACCCTTTGGTGTGAAGATGAGAGGCAGCATGACACAAGAGTGTGGAAATGAAGGGTTTTGTGTTCTTCTGGGATTTAGCGAAAGCTTTGATCACTGACCAGGCTGTAGCAAGGAAAGAGTCAGCATCAGATGCTCTTGCCGGTAGACTTTAAGACACTGTGGGTGGATTAGAAACATTGGCTCTGATGCTTAGATCTGATATAAGGTCAATTTGGTATTCACTTTATCTATATCTACCTAAGATGAGATATTCATCCCTCTCTTTAAAGATTTGCTTTCATATTGCCTCCACTGAGAATTCTTTTTCCGCTTTCTTACATTCCGTCTGTCCTACTGCTTTATTTTATTTTATTTTATTTTAAATTTTCCTTCTTCCTGACTCAGGATTGACATTTTCAGACACAGTCTTCTGTGTCATTCTAATTTGTCTCTCTCTTTCTTACAGTGCTGAGACGTGGTAACTGCTGAATTTTTTTGATTGTCATGTAGTCCAAAAAAAAAGTTTTTCTTTAAGTACTAGGGGAATGATTCTGATCTCAAGCTGCTTAATACTAATTCAACTGAAAAACTGAAAGTCATTCCTCTAGCTTTATGCTTACTACAATGAAGGCAAACCCTTTGAATAAAATATTCTTGCAGCATTTTATTTTCTGTTTCAAATGCCCTTAAAATGCATTAAATAATACGACATTGAATTTGTTTACTCTTTTGACATTTTACAAATGAAAACAAAGGTTGACAATTTATTTTTTGGGGCTCTTATCAAGGCTACTATTAGTTACCAGACTCCAATGATAAAAATACCAACATCTATTTATCTATCCCCAAATTCTTAGGCATGTCCAAAATACATTTTGCAAAACAACGTGAGTTAAAGAGTTTTGGATAGTTTCCAATTCCAACAAGAGTACTCCAAATGGAAAATACTTGAATTGCTATGCAACTCCTTTCAAAGATCTCTGGTGTTCACAATGCAATCACCTGAATTTATTTGTTCGTACATAATAGTTATAAATTTGGTGAGGATGTTTTTAATGAGTTCTTATGTAGATATGTACAATGAGTCTCATTGTAATAGTTATGTATCACATATTAAATGTGGTATACTAGTGACAATATACTTCAGGGACAAAGCTGGAGCTATATCAACACGGTGCTTGTTTTCACAAAATTTCTCCTTGTATCCCAGAGGTGGGGAAAAGAGAAGACGTTTAGCCGTCTTAAGAAGAGAAAAGAAAGTACAATGTAAAAGAGTTTTTCTTTCACTGATTTTTCTTTTCTGAGACTATTGATTTAAATAGAGGAAAGAAAGTAAAAGTAGAACAATGCAAAACAGATAGGAGTTAAAGTGGTTCTTTGGTTTTGTTAATTTGTTGTGTCCCCCCACAGTAAACAATTTTACCAGGGAGTTTTAACTGATAAGATGCTAAGGCCTAATGCTTATCTAGTCTCCCAAAGGGCACACTGAATGGACGGCAAGATTAACCTGAGATGCAATAGTTAATATTAGAACATTTTCTAAGATATATTAAGCCTCGAGCCTGAAGGCTTAGATGCAACTCTAATAGGATTAGAAAGAAATGTAATGTGGTGGGCATATTTACCTGCATAATTGGTTATTTAGTACTAACCTCTAAAAAGGCGATATTGGACTGGATAAACTATGAGTTGGAAACTCAGTGACAATTTTCTTAATTTATGGCTGTACTGTTGCTGCATCCTATGTTTGAGTTTGCAGTGCTGCTTGGAACAGGAATGGAATTATCAGTGACAGAAAATTGGATGCATATGCATGCTTGAGAAAAACTGCCTGATTCTAATGAGCAGAAGCAATTCATACTTTCATTTACAAATGACCTGTTTTATGGGATGTGATTTAGCTGAACAGCGAGATGTTCTCCATCCTGCTCACAGCACTTGCTGTGTTCCAAGGGGAACAAGTTGATTTTTCCTATCAGGATGATTACAGGTTCCAGAAAACCTATTTCAACATAAGCAACTGATTATTCATGTTCCAGTAATAGAATGGATGAAATGGAGACTTAGAACATCAGAACGGGAAGCCAGAGAAGGAGTGGAGCCAAGCACTCTCTACCTTCCTGTTATGCAGAAAATCTAATATGTCTGTGATACAGGAGACTTCTACCTCAAACTGTGAGTCTTCTGCAAATTGCATCTTGGAAAACAAGTGCTCCCTCACCAGTGCAAAAGCTAAAGGATTTCTCCTTTAGCATTTATGAATAATGGCCTTGAATACCATATATCCAGATACGAGGTATATATTTTCATCTTTATTTGCAAAGAGATCAATTTGAGACTTTTTTTTTGTTGTTTTTAATCTAGAGGACTTGCGAAAAAATATTGAAAATAGAGAAGACTGGAAAATAAACATATATTTTCCTCCAAAATAACCTATGTGCATTGAATGGATATGTAATTAAACTGAGATTACAATATATTCTTTATATTATAATAGAAGTCCCATGCTGTTTCAATTTACTTTCTGATTTGGGGGGAAAATAATCTTCAAGGGCACTCAAGCTTCTCCATCTAAGAGCAACAGGATTCTCTCCTAGAACAATCGGCACTAAGGCAACAACAATGTTGTCACTGGGTTGTAATTGGACTGAAGAATCAATGAGCCTCTGAAATAAGTGGGAACCACACAACTTGCTTCCCAGTCTATCAGTCTCATCATCAGTGAAACATATGGTGACAGAATGGTGTTTGAAAGCTTTTTTCCAGCCACAAGACTAGAAAGTCTAGATAGAGTAATATCAGACCTTAGCATGAAAGGAAGATTCTGATAGCACCAGAGAGCTGGCTGGTTGGACCACTGAATGGAGTGCCTGATCTTTAACATTTTTTAAATAAATATAATAAAAAGAAATAAATTAAAGTCCCTCATATGTTGATGTCTTGTGAAAAATGTGTAACTTCCTGCTTATTAGAAAGTTGCACTGTGGAAAAAAAAGACTCAATTCTAAAACTAACACTCAAAAAAAAAATTGGAAACCAGAAAATTAATCTCTTTTATACATCATATAATTTTGTAGAAACTAGAGGGAAAAAAAAAAAAAGTAAGAGAAAAAAAGTTCTACCAGCCCCAAACAAACCCTGACTTGTTAGATATACAGAACAAATCATAAAAAATATATATATATTTTCTCATGCCACTGCAAATGTTTAGAGAATGAAGGTTTTGTGGAAAGAACAATAAAACTGACAGATCATGGAAGTGATTCTTAGAATAATATTCTGCTTTAAAAAAATATCACTGCAGATATGTAATGTAACTATGTAATTTGTTGTTATAAAGTTTTTTCAATGCCTTACTAGAAAAAAAAATCAGTGTATAAATATTTCAAAAATCTCTCACTGGTAAGTAAGAAACTTTGACTGATAATGTAATAATCTTATTCACAAAAGTGATTTTCCTACATGTTTAGACTACAATTTAGCTTTCTTATATGAGTGATTTTTAAATTACTGTTAAAGAATTTTACAATAGCTAATTATTAAAGCTCCATTTATACTGCAAGGTTTACATGAAAGTCAAGAAAGTAAAAAATGAAATAAAGCATCACAGAAAACACAGCAAAAGTTTTCAGCACTTAGTAAATCCTATGTTTTTTAATTTCTTTATCAAAACTTCTGTTGCCATCATATACAAACCTGGGATTAAGGCATGACTATAAAACACTTAAGTTATCAAGAATATGAACACCAGTAAAGATAATCTCCAAAGACACGCACAAGTGTTTTGGTGCAATTGGAGGTCCGGGATTACGCTCAGGTAAGAGTTTAGAGAATTCCTTCTAAGTATATAAAAATAAGTCAAGCCTTAGGAGATGGATATATATAGACAATGAACTTTTAATTATTTTTCTAATTTCTTTGTTTCTCTAAATTACAGCAGTCAACCACTGTTATTTTTGAAAGTAGTTCTATGGTAACCATACAGATCAAAGCATGTGTAGAGGAGCAACATTTGTAGAGAAAATTATACCTCCTGTACCAAAGATGAAAGACAAAAAAAAGCAGAAAAACATCGTGTCTATAGTTCCTTCCTTAAGTTCTCCCGTGTCTCTCAAATTTCTGATTTCTTCTGTCTCAGCTAATCTAGCAAAGAGATACATTTTCTCCTTACATATCTTGCTCTTCCATTTTTACTTACTGCATACAGACTTCTCCTTGTTTCCTTACACTCATTTTGTTGAATGGAAGAACTATAAAACACATCTGCAAGACCAACTTTAGTGTTAATCACATGCTTCATTGTGCATAACATCTGAAAAGTCATATCAATTTGAAGAGTGACAGGTGAAGAGTTTTTTTCAGGAAAAAAAAAGTATAGAACGAATCAAATCTTGAATTTCTAAGATCATTTTTCAGGTAAACTACACAAGATAAATTAATGGGCAACATATGAATGATTTATTTTGTTCGGGTGTTTTTAACATAATATAATTGTATTATGTCTTATTAACTCCCTGGAGACTCATAAGGCTCTTAATTTTGTTGTATACCATGAATCTGTGGGAAGGAAAGGAAGAGATCTCTGCTCCTCACAGGAGAAGGATCTCTTCTCCCTAATCTCTTCCATTTTTTACAGAAGGTTACCATATCCTGATGTCTGAGCCTAAATTTTAGGCTGCGAATCTTTCATCTGAAAAATTAACATATTTAACATTCTGTAGAAACTTCCCCCAAGACTGCAAAAAGCATGAAGTGTTTAGTGGCCTCAAGAAAGGATGAAGAGAAATAAATGTAATTGTGTGTGGATTTGACTAAAAGTCCAGTCTGACAGCAATGTATGATTAGAGATATCTTGGAGAAGAGTTTTCTCAACCTTATTTTCTTTCTGTTTGCTCTTAACATTGTACACTGCCCTTTTAACTTGTAGTACTTGTGGGATACAAAACAGTCTGCAATTTCAGATGGAGCAGCAGGTCTCTCCTGAGAGGGCTTCTCAGGCCACATCTGAGTGAGCAAATGTAACACAGCTAAGGCTTATCCATGGCTCTGAAGGAACTGGAACCGTAGAAATAAATGTTCTTTACCTACAAACAAGAAAGACCCCCATTCACCGTGTTTACTGGTGGCTGTCCTTAGGCTCTTAGCCTCAAGGAAAAGCCTTGTGCTGTTCCTCCCAAACTGTTCCCAGCCGTCTCAGGCCAAAACTCATGCAGAGGAAAGGTTGCTGAGGAGGACACTTAAAGTTCACATGTCGAGGGCTCAAGTCCTTTCCTTCCTCTTTGGTTTACTTGCCACAGACTTTTAATGTTTCAGTCAAGTTCTTTATACCCTAATTAACTGCCAATAAAATTATGGAATGTAGTTTACATTATTACTTATTTTCCTTTTCTTAAATGATGTCAGCATTCCAAATCTTTTTCCTGGATTGCATATTTTAATAATTTTTACCTCTGTCCATAAATGAGTATGGAACAATCAAGACATATCTAATTTTGACTGTGTTTTTAAAATAATATTGCTACATATGCAAAAGTAGCAGACCACAGAAATCAGAAAAGTGAGAAAAAATCATTATAAAAGGAGTATTTAATTTACCAGACTAAATCTTCATTTAATCCTTTGTTGTACAGAAATCACTCCTCATCACTGGCCATAATTTCTCCTTTCTTATTCTTATTTATCTTCTTCCATCTATCCTTTTCAGTTTTCATGTGCCCATAGAGATTCAGGGAGCAGACTCAAATCCAGTATTCAGGGTATTCAGTATGTGGGCACAAGTATGGACTATGTTTTGTTTTGTTTTTCTCATGACTTTCCTATGAATTCCTAACATTTGAACTTCTGACAAGTAGTGAAAATACAGGAGACCTAGTTTACAGTCGCAACACAGGTTTTATAAAAAGACCATTGCACCTCTTCATAAACACAGAGAACGGGATGTGTGTATGTGGTGAGGTGAACATTTTATATTAATATTCATTTGGCTGTTAAATGTAAGTGCATAGACAAAATAAACCAGAAGAATGTGGTCTGCATTTTCATTAGTGTAATAGAAGGGGAAAAAAATAGTTCCACTTTAACTCATTTCATTATAATTCTTGTAATCAGCTTCAGTTTCCAGGAATTAAATTAAATTAAGTCTAGTACTTAAATTATAATAAAGACAATTTTTTGAAGATTGTGTTTGTACATGTGAAATATTTTGCTCTACCCATATACAAGACACAATAAAGCCCTAAATGGAATGTATTGCTCAGGTCAGTACAACACAGGAGTCTCTTGTCATTTAGAGCAAAAGGTATGTTAGGCTGCATTAGCAAGGGTGTGATATCATTAACATGTCTGTGAAAATATTCAGTCAAGGCTTGTTCAGGTAGATCATCTGCTAGAGACATTAAATTCTAGCTGGCAAGAATCCTGCAAGTTGCTGGGTAGTTGCTTATGGTGCCAAATCACATATTTGTTTTCCTTAAGCAGTTTCACACTCTCACATTTACTTACAATAATTTCTTGGGCTGCCTTGGTGAGGTCTTATGACCTTTGACAGGGTGACCCCAAGGCTCCAGGCAGTTCCTCCTGTGCCATGCAGAGACCTACCAGAGGCAGAGCCTCCCACCCACCCATCCACAAATGCAGGCCACCTGTCTCTTCCTCCAAGCACAGGGACGTGTACTGACACCTACTGAGTGGATGCTAGTATTTGTCTCCTGATGGTTTTAGACTTCACTTCTAAAACAATTTTTCTGACAAAACAAACAAACAAAAACATTATTGGGATGTCATCAATGGGAGTCATAACACCAGCAGACAGAGCTAAATATGACAACAGAGTTCATTAGCACACACTGATTACATACTCAAGCTTCAAATCTCTTCAAAATATCAGTAATAAACAAGTGTTTACACTCAGACCAGTCACCAAAATCTCGTTTCCATCTTCTTCATGGAGAAGTCATCTTACAGCAAAGAGCAGAACATTTGGAATGGATTTGAAGGAAACTAATTCACCTGGGACTTAAGAACTTTCTGGAGTAGAAGGCCTTTGTCAGCTGAGTTAGTTCTCAGGATGTGGTGATGGAAAAAAGTTTGGACTATCATTTTCTACTGCTAAGTCAAATAAGAAGAACTTGAATAATCAGATGAGCTATACTACTTTAAAAGCAGTATTACATCAAGGTCGATCCCAGGCCTTCATCACCATAAGCAATTACGTAATACAAAGCTGTCACACTTAGATATAAGTTGGTATTTTGTCACTGTCCCATAACTGCCTTATAAACAAATATACTTTGAAGGGCCTCAGTAGCGCAAGTACAGCTTTTGAGATGAAGGCTAACAAAGTTTCTCTTCTAATGGTCCAGTAGTACTTCACTTTCCTCCAAATACATGGATATTTTATCTCAGGACAAGTGAAAATTATTGTTGAAGGCTTTTCCCTCTGTTTCTAGCAGAGTTTAACCCATGGAAGGTGAGGTCCCAGATCTACATCCAAACTGTACTTTTGCCCTATAGAGCCCTATCTGTTTGGTATGGATTGCTTGCCGTTAAAGATTGTTTGCTTGCAGTGGGTTTCTGTATAACATAGAACCTGCTCCTTTCTACAGTACCAAAGATCTTCAAGATTTTAGCAATATATCTTGAATATCCTGCTGTCTGAGTGTCTCTGTCTGCCTAATCTGTGTCTTTAATGGGAAAAAACTGGCTGGAAGTGTTTTGTAAATGAGGAAGAAAGAAAAAACATCTGTTTGAAAAATATGTAAGCTTTCTATTTAAAGCAGCTATTTATCATCTTGTTAAAATATGCAAACATATAATTCCTAATCAAAATATGCCCTAAATCAAGACTTTCTATTAAATCAAGTTCTTTTATACAATTTTTGATTGGGGAAAGGAAAATGATCAAGGCAAAAAAATTTCTTTTTGTCTCTACAGTGTTTATATCTCTGCACAAAACTGTTGGCATCCCAATTCCTTTGTGTTTCCCTAGTGAGAATATAATGACTTCACTTAAACAGCTCATCTTATTTAGAGCTATAGATAAAATTATGAAATTCCCTTTCATTTGTCCATCAGCTAGAAGTACTTATCCAGCCACTGTTTTTAAATGTTGCATGATCTCTTAAGAATAGCTGTAGTATAGGCACCTGGGTCAAACCAAGTTTTTAAGACACAAGTACTTCTTGGCAAATATGTTTTTATTGCTTCCTGATCTCCTGCAAAGTCAGCTAAGCTTCCTTGTGTATTGTTCCTTTGGGTAAGATTAAAAACAACACAGAAGATACTTTACTTTAAAGCTGTTGAGTGTTTCTGCTGGAACTCTATGGTAAAGAGAAAATTGTACATCAAGAGGAAAAAACAGTTGCATGGGTGAAAGAAGAGGTGAATACCTATTAAATTAGCTAGTGATGACAATTATCTGTGCAGAACATATGTGCATATTCAGTACACAGGTTTTTGTTTTGTTTTCTAGATTACTTCTCAGAATATTCTCTGAATGACAATAATATGCAATTTTTTTTTCATTGCTGGTCCAATTTTTCACAATTTCAAGACTTAGAAAAGCATACAAATTTTTCATTTGTAGCGAAGCAATCAGGAATATGTATCTAAGCATTTCTTCTGACATGTGCTGAAACCAACTAAGCTAAATTAGGTGTGGTGGCACTGTACCCTCAGTGACCTACATTCTTCATGGGTGGTTTTAATATAGCTTTGCTGTAACGTTGTTCAATACTGAGCTCTAATTAACTTCTTCTGATGCCACAGGACATGGAATAAGGAAGGAACAGTATTATGACCATTTTAAACACCACCAACAAAAACTCTTAATTGATGTGATGACAGTCATTTACAGGCTCAGGCAGTCATTTGCAGACAGTCATTACCTGTAACTTCACTATGGGACAAAAGATACTACTTATGGAGTGGGTTATAAGAAATATATGCTTAACACATAAACAAGATTGAAAATGTCATGATCCACAGGCTATTTACTGACATATGTGAATATTGTATGCTATAGCTAATTAGACTAGTTAAGCATCTGTTTACTTGATTTCAAATTTGAGAATATCTACTAAAATATTTGACATTTCAATAGAGGTGACGACAACGGCAAAAGTTAGTACTTAAGAGATTTGAATTTGTTTAACAGAACAGAAACATATACACATTTTTAAAAATATATTACTGGATGCAAATATATCACCAGGGTCTTTGTCACTTCGTATTGGGCACTGATCTATTTTTATGCCATTTCTATGCTATGATAAGAGAGAATTCAGACGCTTAGGTGTATATGACTGGCAGTCAGAAGAGCTCTGTTCTGTGTTCTCCACCACAGTCCCTTCAAAGGTCATCTGACACTTTTGTGCCCAAACCTTTCCAGCTGCAGTGTGATTTTGGGGCCTTACAGCATGAGGTATGTCAGGCCTGTGATGGAATCTGTTGCAGGTGTGAAGGTTAAGGATGAAAGCGATGAAAGACTCAGCACTGAAGGCATGCTGTCTAGCAGACTTCAGGCAGCTCTGTGTAACATGCATCCAAAGGACAATGTAACCACAAACGTGCAGTCTTTGCATCAGTTATGGAGACTTTTGGTGTGTGCCTGAGTTCAAGATCAAGGCAAATGACTAGCAGCTTACCATCCTCAGTGGTAGTTAGTAGAGAGGGAAGAGCTGCTAGCTCTTGGTGACTTTCAGGAGCATCTGTGCTGAGTGGGATCAGACCACCTGTAGCTCAGCACTGGTGAGGAGGGCATGGCTAGGGCTTAGACCCAGGGAGAGCTGGGCATCTCTGAATGGGCTCCAGACCCCACTCATCTCTCCATTAGCAAGGCACAGAAAGCACTGAGTATTCACACTTACAGGGATAATAAACCCATTATTTGATGCATTATTCAAGGTGATGTCTTCATGGGATCACTGACAGAAACTCCTCAACTGCTTATATGAAAGAAGGAGAACGTGATGGTTCACAACCCAAATACAATAATCCAATGGTTACACCACTGGGAAAGCATGATACCTTTACAGGTGTACCCTAACCACTAGACAATAACGAAAAAAACAACAACAACAACAAAAAAAAAAGCAGCTAGCCACCACCTCTCATGTTAAAATTTTGTCAGCTGAAGAAAAAGAGAAAAAATAAAAAGAAATTTCTTTAGGACACAGAGAAAAGCTGCAATTTTGTTACCTACTAAATTATTGGTTTGTAATCACAATTTAGGCAGTAGTTTTTACTCCAGGCAGTAATTCGGAGTAAAATACCAATCACACTTGGTCTTCTCCCCCCAAAAAAAAGAAAAAAAAAATTGAATTTGAAGGATAAAGGAATTGGATGTTTAATGTCTGAGACAGTCCTTGAAAGCATAAAAGCAGAATTTCTCTGCTGTTGAGAAATTGCATGAACAGTAACAGTATGAAGTGATAGTCAAAGTATTTACACTGGAACTGAGTATTGGGAAGAGTGGTAATTCCTTATATAATATAATTAATGTCTCCTTTCTTCATCGGAACACGGTAAAATTGAGGCTGACAGGACAAACATCTACCGAAATAACATGTCTAATTTCACCATTGTAGATAGCTACAGATAAGATACTGAGTGTGATACTGATTTTATAAAGAGCAGCTTGCAATGAAAACAACTCCTTGGAGGCTAGAAAACACATATAATGATTCCCGTTTCAAACATCTTTCTGCTTTCATCTACTCACTTGGTTTGCCTTTAGGAAAAATGAGCTTTTCTAGATTCCAACTCATTTCATGCTTGAAAGCAGAAGCGCTCAAAACAACTGGCATTGTAATCTTCTTATATTTTGTTCAATAACACCAACTAACTCACATGTATAAGTTACTTTCATAACAACAATACCTAAGAACTAACAAAAAGGCAAGATCTCTTTAAAATATTTATGCAACACATTTTCAGGTGTTACAAATGAGTAGGAAGAAATTCAGCTAAGAACTTTCTAGTTCCTAGGCTGTGTGTCCTGACCATGTCCCAGATGTGTGGGGAGTGAGACCCCCCTCCAGGTATGTAGCAGCTTTTGTGTTCCCTTTTCTGTCCCCTGTCCACATCCATTGATCATCTCACACTCTGTGTTCCATTATTCACTGAAATTAAGCCAGGTAATGTATGCTAGAAGAGAGGCACATCATGTAAGACAGACACAACCCTCAACTGATACGTGCCCTACTTAGAGGTCAGAATTAACAATCAGGCCATACAGATTGTAAATTGACATGCTATAGTGTACATTTTAGATTTCAGCTGTACTATGAGCAGGCATATCTGTTCACAATAAAGCTCAGGCCCATTTAAATATTTTTTAAGATCTTTAAAAAATTTTTAGAAATATTAAAACTCACCAAGAAAATCAACGTTTAGGTTCTGCCTTGATTTAAGTTGAGGCTTTGTATATGCTTAATTTTATCAGTGTAATCCTAAAGGGAAAAAAGAACAGTGAGACTTTTATCGCATCACTCCTAAGACCAGGCAGAGCAGAACTGTGTTTTGGACATCTAACTGCTAAAATCAAAATCTTGTAATCCAGCCTTAGTGACAAGCTGAAAAAGGGTCTGTAAAATCCCTGCTGACACCACCAGTTGCGTCACTGCTCTCATGTATTCAAGCATCATATCAATGTTTTCTGTGCTGAATGCAGCCATAGCCCAATCTCACCCATTTCTCAGACTCTGAAGTACAATAACACAATGGCACCTGCTTGGTGTTGTATGACTCCCAGACAAGCTAAATCAACATAAATTGTTCTGCCCAGTCTCTTACTGGATATTCCAGTTGTTGCTGACTTCCCAGTTACTGTATATACATACACTGAATAGTAAATGCTGATATATCTTCATCTATAGACCAAGAACACTGTTTATGACACTTTCACAAAGATCTCTAAATCATGACTTTTGGCTATGCATGGGTTTTACTACTACTTCTCAGTGCTATGCCCTTCATTTCTGAAGATCTGAAGTTATTTTGGTGACCTTAATGTTATCAGGAAATGTGGAACATTCATCACAAGATTATTGGACATTTTTACAAGAACAAATATTGCTCATAATTATCATGCTTCTGCATAACAGCCTGAAAATATAATATTTTACCCTGTGCTGGAATGTTTACAATGACACAAGCTTGCATATCACTCTCTAAATGAAAGTACAAATTAGAAAAGGACAATAAATGCATAAACTGTAAATATTGCTCACTGTGGAGACACTCATAACTGAGGTTTGAATACAATGAAAACAACATTGTCTTGTTTCTCATGATGTACTAAAGGAACAGCAACAGCTAATGGTTAATTTATATGGAGATTTCAATAACAAACTCCCTATCATATTTCAGATTCAGGTATTGTGTGGTCTTGATTAATAGCAAAATCTAAAAGCTTTTCTTTCACGACTGATTTATGTAGCTTTAGCTCCTCTATTTTCCATCTGATTTTAAATTTTCTAGTTCACTGGCTGAGCCAAAATGGCACATTACTCACTCTTTATTATACCAACTAGAGAACATTACTTGTCTATCCGTCTAAATATGCAGCTTGTTTGTTTTCTTTTTTCTCCTAAGAAAAAACTTCTAGACCTGCTATTAAGACAATTATTTGATTATTTCTTTCTCTAAATGATTTGCCTTAGATTCCCTCAACAATTTACAACAGTGACACTTAATTCTAGAGAGCTATATTTCTGATATAATAAAAAATATTACAGATAATTGCAAAACTTCAATCAATTCTTTGTCCTTTATTTTCAGAAATGAGAGATTTGGAAAAAAAAAAAAAGATGTGTGAGCATAAACTGAGGAGAGGAGATACATATGAATATAATCCAGATATAAATTATTTAGTCTTTAGATAGGGTCATTGTCCTGATTCACCCAAGCCTGGTTTTCCATCCCTTTTTGTGGAAAAAACTGATAGCTTTAAAATACTTTTATTTTTTAAGTCACTAGAGATAGAACACCACAAACCTAACCAGTAAAGCCTGACCACGAATAAATCTAAGCTAACAAATAGAAGGTTTCTAATTATCAAAGAAGAGAGGTTCAGGGTGGAAAGAAGTAGCTGTTTTTCCATTAAGTTTGATAAGCTTATCTCTGTGCTATATAAGACAAATATATGCAGGATCAAGGGATGAGATATCCAGTACAGGATCTTGGGCTGAAGTCTGGTACCAGGAAAGAAGACCATGTTCAACAATGGTGTTAAGTGTATTGTCTTTCACAACTAGTCCTACACTGATTGTCTATATGGAGACACTGTTCCAAATAAGTAAACATGCACAATGGAAATTCATATAATTTCTACAACTCAGTGTGGGAAAGACATTAGGCCTCAGCCAGGTGAGAATAATCATGACAAAGATTGATGAACGAAAAGTTCCTTCTGGCCCTATGGTTCTTTGCTCAATGTACTTGATGCTCAGGGGCATCACCAGTCATCTATTATAAATGCAAGATTTCTCAGTTGAATGCAGACTAAAGTATTTCAAATTGGGTAATGAATAAGAGATTACAAAGAGTCCAACTGATTGCTTTTTCTGTCAGGTAAGCTGAAGTTCTTTACAACAAACACTTTTTTTTCTCCCTCAGCACCTCCTTTTTAGCATGCACAAGTGTTTTCTGTGGGTGCCAAGTGCTGGTTTCTTTCTATGAGTTTGGTTTTGCATGCTGTATGCAATCTAGTGACTAGATCTCTTCTATCACATTCAGAAGACCGAAGTACTAATTAAAAAAATATGACATGGCTTATAGAAAATAAATTATAACATTCAGAATGCAATTGCTCACAGTCACTCTTTCTCTACTCACCCATAAAGGAATTTTGTCCGGGGTCACAAAGGAGAAAATATTGCCCAGCAATTATTTTGCCTAAATGCCTACCTGCATTAGCATACTTATACCTCTATTTTATTCTCTGCTTGCAGCTAGCAAATAAATGGAGAGTATTAACTGTTTGAATCGGTAGGTTCTCATACATCTTTCTCTGTCAAAGACCTTCACTGGTATTTCAATTAATTGATCTGGGCAGATTTTCTGTGGCTGCTAAACACTGTCATTTCCTTAAAGCTAACACGTCTTGTTCAGTAAAGATACTGTTGTCAGCCAGGCTTGAGCAGTAACAATGCAATCTAAGCATACCTTTTCCATCAGACACCAATTTCTTCCCTGATGCTAATCTTGATAGCTTGTTTCCTTTTGCCATTACAGATCTCAGTGACAGCCTATCACAGCATAAGCTCTTCCCTTCATTTACTTCTAACGTATCTCCTTTCACTTGTATCCCAGTCCCGTCAAGCTGCAAGAAGGACAATTTTTATTTTTTAATAAAAAATAAGAGATGGTCAGGGAGTAGCTGTATTTATCTCCTACATATTGAAATTCCTTCTTTCCTTTATTCTTCTTTCTGTCCCCTGGTCATACAAGGGGCATCTTTTTGCATACTTTCTCTGAGCAAAGAAATAAGACTCACATCTGTGACAAGTGGAGTACCAGGCTGGACATTCATGACATTCACATGTTTTATGAATTTTTTTTTTTTTTTCCAAGAAAAGCAATATAAAAATTCCTGACTAAGAGTAGTCTTCACTAGTAAAATAAGATTAGTAACAAAAAACACTTCAGGTATCTTGGTCTGTCTCAGAAGCTTGCTGGAGAATAAGTCATACTTTAAAAGCTAAAAATTAAAGCTGCAAATGAGAGTGCATTCAGAGCATAGAAGGGGACACAGGATTGTGTGACACTTGGCTTTCCATGGGACCTTGGGCAATGAAATCTTCACCCATGCTGCACTGTCTCAGCCAGCAGCTATGGCCACGCACCTGCTCTGTGCAGGGGTGCAGCAAATATGAGCTTGTAGTGATGGGGTTGTTTGGGGTGTCTCTGGTGGCAAGTGCCATATATCCATAGGTAATAGAAAGAAGAAAGATCTATTTCAATGAAATTTAGGTGCTGGGATTTACTGCCAAATGAAATAGAAGTACTGCCTTGACCTTTTCCTATTTCAGAGTGATGAGCTTCATTAACAACCTCTGACATCTTACCTAAAAATCAGCCCTTTCTTTTTAACATATTGTACAAGAGTACTGAAATGCAATTACAGCACCTACTTCCTTACCAAATGGGTTTCCTCATGAATATCAAATGATTTTCCAAGTTCAGAAAACCACTGGCCTGTAATCACCTTTAGCTGAATGCAGCATTTGGGCATCTCAAAGACTGAGCACTCTTTCTTTGAATGATTTTTTTTCCTATTTGTATCAGTATTCTGACAAAAGGACACAGGAACATTCCCCCCACACACTTTTTTTCTATATATTTTTCCTGTGCCTTAAAGTGCTGGTGCTGCAGTTGCTGTTGTAGATTGAATGTGGTGTCAGCAGTTTCTGGCAGGGTATTCCTTAACTTAGCCTTTACTTTCCAAAGATATGTTGAGTGATTTCTATGAAGACAGTGTTTTTGGAGGGCTGGATTCAATCCTGATGTACCCGAGACTTTCTCCGGCACCTACAGTCATTCTTTCCCTAAGTTTACTTCCAATTCTCTTCTAAGTAAGCAGCACATAGTTTAAAGGAATGTTACAAATGGCCCTGATCCTTCAGTAGTTATTTGTGATTTTATGTCATATATTAGACTATTGTGCCTTAGGTTTCTTTGGATACAAGCTCTCAGTCTGACTAATCTGGCACTGGCTCTGTATCTGCCATCTTCAGAGAACTGAAGCCAGCTGCCCATGTCCACCTGAAGCCAGCTTCACTCCTCAGAAATGTCTCAAAGTTGCCTCAGTCCTTTGCAAGCTTTCCTAAGAGTTTAAAGGCAAGCAAAAACCACACAACTGGGATTTTTTCTTTCCCTATCTCTTTAAACTATGCATCTAAAATCAAATCTCTTCTGGTGCACCTTCTTCAGTATATCTGTTGTTCAGCTAAAATGTAGTTTTTGTGATTGCTGGTTTCTTTCACTTATTTGTTACCTTTATAGCAGGTGGAAAGAGATGCAAGTAAGGGTCATGGCTTGCCAAGGCTTACTATATGTTAAAGTACTCAGTATTAAAATTTAATATGGCAGAATTAACAGAAAGTATATAGACAGCTACTTGAAATCACCATTGGTACAAAATATTACATCCTTTCAAGAATACTTCCACAAGACAAATTTTGAGAGCTTTCTAAAACTGTTTTTATTAAATGCCTTATTTTTTGTGGAAGTTATTCAGATTCTGGTAATGCAGCTTTAACAGCTTATAATGCAATATGCTAAGAGTACAGCAGCAACATTTATCTGAAGACTTGACAGTATTTATACCTTATTTCTGTTAATGCATTTAGCACATAAGTAAAATGTTCCACTAAGAGTTGCTAGAGTCATAAGGAGTTTGTTTGTTTGTTTGTTTTGAAGTTATGTTTCATTAGCTATAGCAATAACCAAAGAATTTCCTGGAAATTGGTTACCAAATCTTAATTCCTGTCATCTATAATATAGATTAATTATTTTAAATTTAGCCAATTTATCCTCAGAATCCAACATACAGGTCTTTACAACTGAGGTACCTGGGAAAAGGTACAAGGAAAGACTCGTGTTTTTGGCTTTATTAAAATACATGAAATGATGATTGTGATATAGGTCTTATAATTGATTCAGAGTGCCTTCCAAAATATCATCTTGTTCATAGTAGGAGTAATATTGTAATGATATTCATAGTTGTGGAATACATCCCTCTGAACAGAGATTATATTGAATATTTACTGGAGAGTAGCAATACATATTCCATTCCAAGAAGATGCCATAAATTTTGTCAGGAAAATAGTACTTTTGACAATTTATAGTAAGGCTGAACTTATTGTGCTTACACATCTTTATAATATTCATGTTTTTATATATACTGCTAATAACAATGATTTGAGATATACTATTAAAATTTTATCATTTAGCTAAAGAATTTTATGATTGATATGTTAAGAAAAGAATTGGAAATGATGCTTTTATGATATGACTTCCTGTGATTATTATAACTGTGCATCCATTCAACAGAGCATGCTACGATTTGCTCAGAAATCATTTTTGCATATGTTAGCTTTGACATCTCCAAAATGCTGGATTTTAGGCCAGTAAATATCTAAGTAAACAAAGAAACAAAACCACAAATTAATGTAAATGAAAGATAAAATTGTAGTGAGAGCTAGAATCCTGGCTAAACAATGGGTTCTTCTTGGACCTCAAGAACAAGAATGAAGTTTACAGAAAGTAGAAACTAGGCCAGCTGCAAGGGGAATATGAAGAAGTAATAGTATGGAGGGACAAAATCAGGGAGTTCCGGGCAAAAGATAAAGCTAGCAAAGCACATAAAAAGTGTAACATAGGCAATAAGAGGGGTAATATAAGCAAGAGGAGGAAATGCTTTTAAGAAATATGTGGTGCATTATATGCTGTAGGAAAATGTGCTACAGCTAAAAAGAAAGGGAAATTTATTGGTAAATGGCATCAAGAAGGTCAACAGATATTGCAACACAAGTTTCAAGAAATGAGTAACATTTGCAATTGGGTGGCTAATGCGTGATCCATTAATGACTATAAAGTATTACTTTAGCTTGGAATAAAAAAAGCAGAAGGGTTTGTGAACACACACACACACAAAAAAATATTTTGAAATTGTTTGCTACAATGACCCTTATCGTATGCTGTTTTAAATGGTTTTCTAAGTAATATGTTTTGAATGTAACCCTAAAGATCTCAGAACACGGTGATGACTTGATGATTTGTCTGCTTTGGGTGACTGAAAAGGAACAAAATAACACTTCTCCAGAACACAGAGAAAAGCATGACCTGAAAAAACTACTTGTACATTAACAACTTAGATTTCATTTTCCAGAAAAATAATGGGAACGAGTGAATAGCTAGAAGAAACAAAGATGATCAAGAGCCAACATGGATTCATTGAGAACAAATCCTATCAGAGAAATCTGACTTCTTGCTATAATAGAGGAATAGGATTCATGAGTAGAGAAACAGCAGCAGATGTAAATTATGTAAATTTTAATTTGATACTGTTTCACAGGAGACTTTCATAAGCAAGCTAGGGGCTTGTGGTCTAGATGACACTATTAGAGGTTGGCTATGAAACCTTTAACTTAGCCTGCTGTCAAAGAGAAGAATGTATTGACTATTGACATTTCTACAAGTGTCTACTGACTCTTGGTAGCGCTTGCCGTAACTAAACAAAATGAAACTGGAATGGGATGGGTTACAGAAGCAGAACTGAAATGGGTCTAAATAAGCTAGAATAATGGCCTGAAAAAATTAAGATGCAATTCAGTAAAGGCAAATTTAAAGTTTTCTACTTCAGCATGAAAAATTGGTAGCATAAATACAAGCTATGAAAAGCAGTGTTACAGGAAAGGTCTTTGGAGAAAAATGGATCACAACATGAGCATGAATCAAACATGAAAAAAATGGATATACAGTATGTATAATTAGTAATATAGGTATAATGTATAATTAGTAATATAAATAGTGATTTTATATACATACATATAAAGTATAGCTTTACCTGAAGCTTAGTGCCCAATTTTGGATGACATAACTCATGAAAGATGTTGATCAGGAATGCTGTGTTTACATCCTGGTTTTCTATTTTATTCATAGTATAGCATTTCAGTGGTAAAGTGAGGTGGAAAGTTGAATGTACTCCTACTGTATTAAAAACCCTCCTTGTTATTGAGATCAATGTCTGTAAAGACCATGTGGTTACTTCAAATGTTATAAAAGTCATAATCTGTAAATTCTATGAAAACACAAACAAAACAAAACAAAAAAAACCCACTAAATTTCTGTGACTTAGCTTATTCCAGAAAAGTGACTTTCAATTGTTAAAGAACAAGTCACCGTTCCTGAGTCCCAGCTAATGACTTGCTGTTAATGATATGCAGGTTATTCTATATTGCTTGCTTCCACAAGGAAGCACAGAGAGTCCTTCAGAAAGAGCAACTAAAGTCATCCAAAATAACTAATTTACATCATTTTCGAGGCTATCATTTTAGCCTTCATAGGAAGCATAATGGAGGGTTCTGGTCTGGGAATCAGATCAATTAGAGTAACGCCTTCCTCCCTCTCTGATGACACAAAGATCGTACTTTTTTTCCCATTACCAATTGTTGAGGAAAATTCACTGCTGACGGAGCAGTCATTTACTTCCAGATTTGGCATTCCATCCCTGCAACCTAACGGACTGCTAATATATTAATAAAGCATTAAATTATTTCCTCAGTCTCAACAGAATGCCAGTTTTTCTCCATTTCCTTTTCTGAGTATCCAAGCTCTATCTTCACGGCTCAACACACAGCAATATCTATCCTTTCTTCAGCTTTCTCAAACCTCATTACTGACCCAGATATTTCTACTCTGAATATATTCCAAACAGTCATATATAACACATATATTTTCATCTCTCTGTCAACAACATTATGGCCGTGCACCTGACATTTGTTTGCTGGGTTCCACCTACTGCTAGAATTATGCTGACTGTTGTGCATGATTTTTGAACAGAAGTTTCAAGTGCTGGTTTATATAATTTTTATGCACTTTCCAACAGCACAAGATACTGTTGGGACAATTTTTTGTTTATGACAAGAAAAATAGTATGTGCATTTTTTATGAGTAGAAGAAGTAATTTCTATAAGATCTCTACTTAGGATGACACATTATTCTTTTCTCAGAAATATTTAGACAGCTGTTGTTCAAAAAATGTTTGTGAGCCCTGAAAATTTCATTCACTTTGGCAGGAATAATGGTTACCTATTAGTTGCTTGTTTGAACCATTCAGCATCCACCTACATGCACTACCCAAGATCAGTAAAACAAAACAAAACAAAACAAAAGATGATGAAAAAGGGTTACATTCTTAAAAAATGCATATTATCCAAAATGCAACTTGTAGGTAACTTGAAAACATTTAGTACTTGAAAGAGAGATGTAAAGTACAGGTGTACTTAAAGGTAGCACAGATCTAAAATGTAATAGCAATTTGAGTTTAACAGTTGCCTAGCATAACCTGAAGCTAAATTAGGCAGCAGAAAAGCTTACAGGACTGGTGCCCAGGTCACCATTTCTTTACTATAAGCTGTCTGGAAGCTGTTGTCATAAAGGTTGTCAGAAAGAGGGGTCTAAGCTAAAGAATCCAGATTTGCATCTCTCACAGAATTCATGGGTGGTTATGTCAAGTAGTAGTTAGTCAAGGAAAGTCAAATAATTGAATCCTTTAAATCTTTTTTTCAACTCTTTGTAAAATCCAGACATACAGTTTAACAGCATGGGATGCTAAACATAAGTGTTTATTTAGATCTTTGGCTTACTGTGCTCACAGAAATCCAAGGGATCAAGCTAGTACTGAGAATATTTCTGTGAATTAAAGAAAATGCTATCATAAATAAAATATTTAGTACGCATTGATCATAAAATGAATTCAAAGATTTAGTCAAATCTTGCCATGCATTAATATACACAAACACTTAAAAACATGTTGCAAATAGTAAATTATCACAAATATCCATGGATTAATCAGTCCCATATAAAGTTTTATTTTGTGTACAAAGAGAAAATATATTTACTTAAAAAAAAACAAACAAACAAACATGTAAGTCCCAAACTCAGATTGCTTCCTTCATTTGGAAACTCCATAAATTAAAGTGACCAGAAAAATACAGTATTTGTAAAAAAAAATTCTAAATGTCTTTTTATCTGAATTGGCTAAAAACCCCTTCACTAACTTTCCTAAGTAACTATCCTGCTTAAGGTATTTTGTTGTTGTTGTTGTTTGTAGTTTTTTTTTTTTTTAATCATTTACCTACAGCTACTATTAGATAAACACCACCAAGTTCAGGACACAAAAATCAAATGATTGTAAATGTGTTTATGAATGTCAAAGGACCTGAGATGAGAATAAGAGTTCCTGTATGTCAGTTTGGCCCATAATTCTCTTATACTTACAAAACATGTCATATGAAGATCATTAATGTCACAAATGAGTAAATCTTCAAAATTAACATCTCCCTTAAGAACCACTAGAGTAGTTATTCATTCAACCTTACAGGACCACAGTGTTTTAACAAATTCAAGGGTCTGTTTCTTTCTTTCCTTTTTTTTTTTTCTTTTCTCTCCTTTTTTCCACAATCACCATGGCCAACACTTTGATTATTTTGTAACAGCTTTTTATTAAACTGTTAAAATGATCCAACTAATATTGTCTGTTGCCAGTAAGAAATAGAGTCAAATAAAACTAAACCAGGTGGAAGGAAGTTGGTTTGCTTTTCTAGCAAGATTACTTCACTTCTAGATTTCTGAACTTGTTCTGCTAAAGAAAGAAACCTATCTGGGACCCTCCTATCATGTATTCTTACACTTCTGTACTCTTGCCTGGCCATTAGTATTGAAATCAGCTCTTAAATATTATGTTTGAAATTCAGACTCAATTAAATTCCACTTCTAGTTGTTGTATTGCAGTGAGTTTTTATCCAATTTGAAGTGGCATGCTCTAAGTGTGCTCCCAAGTTATTTTCAGTTTTGTAAAGTGGGATTATAGTGCTATGTGCAGGCATCTGGGGAAGAGAACACTCTAATGAGCTGATGAGACTGACAAAAGGAAAAACAGACATAACAGTGATAGAGTTTAGGAAAAATGCATGCTAAGCATTTACCCAGAGAGATTTTAAGCATTTCAAGGATTGTTTGGATTCTGCCTGTGAGATAATTTAATATAGAATTTTATTCCTACATTTTTCACATGTTGGGTATATTGATCCATTTGTGCTTAGAAGTCATTAGTTGTATTTTATAATTTAACATTTATGTGCCACTAGCTGCTAAAGAAAAAAAAAAATCTGTGTGCCAAACTCAGGGGATGCAACTTCAATTCCATTTAAGTGAATTTTACCTGTGGCATCATTGCAGATGTAGTTCACTGAATGCTTAAGGAATCAGGGCATAAACAATCCAGCTCACCTGTTGGGATGAAATTCTGGAAAGCCAGAAGCCAACTTAAGAATTAGAAATCTGGAGCTGGAATCAGGAATAATACAATTACCTGAGAAAGGAAGACAGTTTATGAGCTGAGGAAATGTAGGGTGACTCCCTTCAGCTTCTGCTCAAACAGGTACATTAAGAAGAACTTCACATGTGGCCTTAATAAAAAACTAATTCACCCAATTAATTGTACTGGTATGCAGCCCCACTAGCAGTTATGGCAAAACTTTAAAAACCTTTCATTCAGCTATTGATAAGATATATTTATTGTAAGCATTTTGGATGCATTTGAAAAAAAAAAAAAAAAACAAAACAAAACAAAAAAAACCTCACCTTTATCCAATAGAAGGGATGCAGATTGTTTTTGGGTAATAAGCAATGAAGAAAAGAAAGGGATAAAAGCAAGGTCAAAACCACTAACCTGGAAAATATTGCCTCTTAAAGCAGCTTGTTAAGCACTCAAGAAAACAAGGCAGAGGTCGAGTGAGATACCAGACCATTTCTTATATCTGTCATCAGGGCTGGCATGTGAAAATGCTGTACAGCATCTCACAAGCTGAACACTTCTGTTCCAGGATGCTAACAGGCCAAAGCTATAAAGAGCTTGTGTCTTCCTGATGATATTGCTTATACGAGTAAAACTAATAATGTTTTTAAGTGTTTGAAAGTTTTAATATATTTTCTTAGCCATATTTTAGAAATATTTCAGATTAGATTGTTAGAAACTTCTAAGCATTTTTAAATGTAGAATTAATCTATATTTTTCTCTATAGTCCTGAGATTTAGCTTCAGATTCATAGAGAAATCTTCCACTAACATCTTGCTGAAAAAGCTACTTACTGTCAATTTGTCATGCGACTAGTGCTGGTTACTATAGAGAAATCTGTTTCCTTTGTATTACCTTAAAGGTATTGATATATCCTTATAGATCTTCCAGAAAAGCATCTGAGGTGTGGAAGAACTCTCTGAAATCCATTGCTTTAAAGGTGCAAAACTTCCATCTTAAACATTTTAAATATTTTCATAAATTGTTGCTTCTAGTAATAGAGCAGGAAAATATGTATTTAATATTTTAATTAACTCAGATTAAAGTTATTTTGTTTTTAAATGTTTATTCAAATTTAGAAAATGAAATTAACATTGCAGAATAAACTTTTTATTATGTTTTGTTTTCAGCTGACTCTTTACAAATTATGTAGTGCAAATCATATTTTAGTTCTGTATTCCAACACTGTCAGATATTTAGAAAATCACTTTCTGAAACAAGAAAACAAATGTTCTTGTCAGGATGCCATTTACCTTGTTTATTCAAAATAATAAATTCATTTCACATTAATATGGTGAAATGAGCCAGATTCATCAGAAATGAGAAAGGTTTATCAGCCAGGGAAAAAACAGAAGCAGAGTCTAAAATCCAGTCTTCATCGCTGGTAATTTATTTCCCCTTCATTAACAGAGTCTGTGGGGCTATCACTCCAGTGAGACAACACTGAAAAGCATGGAAAGATCAACTGCATACTCAGAGTATATGCATCTGGACTGCATAGAAACTTACATGTCTCTTGTCAAATGTTGAACATACGGACACAGATTGACCCTTGATTTTTGTTTTCATTTAAAAACAATTTTAAGTGAAATGCCAAATTACTCTCTTTTGGTCATTACAGAACCATCTAAACCAAAACAGAACAAAAGCAAGCTGTTGGTCCTTCCAAACATTTAGCTCTGACTTTGAGCAGAAGAGAGAATAACTGTGGTAAGTAATAACCTGGCACCTGCTTCCCTTCTATGGAGATAGTTTCAGAGGTGGAAAAAAAAAAAAAATTACTCCCTTGCAACAGTACATTAGAAAAGAGCTCCTGTTCTGTCTATTTTGGCTGAGAGATGGCATATTGAATGTGTCAGGCTTGGACTCTGCACCTTCCTGAAACCTCACAAAAAACTAATGCCTGCACAGTTCTGAGTCAGATTCCAAGAGTGACAAAAGGGCTAGCTAACCGCTTGCTGCTGCCTCACTGGCAGGCTGTCACTTCACTGTCAGGGTAGCCAACCTGACAGACATTGTCACACAGGAGGAGGAGTGATTACAGAGAAAAAAGCAACAAACAAAACTGGGCTTAAAGCAAGCTAATGCCTCTAAAATAAATTAGTGTCAAATTTAGGCATCTTGCCCTACTAATTGCATGAGATTTTGAGCGGAATTGCACCCACTCCATTCAGGCCTACATTCAAAACCTTTCTGATATGGTTTTGCTGTAGGACATCATAATATCATCTCAGAGGTTCATTCCTTTAAGTGCTGCAGTGACACCTGATCCTCCATTGCCTTAAGAAGTGACTTACACCCACCCATGTGAAGCAAACATAAGGAAAGCGTAGATGGCAACCCAACCAAAATGCTTTCTTTTTTTGCATCATACAGACAAGGTTAGGCAGGGGTTTGGTCCCACTGGTGGGAAAGTAGAAACATAGGAAGAGAGAAATAAGAGCACATAATGTTTATTCCCTCCTTTCTGCCAAGCAAATGCACTGAGGAGCATTGAAAGCTCTGTATCAGTGTATGTGTTTGTGTATAACCAACAAATAATGCTTTTAATCTTTTTAGCTGATTTACTTTAGGTTATGGAAAAGGATACCTGCAGTGTGTGATGCAGGTCTGTAGTACCATTTACCCTGTCTGGTTCATGACAAGGAGAGCTTGGGCACAGAGGCCCATCTGTCTCTGCTGCTCTTGAGATAAAGAGCTGCTGATTTTCTGCAGCTCTCACTTTGGCTGTATAATAACTGTATATGATAACTGGTGAGAATGGCAAACAGGCTAGAAAGGCAGGGTCCCACTGATCCTGTAAAAAAACAAACAAACAAACAAACAAAAAAAGCAATTTGCAGGCAAAGCCCTGTGCTTGTCATCTTTGGTGGCTTCCCACAGCTATGCAAGGCATCTCTACCAGCCAGGTAGGGAATGGAGGACCATGGAGAACAGAGTGTGTGCTGCTGGGGAGAAGGTTCTGTAAACATGCTGCTGAATTTACCTAATGTTGTAATATCTTGTCCCAAAATCTTGTCCCAGTTCTTTTATTTCATGGGAGTTCTCCTAAAGATCTCTAGTTGGAATATCAAACTGTTTTTCTCTTTTTAGTTGTTTTGAGTTAAGAGTGTGTATACCTCTTTCCTTACACAAATCTTGGGAAGGATACACATGCCAAGAAAGCTAAATGTCACTATAGGTCCGTTCTGACAACTTGTTGCTAGCTGCATTCCTTATAAATGTAGATAAAGCTTTAAACCATATTTTGTAAGACATTGTTCTGACATTAGAAAAAATGACACTGACTAAACTTATCTCTACAACGTGACTTGTATCCAGAAACATTAACTGAACTAGAACTAAATAAAAAATGCATTTAATATGCAATACTATCTAATATTCTTACCATCTGCCTTTATTTATTTATTTATTTTTTTCAGCATTGAAACAAATGGAAATATATTACAGTCTGAGAACCTCAAACCTTACCTTCAGCACAAGGGGAGTTTTGGGTATGTAGGCACTATCTCTGTCCAACATTGCACCCTCCTTTTGAAGCCAGCAGTAAATGCTCAGACTCACTAGTGGGCCTTTCTTTGGAGAACGGTAAAACAAGAGACAGCTGCTAGAAGTTAAAAAAGCCAAGCTGAAATTAAAAACCTAACCCATAGGAGTGTTTAAACACTGGAATTGATAGGAAAGATGCTGACAGGCTCTTCTTATCAGTTGCCTCTTAAACAGAGTTAGTTGGGATCACCACAAGAGAATGATATTAGTTTGTATAGGAGGTAATATGGAAGGGAACAGGTAAGATCAGAACTGAACTTATGAGGCTTATTTTATCTGCTAGGACCAATGTAGTGCAGTTGAAGCACCCACTCCCCAGAAGTTATGTAGCTACATTAATCCAACTAAGTGACACGAGGACTAAAAATTCAAGAAATTCTAAACTAAATCTCCTAAAAATTCTCACCAACTTGAAATGCGTGATCAGCGCTAGACAGAAGAAAGCAATGTGCCCTCATCTTCTTCCCTCACTTTGCTGGCTACTTTCCCCAAAACAGAAGAGGAACTAAGGCCATTCTGTGTCTTCCTGATACCCCCCTGTGTCTGGATCCAGAGCCTTCCCAGGCTGCAGTCTGGCATGGAACAAGCTGCTGAAAAGACAGACCCCAGCCGCTGCTCCATCACCCTCCAGGGAAAGGTGGGGACTTGCCACCTGTGCCTTCTCAGACTGCAATATATTTCCACTTGTTTCAGTGCTAAACATCTCTTAAACATAAAGGGAGGGATGGTGTTAGACTTCCACTTGGAGCAGGTGTGCAATATTTTAGAATTACTAATGGAGACAAGTGAGATGCTCTTTTTGGATAGCATAGCCACTTTTCCTGGCATTTTAAAATTATTATTGTGACTCTGTATTAGGATAACTATTTTTTTTTTCAAATAATCATAAGAAATGTTGGTGGTAATCAATTACTTTAATGAATAAAGTTAATTATTACTGCATTGTTACCATCTGTTGAGGTAACATGCTTCTTAAAAGTATCATGTCTCAAATTACAAATCCCTGATAAGCTTTCTAATATTAAATGGTATTATATTATATATATATGCCATTGGCTTTTTAAAGGATATATATGAGTAACTGGGTCACTTATTTTACAATGAAAACAAAATCTCAACACCATAAGATTTTTACCTTTATAGGCTTCACTCTCTTAATGTTGTCTTCTATCTTTTCTGTGGACAATAATAATAATAATAATAAAAGAAAAAAAAAAAAAGAAAGGCTAAAAAGAGGCTAAATTAGAATCTAACTCAAACCTGATTAATCTCAGTGGGGAAACTCCCACTGGCTTTAGTCATTTTTGGATCCAGCTCTTAAATTAGGTAATTAATATTTTGAATCAAACTGATTCTAAGTACTTCATAATTTATATTTAGGAATTCTTCTGACTTCTAGAGCATTAGGGAAAACTGCCATGAGAAGAAGTGCCTACATGTCACATGAGACAGTGTGCTGTTTTGCTGCCAAAGCACAAATCTTGTTTTATTTTGCTGTTTGCAAACAGGTTGCCTCCAGGTAATTAAATGACACAGTGGTTGAAGGCAAAGTGGTCAGATGTTTCTTTCTCTTACAGAATAAAAACATTTTAACCAAGAGAGTTTCTGTCTTCCAGTGTTGTAGGAAGTATAGCAAGTTCATCCTGATACTCAGAAAAGTTTGTTCAGATTCTCAGTAACAAATGTAACAGAGAAAATAAATCATGACTCTATATCTGTGTCTGGGATGGGGGAGGTTTCATTTTCAGCATTTACTTTCCCCATGGTACCTGACTTTAGCTCTTCTAAATGAAAACCTAAGCGATGTGATCAGTAAGTTCAGTACCTATGAAGTCACTCCTGCAGTGTCACTGAGATGAAAATACGATCCAGAATTGTAACATCTACTGTCTATGCAAACTGAACCCTTCCCTTAGGGCTTTCTTAGGGCACAGTGCTTTAAGGTTTGCACCTCAGGTACTGCCAGACAGTGCCTTTTGTCAACAGCAGCCCTGGAAAAAGACTGTGGTAATGGAAATGATGAGCTTTACCACTAATACAGGAATTAGTGATTAGTCTGTTCAGAGCAATAAGAAAGCCTTGTGCTAGGTGCTTAATATAATTAATTGATCAAGTTCTGCCTAAAATAAATGTTGGTATAGATCTAGATAGCTCCCAGAGGGAGCCTGGTATATAAGTAAGTAAGTAAATAAATAAATAAATAAATAAATGTAAAGTACACTACTCCTTGTTACTATGAAGCTGCCACTGGCTGCAGCTGTAGCTACAGAAGACAACAAGACACTAAGGGAGAGTGCAGTGCCTAGGATCATGGAGAATCATCCTCTGTGTCTGTGACACAGATAGTCTTTTAGTCCCCTTCTGCCTGTCACTAGCTCCTGCACTTGGCAGAAAAGACAGAAATCTATAAAAACTCAAAGTACAATACCCTTTCCCCTCTCTGTGGCTCCCTGTATGTGTTTTTTTTAGTATAATTTCCCAAATACTATGTATATGTGGGAAGTAAATTCTTCTATAGTACACATATTTGAAAATTTGAATTGTTTATTCCAGATGAAAATTAATGAAAAACCTTATGGGATGTTCTTCTGCAGCCATTTTGATTAAGTGTTAATAATGACACAAGCACTACAGATGGAAGAAGAAGAGACACTGAATATTATGCTGCGTGATTAGAGTTAGCAGAATTAATTTCAAGTACTTGTGTCAAAAGATATTTAAACTAGTAGTACAAAAGATTATTTGTCCAAAAAAGGGAGGCTGAGAGAGGATGAATCCAGAGAATATGATAGCCTAGACAGTACCTGTTACAGGAGACAAACTTGCGGTTCTCCCGTGGTTTTTTGAGACAGCTGTCTATTCTAGAGGATTTTCTCCTGCATTTTTACTAACAGAAAACATTTCCCATTTTGGTTCTTTTGATACTTGTTGTCCCTCTCCTACCTTTAGCCAAAGCGTAACTGAAGAAATTATCTTAACCCATTTATATTTCACACACAAAGTTTTCTGTGCAGATTCAAGTCTTGAGAATAATTTTTCTTGCACTTGTTTTCTGTGAGTTTGCATATAAGTCATAAATAAGCATTTGTGACCACTTAATCCACTAATAAATCACATTGTCAGGGATTGCAACAATTATTAATGGTCTGGTGAGGAAACAGTAGCAAAGAGAGTGCTCAGTGCTTCTCTGAAGATATGTTGCTTCTGCTGATGTCTTTCCAGGAGCAAACATCTTCAGAAACAGTTATCTACCTTTCTCTGCGCTCCTTGGCTTTCCCAGGCCTGCTAAATCTCTTCTGGCACAAGTACCTTTTTATTCATTTAGAACTAAGTAAAACCCATCATGTATCAATTCTAAGTGTCATCTCTTGCATTCATAAGATTCAGAGTTCTTTAGAACTAGGGTCTCTGAACTCTTGATATCGTTGGATATATTTACTGGAAATTTTTCTCTCTTGCCCAGTTATGATCAGGAAATTTGTTTCCCATTAAATCTGGAAAAAAGGGAATTAGGGATTCACTCATTTAGCTGCAGAGCTTACTGTGGTAATGCTGCAGCAATGATTCACTTTTTCTTCTAAGCTTTTAGCCACAGGCGAGAACAGTTTCAGGTATCTTTTTCCAAGTCTTCCATCAGCTTGGATAGTACTCTCTGATTGCTGAGAAATTGGCTGCTGCAATAATGTTGTTTTTCACAAACAGTAGAAATATCAGACAAGCTGAGGCTCATCAGCATAAAAGGCATAGCCTAAGATCTTTCTTCAACAAGACATCCAGCATGCTGGCTGCTGCATATACTGCATCAGTTCTTGAGCCTTAAAAATAAGCAAGATAAGAAAATGACCAAAGTGAAGTTCTAGCAGCTTACTGATGAGAAAAGAGGGAAAAGTCAGAAGAAACATATTTGTCTTTTAAACTCCAGACACAGTAAGATGCATATCCGTTATACTGTTACATGTTTATACCCTTTTTGCAATGACTTCTTACTGATCTTTGAAGATATCAGACCAGGATCCCAGTACATTAGCAAACATATCTCTGTTATAGCCCATTTCAGACCATGAAACTATACTGATTGTATCTGAATCTATTTAGTTCTCTGGCCTCCCACATCCTGTCATCTGTTAATGGCTTTTGTTTCTTCGCTGATGTCTTTGTACTCACAGCCACATCCCAGTAAGTTTATTTCCAATCCATGGTAGAAGCTGAATTTCTCTAACAAGGGATGCAAGACTCTTAAATGTAATTAGCATTCAAATAGGCCAATTATTTTATACTTGTGTATGCAATAAGATTTTTCCAACACTCCAAATGAACTAGATGCTTCAGTTCTCAGCAATAAGGCAAAAAGATTAGTGGCAATTGTGCTGTGAATATAAAAATTAAACTGTCATTACTAAAACTGAATCAATTAAGTGTGCCACCATGACAACTGTAGTGTGCACATATTATGCAAATGCATAAACCATAACCTTTCATTGCTGCTTGGAATTGACTAAAATCAAAATATTCTGATCTGGTGAGACTAAAATAGTGAACAAATTCAGAACACTGTGAATTGCTAATTATCTGACACTTTCCTCTGTAATCTTTCATTCTTTAATTCTTTTCAAAATTTACATGCAATTTTTTAAACCTATATATTGCATATTTAATAAGGGGGGCGGGGGGGATGTGACTGAAAAGGTCCATTTATATAAATTACCATCCATTCCTTTCCTTTCAGAGACTTTTTTTTTTTTTTTTTCCTGGAAAACACATGGTATGACAATGTTTGATATACAATATTATGATCTACAGCTAACTTTGGAAACCAATCCAAGAAACCTTTCTATTATTCAAAGTTTCTCAGCACCATCATATTTGTTTTTGTGTATGCCTACTGTCATTATAACCCATGCTGATTGCATGCAGATGATTTATTTTCGTTCTCGTTCTGGGTATTTTTTTTTCACCCCATCCACCTTACATTTCTTACATTTCTGTCTTTTTAAAAGAAGCCTGCATATATTAAAGCACTTTACCATTCGCGATTTTATAAATTCTCTTTTTTTTTTTTTTCAGAATAATGTCTTTTGTTTAGAATCAACATTGAAGATGGGGACATCGAAGTCTTATAAATACAATTGTTTTGACAGAATCTGACTTCCTTATTCTTGCTGAGAATCTCATTAATATCATAATGTTATAATGAGTGAGCAAGGACATTACCACTATAGTGTGTATATACATATTTTTTTCAACTGGTCATACATTTTACAAACAAAAAATCAATTTTGCTCAATCTTTCATGCATAGTATTTAGAAATTTTATTTCTGTTGAAATAATTGCTAATGTTAAAGTTTCTTAGCAAGAAATCATCAAATCAGTTTGGAGAAACCCATGTCTACAATACTCCTGCAGTGCTTCTGCAAAGTCTCTCTTCAGGCAATCAGTGTATAGGATAGATTCAACATAAAGGCTAAGAATAGCTGAATGAGGACTTGAGGCTACCGTGTATTGGAAAGAGAAGTCATCCTCACAGTGCAACTAATCCGGGCTTCTGTACTGATAGATCCCCAAGAAAAGTTTTCTTTTTGCCCCCATGATATTAGAAGATGACTAGAAATATTAGCTGCATGAATCCCTTGATGGTTATCATAACAAGAGAACTTATGCTAACTGTTAATATCTTTGCAAACTATCATTCTCCAGAGTAATCTCAAAAGCAAGAAACCATTGTAAAAAACACTCTGAGGGGTATTTTTGTAGTTTGAGTGTGTGTGTGCATGTGTGTGTGTACATTTTTTTTTTCTCCTTGGGAAAATGCAACCCAGGGAAGTAAAAGCAAAATATAAAAGGCAATTTTCAGTTAAGAATACTGTGACACTTCTCTATACCTGTGTGTTTATTCACTAAAATAAATACATTAAAAAAAAACTAACAGAGAAACAAAACTGTGAAGCTTAGATTTAATAAAGACTGCTACTCTGAATATTTACCTTGTTTTATAGAGATACATACTCTTGTATGCATTAGGGAAAATATTACTCTATGAAGTGCCTCTTGATCAAAGAGATAGATGTATTTCCTTTATGCAAACCATTGCCGATTTAAAGCTTCAATGATTTCCTGTGCTATTAGTTATTCCATTTGCTTAGTAAAATACTATGTAATATTCATGGCCCATAAATCTTTTCTCAAATCTTCACCCTGAAATTTATCAGTATTTTCTTTTCAGATACACTGTAAGGGAAGATAAGCAGAAAAGACTGGAAGGAACTGTGCCTTTCTCTTATAATGTAGAAGGTGGAGTGCTGCAAAGCTGCTCTGCTCACTGGGCTGTGACTCAAGAAGGCACTTTTTATACCAGCAGTTTTTTAAAGATCACTGCCCTGACTGAGCTTTACTGTGCTCTGACCTTGATCCTGGCAGCATCAGCTCTCATGCTAAAAGAATGAGACTTTCCATGGTTTTAAAACACAGGTTTCTAAAATTTGAAGCACAGCTGGTCCCTTGTGTAAGCTAAAGGTCCAATTAATACCTAATAGTTCAATAAAAATGATCGTACCTGTGGTCATCCACAGAAGTAGTAATGTAGGCACCTTAAGTTTTATCTGGAAAACCTGTTACTGCTCATAGTTCTACAGAAAGCCATGTAAAGAACAGGTCTGGGGCCTGTTCTCCTGGATTTGTTACCACAAATTCCATCCGCACTACATTTAAATCCTGCATAATATTCATATTTATGTTTTATTCTGTTTAATTTCTACCTCTTTCATATTACAATAATTTAACTTTTGTTTCCTATCTCTTCTGTCTCTGCCAGAATTGATTTACCTTAAGTTTTAAAACTACTCTTTTGCATTAATTTTACAGCTATTGTTTCCCCCACAGAGCTGCACATTGGTATTTTAGGGCTGGTACTTATTCTTGTTCAATTTACTGCTATGCTACTTTAGGGAGTTTCTTGTTCCCTTGAGCAGTTGGTCAGTACTTAGAAGTCTGATGAAATTAGCACTTCCTGTTACTTTCCCAGTCACTGGGCTTCAAATATCCAGGTGTTATTCAACTTCTCTCTGGTCTCCCTTTCAGTTGTCATCAATTTATCCCTGTAACACGGTACTACCTCAGTTTCCTGACCCCTTCCACAACCTTCAGACGTATGTTAACAACCAAACTGTAGAGGATGGGACAAATTTTACAAAACTTGGCAAATTAAAGAGGGGATCTTGGGTTTTCTCAGCTAGATTCTGGCATTGAACTCTGAAGTATGCTTTCCTGTGTGAATAAAGACTGGTAGGATGTTCCATTGCACACTAATGTGAGCTGCAGATCTGCTAGATCTGCATGGGGTGAAACAGGGGAGAAAGCTATTGCTGCAGCTCTCCCTGCTGTCTACCTTGCTATGGGTGAAGCAGGTGGCCACTGTCTCTTGTGTAGAAACCAGCTGTGACAGCAGAAGATCATCAGCCACAGAGGGGGTCTTCTCTACAATGTCACTCCCCAAGTAGCCTTGTTGAAACTCTTCTTTCTCTTCTTTTTCTACAGTACACTATTGCTGAAGTACTTGTAAGGTAATCAGTTAAAGTACTCAGTCCTTCACAAAAGTACATAGTGGGATGCAAAAACTAGCTTTCATAATTGTCCAATATATGAATAATATTGTATTATATTTTTGTTCATTCATTCAGATATGAAGAATACACTAATAGTAGTTTAAAAAAAAAAAAAACACCCATTTTTTACCACTTACTGCATTCATTTTTCTCACTGTAATTAATTTTGCAGTTCCCAAGTCTTAACTCTCAGGAAAACATGACTACATTTATATTTCTGGTTAGTACACATGATTTATAGTATTATGCACATATTTTTAAGGTTTAAAATACCTTGTTTATGTGTTTTACTACTGTTATGATGGTTTTGGCTTTACAAGATCTGAGTGTTCTTTGCAAAGACTCTCTGATCCACGTTCTTAAACTTTCAACAGAATTTATCTCAAAAAAAAAAATCACATATGATTTGGTTACACAAATGAAACACTTTTTAATACCTTCTATACCTGTAGTTTCAGCACAAAAAGTTATTCTTGTTTTGCAGTTATAATGCTCTGTTTACATGAAATTCATAATTCTATGTAGGAGTGTTCTCTCAGGATAGAAATAAAACTGATTGTTTTGAAAAGCAAATGGAGTTTTCCACACCAATTCTTCCTGATAGAGGATTTGAAGAAGACTGCCACTTTCAGTGAGGGAGGTTTTCTTATTCTTGGAGATATCAGCACCATCAGCAAGTATGCTAATTTTCCCAATTCTTAATATTTTTCTTATCATCTTTAAAAAGTTCCCATTTAAAGGAAGTGTTAATCAGTCTCCACTACCATCTTATGGTCTCCCTGTTGGCATAAGCACTTTTTTTGTACAAATGTAAATCTGTAATAGCAACTATGGGAAAAGCTAAGACAGTCAAGCATATTCAACTTTTCTATATATAGAAGGATAGATATTAGATATCCACGTGCAGAGTTACTTTTATAATAACTCAGACCAGATACCAAAGACTTCAGCAAACTTAGGACTAAATCATAAAACAGCCCTTCTCTTTTCTTAGCAGACAAGATTTTTTTTTTTTCCTGTGTTCATACATTGTGGACCCATCTGCAGATGTATATTCTGCATGTCAATACTTTGTTTTGATATTAACCTTTGATCTACATACCTATCTTTTTTCTTCAAGTCCTTCAGACTGCACAGTTAAGATAAATATCTAGAAATCTCTCTCTTTATTTTACCTCTCAGTTAGCCTGGAAGAAGTCTGTTTTGTCTGCAAGTAAGACTAAGAGGAAACAAAGATCAATTATCTGCTAGGAAGGCATGATTTGTTTTCACTTTCACTGAAGATAGCTTCATTTATCTGTTGAATCTATAGAGACAGCTAGGCATTCTCTGTGCTAAACAACTATTGTGAAATACAAAAATGAGTTCTGGCTGCAACATCTCTTCTGTTTTCTCTGTATGTGGATGGCAAACAAGGTTCATATGAAATGAGCATCAGCCAGTGAAAATGCAGCTGAGTTGCAAACAGACTAGATTAGGCTACCAAATATTGCCATTAAAATAAATAAATAAATAAATAAATAAAAATCTTCCATAAACATTATATATTGCATCTAAATCATTGGATTGTCAAATGGAAATTGGAGAAAGAGCTACAAGGATAACGAAGAATGGTTCCCAGCATCTCTTACTTGTTCATTACTAAGGCAAAATACCATATTCAGCAAAAGTTCTGGAGAGGAATAACTTCTGTTACAAGAAATCAGTATTAAAGTCAGCAGGATGGATGATTCTTACCTGATGATTTTTATTTGTTATAATATGAGATTAGTGTAAATCTTCACCGAAGCATCAGTTTCCAAATGACAGAGATAGACACATTGAGGACAAACAGGAGATAGAATGTGTAGATACCTCTACATATATGTACGTGTACGTACAAACAAACATGAACTCATATGCATATGAATATACATGAGCTCTATAATTTCATAAGGTAGATGCTGGTATTTCTCACATCTTGGCTCAGAAGGCATTGTTTTATCAACAACAGCATGCAGTTCTTATTTGGCTGCTTCCACCCCTATCCTGTCTAGTTTGGTATCAGCTAAGCCGAACTATTTTTTTCATCATCTGCTAAACTTTTTAAATTTCTTCCGCTTGTATTTAATCCAGCCACAGACTTTGTCACAATTACTTTCAATTTCACAACTGCAACTTTCTAGATTAAAAAAATAAGGAGCAGTGTGGTGACGGAGAGGCAGGCTGTGTTACCCAGACAGTGTCTAGTTTCCAATGAGACCTGGGCCTCACTGGTGCAGTATTGGAATTGTGCCTCACTCCTCCGGCTGAGCAGTTTCTCCATGCTGAAGAACAGATACAGAGAAAACATGGCAGTGTTTAGGCATACCTCTGTATAACTCTGTTAGTCTTGTGTGACAGTGGGGTTTGTTCACAAACAGGTGACTGACACATGGTGTGCCCCAGTCCCCTTTCAGCCTCCTCGGTAAGAATGAACACCACCACCAGGCTGGGTCTAGGCCTATGCCCCTCTATCACCTGGACCGTGAGTGCTCCACCAGAAAATATAGCAGATAAAAGTAAAATACACTTTCTACTTCAGCTGCTAATCCTGTCTTTTCGCAGAAAATGTTTGCAGCATGACTAAACTGGTTGAAAGAGGGAGAGGACACAGTGCAGGCCACATCTCCTCTCACCAGTACTGAGGCAAGAAGCGCAGTCTGCTGGTGCTGCTTTCCCTGCAGGACTGTGTGAGGGGAGGCAGAGGCTGACACCACAGAGGGGACGGGGCAACTCCTGATGACCACGCAATGCCACCCCTTGGTGCTATCTGTGAGGCAAAGCCGTCTGGACTCACACATGAGCGTCACAGGATAAGAGGGTGTACTGAAGAAGAGCAGAGCGGGACAGGCATCAGTGCACTCTGAAATGAGGGCACTGGGAGCAGCATCTCTGCTTAATTAACTTAAAGCAGAATTGGCTTTTTATGGATGTTTGCCAACACTTACAAATAATGGCACACTAATTAAAGATGTGTAACAAGGAAACTTGGCTGGAAGCAGACGTTTCATCAAACCCTAATACCCCATTACATCCTCCAGGATTTATTTTTTTTTCTCTCGGTCCTATGGGCCATAAATGATGTTAATTAAACTGACTGAGACATACCTCTCTTCTTATTTCCAACAAGTAGTGTAATGCAGTACAAATTAGGATTCAAATGAAGATTTTTTTTTTTTTTTCCTGCAGTGATTATTCCTTTTCTTTAGTAAAATTGATTGTTTGATTATAACTGAAGTCAATTGAAAGGGTCGAACTGCTAAGTTTCTGTAAACATTACGAAGAACCAGACTTAGGTTATCCTAAGCACGTGGCCTGTGAAGTTTTCCCCCTCAGGAAGTCATAGTTTGCCACACACACAGAGAAGCACTGTAGTTATTTTTCTAGTTGGGGAATGTCTTATTAGGTGATGATCCTTGGACTAACCAGCTTGCAGATGGGGACAATCTCAAAGCAGAGAGCTGAGCTGATGATGGCCTGGGTGACAGCAACATGTTGTTCAAACCTCTCTAACTTTTACATTTCTAATTTGTTCATTTATTTTTGAGCAGTAACAGCAGGACAGTTTCTCTCTGCCCTGAATGGATTATTTGCTGTTTTCTATTTGCTGATTTTTAAAAAAGTGCCATGAACAAGTGTGTGTGTAGGTGTGCAGAGGGAAATGTGTACAGGCACATGCCAAAACTCTTTATTTTGATACACATCTCTTATGCATATATGCATATTTATTCATATATTTTATATATACATATTTTAACAAAATCTACCATAACCAACAAAAATAAGGCAGAAAGTCACATGGCCAGTAAATGGTAAAACATATAAAAATAAGTGTATTTTTTCCCTGTTACTCATCACCCTAGTTTATTCTAATGAAGGATATGAATTATTCATTTTTAAACACAATGAGAAAACATTTGTAATTTTAATGGCCCAGGTAGGATACCTAACGAAGGACTTGTGAGTCAGGTTCATTGTAATGAGGAACATTTTTACAATAACAGGTACTAAGTTTGAGAAATAATCAACTTTTTGTTCAGGGTATGGTCGTGAAAACAGCTGTATTTTGAATATTGGTAGAGAAAATGAAAAACTGATCACAATTATTTTTTTTTAATATAACTCACTGCATTTGCTCCCAACTAGTAAACCACACTAACAACAAAGCATATTACCAGCATAATAACAAATACACAAAGGAAAATTATTTTAAAAATTCAGATTAAATATAATGATTCTGGACAACAGAGATACGAGATTATCATTGATTATCATTATCAGAGATTATCATTGATACAAGATCAATGATAAAAATAATAATAATTATAAAAAGTTAGATCACGTGATTCCTCTCCAGAATAACGCTCATTTTAATTATATGTTGATGTTATTACAGGTTAGGGAACTCACTGGGCATGGAAATAAATTGATTCCTGTGTAGTCCTGTGGTCCCTTTTCCAGGTTGTCTGTGCAGAGTTCTCCATGATGGTAAATAGCCTGAATTGCATGCCTAACGCCTGTTGATGAACAATGAATTACAGGATCAGTATAGTTTAATTCCCATTCAGCTGAACATTACCTCAGAGGAAGAGTCAGTGCTTGCCAGTTTAAGAACTGCACAATTTTAACTGCCTGTTAAAAACAGCAGTATGAATATAATAGCTGCATCAGGTAGTGAACATATTAGGTCCATCCTTCCTACCCTGGCTATGTCACTCCTTCCAGACTGCAGTATGGCTGCCAGCCTTATCCAACATGCCCTCTGCAGGCTCGAGGCTGACTGTTCCCTGTACAGTGGCACTGAGGGCACTCAGCGTGGGGCTGAGACACCATGAACGGGGAGCCATGCAGCTGCATCCAAGTGAGGCTGTATGTTCAGCCAATTCACCAGGACACCTGAGGGCAGTGGGATGTGAGGAGAGAAGTAGGAGGATGACCAGCATACCAGCCACACCTGTTGGGCTGCGTGGACCTGAGGCCAAGAATCAGATTTAACCGGTATTCATGGCTTGTGTGTATGGATTTGGAGATGACTTTAAAATTGATTCTGATTATCAGGATTAACACAGTCATTTCAACTCTCCCTTTTTCTATATGAACTGTAATCCTTATCTGACAATGACATTTCAACAGAAAACTGAAAATCTATTTCTTTTTACCTGCCAGAAAAAAAAAAAAAACACCAAGAACAACAACAAAAAACAGACTTATTTTAACTTTCCTTTCCGTTTCTTTTTTTTTTTCCTTTCTTTTTTTTTCTCCTTTTTCTCTTCATCTGGAAGAATCACCATCTGTAATAAATATTTTTTCCATCATTGAACATAATATTATTTCAAATAAGAGACAATTTTTCATAATTTACTTGACCTATTGTTTTATGCAAACTCTAATTCTAATGGTCAGGGTAACATACTAATTCAGTACAATACTAACCCATGCATTGACCTGATTTGAAAGGAATCTGATCCAGCATATGTTTTTAAATTTCTAGTCTACTCTTACTTAAAGCAATGTAAGCCTACACGGTGATAGACTTAAAGGTGTGTTCCATTCAAAGGGGAAAAGAAGAAACGCAAGCTCCTGAATTTTCACTATGACTGTACTCTGCAAAAGGAATGGACACAGTAAGTCTTATCAAAGCAAGTACAACATAGAGACTGATATTCCAAAAAGATATTAAAGGGTTTGATATAGGTCTCCTACGCAAAAAGTCTAGGATTGTTGCAGTTTGAAAATTAAAATCTCTGGCACTGTTGCTGCAAAACCAAGGACCTGACTGGCTCAGGTGATTGTTAGGATTCTACCAATCAGTATATGGGTGATATCAAAGAGAAAGGAAGAGGAAGTCAACGTTTCTGAACCAGAAGATCTCCATTGCTTGTCTTGTCTGGAAAATACCAAAGCCAGTCAGTGAGATGGGAAACTCTGGGACAAGCTATCTGCATTTCAGTAAACTAAAGAATTAACGTTGTCATTATGGAGAGGGTTGTACAGAAATTACACTGATTTTTGCCTGGATTTAAGGAAAAATAATTAGATCTGAAATTATTTTACTTGCCCCTCTGCCCACCCTCTCCCTCCCCCTCTCTCTCCCTCCCCCTCTCTCTCCCTCCCCCTCTCTCTCCCTCCCCCTCTCTCTCCCTCCCCCTCTCTCTCCCTCCCCCTCTCTCTCCCTCCCCCTCTCTCTCCCTCCCTCTCAACTGATGGTAACAACACAGTCAGCAAAATGTCCTGTCATTTTTCAGGAATTGTGGAAATGTGGTACAACAATTTTTTATTTTTGTTTCCCACAATCAGAAGTAAATTCATGGCTCTGGGAAAGGATTTATGTTATCTTTTTTTTTTTTTTTTTTCCAGATCAGGATCCCCAGATATATTCATTCATTATATATATCTAACTTGCAACGAGGCCACTCTCTTGCTGAAAACAATAGAACCATTTGTGAAAAATAAAGAAAAGTTTGAGCCAGACCTTGATCCTACACAAACCGCAGACTGTGTAGTTCCTGGGGGAATCAGCGAACAGTGGGCAGAATGTGGATCTAACAAGTATCAGAATTGTCTGGGTCAGATTTGGGGCCACTTGTATTAACGTAATATTTTAGGATATTTTTCCTCACAATTTATCTTCTTCTGGGAAAATAAGTAAGTCTTTTGCCTCTTGAATTACCATAACCTGAAATTACATGCTGAATGTGACCTGGAAAACTAGTGCTACAAACAATCATTATGGAAAAAGAAATGGGCTTAATAAGACAGATGGGTATAAGTTTAGCAATAACACCACCACCTGCAAATAGGCATGCAACAGACATGTCAATTAAGACTTAGGATTTAAGCTCAGTGAACAAAATTAGTTGTGGCTGCTCTGAGGAAGACATTTTCTTCATGTATTTTCTTCATCATTCTGTATTTTGAAATTAGATAGACCATAATTTGAAGTATCCAATTAACTAACAAAATCCATCTAAGGACAGAGACCAACTTCCTACTAGTTCCCAGAATGTTTTTGATTCTCACTACTAAATTACTTCAGTTCAACAGCATTTCTTTAAGACGTTTGCGCATATCTTCCATGTGCAGACATTGTAATTTCATCTTTAAAACTGTTTAATCTAAAACAGGGCAATTACTCACTCTATACAAATCCACACCAGAGTTCTAAACAATTATTCCAGGTTAGCTTCTTGGAATTAAGTTCCGCACCTAAGCCTGATGATTTTTTTTTTTTTTTAAACATGCATAAGTGATTTATGTGTATGGGGTATGTTTTAAAGGTATGTAAGCCTTTTAAAACTTTTGTAAATGTTTAGATAGATGTTAGATATCAAATGCTTAGATACATATCATCACATTGCCTTGGGCATCCATCAAGTTCAAAAATTATTAAACCGTTTGTTTTGTCCAAGTCACAAAATGAAATCTGTCATAAAATGCCCTGTAGTAATTATACTTGTGATTATAAGATCTGATTCTTTCTAATTTTGCTTGCTGCAATTCCCATTTCATTTTCACAGTTCAAAGTATTTCTCAGTGCATTTTAAATAAATAAATTCAGTCGTATCACATTATTTTCTACTTCCTGTAAAACAGCAGTAAAAATAGGCATCCAGCATATTTTAATTGTCATTGTACTTTCTCAATTTGTTTAAGTACATTCAGAGAAATGCTTGTGAGAATGTGATGGATCCAGAGGGAGCTCAGCTCATCACTTAATTTTCTTTGTTCACTCTGAGAGAAAAAAAAAAAAAAAAAAAAGGAACATTACTTTTTTAGTCTGCAAAAAGAACGTTGATTTTTCAGCAGAAACAGTGCATATGAACCTTATTGACATGATGTTAATACTTCAGAAATAAGTCTATAATATTTGTGCAGAAATGGTAATGCAGTGTTTGACTAAACTGAGAGAAATCTTAGTGTCTTTCAAAATGACATTCTTTATCTCTGAAGATGCCAAATGAGCTTTGGGATCCTTGAATAATAGCAAAGAGTGGAGGTTGGGAAAGAAAACATTTTACAGAGCTATTCTTACCTTGAGAAGTGATTATAGTATTTCTTGTGCCTAGCACGGGATCCAAACCAAACAAATCTGGAAAACCAAACTGAAATATATACATATATTTTTTTCTTCTCTTCCTTTGTCTATCACATTTCCTTCCTCCAATAATCCCAGGAATAATTTTCCCATTCTTTAAGGGCTTCAAAGTAAAAACACTTTACTGCCATTGAAAATTGCTCATATAAAATCTCTTCCCTGACTACTCCTGTGCTATATTCCTACTTAAATTCCTAGCTCAGCAAACATGTCCATGGTCTGCCAGAGATGCAAGAGAAATATTAAATCGCACAAGACACACTACAGATAAATCAAATACGTTTGTCCCAGTGCCTTTAAGGCTTAAAAGACCTGTCAGGCGTGGGCATATCTGTGTGCTTAATTGCTTTCTGAAGTCAGAGTCTAAGACAGATAAATATACATATAAAGAAGAGTAATTCCAAATAGCTTCTGCATCATAACATGTAGAACTGCAACCTATAATTCAGGCTCTTCCACCAGACACTTGCAATCTCTCTTTGTGTAAAGTTTTCTTGCCCATTTTCAAAGAGTGAAGTTACCCGTGTTCATTCAGAACTTTCTCCTATTCATCTGAACCATTTCTAGAGCATGGCATGTTACACAGCTAGTTCTCCTGGCTGCACCAGCTGTCTTTTCCATCTCTGTGGATGAGCTAATATTGTTTACTGTTACATGTCATTCTGTAAAATTTTATTTGATTAAGTGTTTTCTGGTGTAAAATGTGCTACAGTAAAATAAAAAGGAAAGTTTTAAACATTACAAATTCTCTGTTTTCTAGGTGAATTTTAATATGTGCTCTGTGGTTTGGGCAAAAGTTCTCAATCCAATGGAATAAACAAAGGTTTATTGGGACAAAGAATGATTTGGATATGCAAGTACAGACTATAAAGTAGATAGAGAAAAAAACATGAGCTGGACAAATTCTTTAGAACTTTGTGAAACCTTTCTCCTGTACTGCCTTTACTGTGACCAATAATACACTAAATAAGGGTGAATTTTTAATTGTATAAAGACATTTTACCATTAAAACGTTACATTGCTTACTTTGCTTTTTAACAAGGAACATCACTTAACTAAACTTGTAGTTCTGATAATGATTATGTTCTTTATGTGCACCAATATGCTTTTCTCGGAAATCTCCTGGTTATAACAAAATTAGCAACATTCCAGAGTGGTTTAAAGTCGTTTACTGAGGCATGCGATGTCCCCACATTTTGGCAGAAATTCATGCTTAAGAGCTAAGTTCTAGTACAGAAATTAAACAGATCACTTTTACAATACTAGAACTAGGCACATTTTCAGTTCTTTTCACACTGACCTTATTTTTTCCTTCTGGTTTATTGGCCATGACTACTCCTCCCTGAATTTTCAAACACAGGAAAAAATGTTAAATGAGAAATATTTAAAAAATAAAAACTACTACAGGAATAAGATCTTCTACATGTAGCAGCTTAATACTGTAGCTGAATGCACATAATCCTCATGCTGCTTACCTGTCCAGTAAAACTCCCCTGAAGGACAATTCTACCCAGCCAGCCTGAACTCATTAGTAAAATATAAGAGCAATAGAAATATCATAGCTTTTTTTTTTTCCTCTTTTTTTTTTTAATATAAGGAAAATATCAAATAAACTATAATAGAAGAAAAAGAAAACAACTAAATACTGAAATACTGGCAGATAGAAAAGCAATCTGAAAGCCTTTAAATTTAACTTCCCCTGACAATCTGTCTTGACATCCATTGTGAAGATGGAGGAGACCTGTAAAGAGAGGAAATCTGCTGTCAAAACTAATGCCCCAGGAATCAAAGACTGAAAGCAGACAAGGAAGGCTGGATGAAAAGTCTTTGAAATATCTGGAGATTTCCTTGAGTGTAGGAAGCCTGGCCTTAAAATAAACAGCTGTTTTATGAGTATGAGCAATGTGTGTAGCTTGCTATAGTGATTTCTCTATAAACAGATTTTTATGAATATTCAGGTTGCTCATGTAACAGAAATTATCTTAGCAATATGAAGATGCTGAAACAGGAAATTCTTGTCTTTCCTCACTTTATCACTTTAAAAGGAGCATAAGAATCTCTTTACAAGACATCTTTTAAGATGTCTTCTTGACATCTTGAACATCCTTGCCTTCTTGAACATCCTTTTTCAGTGTTGGGGAGGGCTAAAACAGTGTTTTAACAATTTTGCATAACCAGATGATCTTGAAGGTCTTTTCCAGCCTTAATGATTCTATGATTCTATGATAATAGTGTCATACAGAAAATAGTACCGTGCAAAATCTTTAATCATGCTATTCTTTGTGTGATAGAAATAGGAATTCTGTATTTCTAAACTTTCTGAAGAACCCAGTAGAACGGGGAAAGTCGTCTCCATACACAGGTTATAGTCAGAATACACCTTAGCGTTTCTTTGCATCTGGAACTGTGGATTTCAATATTGGTTTATTCCTAGGCCTTATGTCTTCACCATACTTTAGGCTAATTTGATTAATCCAAAATAAACTAAACTGAGGAATAAAAAGACTGAATGGTTACATTGCCTTCCAATAAAAATAGTCATTTTTCAGTTGCCAGATAATTAGCAATCCTATTGTATCAAGCCTTATATTATAGAAAGACATTCTTCTTTAAAAGAAATTAGTCATTAAATGTACCACCTGGTCCCAGCACATGCAAAATGAGATCTTAAAGAAGGTTCCTAAACATGATAGCAATGAGTTTTTGAAAAAAAAAAAAAACAAAAAGCAGAGAAGGTTAGGAGAGAGGGCAGCCTGGCTGGTTTTGGAGAAGACTTGATCAGTGTTGAGAAAAAAAATAAAATGAAATAGTTGTTTAAAATAACAGGGGTCACTCTAGAGATCCCTTCTACCTGAGTGTATTGACAAGAATAACTATAGTATACATATACATTTTTAAATGTATTGTTTGTTTCTGATGGGAAAATACTAGGAAGGCAGGGTGAATGAAGGGAAATTTGTTTAAATCTATCATGTGTTAAAAACAACAACAGAAAATGTACTGCAAATCCTGTTACCCTTATTTGAGCCGTGGTTCTTCCAAGTCAATGGCAAATTTCCACTTGACTGGTCTGAGTGACTTCAGACTGGAGATCTGTGATTCCTTTTAGGGATATCCTGTTGTAAAACTGGATGAAGGGGTCCATAAGAATTTAAGCTGACCTACCAAAAGAGTGTAATAACATCATCACACTGCAAACCTCCAACTGTCTTCTCTTGTACTGATGCTGACAAGGTAATTCATGAGGCTATGCCGGAAGAATGCTAACCCTGCAAAAAAGGCACCATTTTCTTTCACTTGAGCTTCTTGATCTACCTTACTACAAGACTGGAGAAGCATGAATGCTGGAGCACAAGCTCTGGGTGGTGGAAAAGAGAAGAAAGAGAAAAGGTGAGACCTCAAAAATAATTTTCTGCAGTTGGTGTGTTTTCAGAACTGGGGTCTGAGACTATAAAAACTAAAGAATGGAAAGGATCAAATCTTATCAAAGAATATGTATAATTATGTATATATATATATATGTATATTTTAACCATCATTAATAACAAGTGGATATGTACAGGCTAGATGACAGATTATACACAAAAATAATTGCTTTGGTACCTTACAATATTTACAAGTAACAGTTAAATTTCATTTCCAGTTGATTTGTACTGATGAACTGTCACAAGAAGAGGTAAGGATATGGTGGTGGGTCTCTGATTTCCAAAATGAAATGTCAGGATTTTTAACACAGTGAAAATTATTATTAATTAGAAAAACAGTGAGAAAGTGTAAGATGTTAAGCATTTACTTGCAGAAATCTGATGCCCACTTCAGAACAGAATAAGATTTATCCCCAATTTATTTAAGCCCAATAGGTTTTAAAAATGTGCTCTGAGCACCACATCCTTACAGTCACCCTGTCTGGTCGTGGGGGAGAAGCTCTCCTGCTATGTGGGCGCAGATCTGGGGACCAGGAACATGGTCTTGCCCCACTCCTCTACCAAATGTTTTGGCATGGGCTTGGGGAACTGCATCTGCTCATTGCCTGGCCTAACCCAGACTCCTGCTTGGGTTGTGCACACACACAGCTTTTGCTTTGGAAAACATGGTTCAGATGAGGAAGAACGGGAGAATGTGCACATCTACTTTTTTTTTTCTTCTTCTTCCAAAACAGGAAGGTAAGGGCTGACATCTAGGAAGTCTCTCAAGGCATGCCTCCATACAACTCAGTTTGAATGATGTGCCTTATGTCCCCTCTGTGCCCTGACTTCCCTCCTCTGATGCTAAGGACTTTGTGATTAATCATCAGGAGAGGTTGCTCATACTCTGAACATCTTTTAACAAATCATAAAGTAGAGATAGATAAGTCTCAAGTTCAGGAAAAGCTATTTAATTCTTATTAACCCTTAGGTTATTTTCTTTAAAGTCACCTCACTGAAAATTTTCAGTAACAAATTATTAAATTTTATACCTCAGAATTTGAGTATATAATTTCAGACACATATTATACCAAAAGTTACTCAAAGTAAACAGCCAATGAATAGTTTGACTAAGTTTTCATATCTCTTCCATCAAATATAACATTTTTTGGAGGCTTTTCTCTTCCACATCACATATTTAAAATCTGGAGGTAGCCTATAACATCCATTAAGTGTAAGCCATGGTCCTTGAAACTAATAAAGGAAAGTGCAGTGAATCATAACTCTGAAGTTGTTACATTTAACAAATGAAAATCAATTATTTTAGAAATATCAGATGTCACATAACATTTGTTTCAATATATTAATTTTGATTAAACTTCACTGACGTAGATCATTTTCATGATTTTTCCCCTCTAGGCAAAGTACTGTCATTTTACTCATTTGGAGACAGACTCTTTTGAATTAATTTTAAGACAGTTTAAAAAATATGCTCTCAAGAAAATGGTATGAAAGAGTGTGAGATAAAAAGGGATGTAATGTAATTGTGTTACTGTAAAGCCTTATTTTGAGCATCCAGTACTAGATTTACTAAGGAATTCAAATCAGTTTGTCTTTTAGCTTGTATATCAATTTTTCTTTGTGGAGAAATGAACACCAACATTCTTCCCTCCCCATACACACACTTTTCCTTCTTGCACATATAGCTCATTATGCCACTGTATTATAAACACAGTAGTGAATGGTGGACTGAAAATCAGATGTGCTTTACACAGTATAGTTCCTTGAGTAGCAGCAGCCACTGAAAGTTATATTTTTAAGGGATGTAAATGACTCAAGATGCAGCTGATATTCTAAAGATTTTTCTCCCACAAAAGACCTTCCATCCTTCTATTCTGAATTCTTCGTTGATCAATTACTGTCCTAGGATCTGGTAAAAATTTGCATACAGTCAGTGACAGGGCTGGTCTTCCAGGCCATGATGTCAGTTCTCCCTCTTTATGAGTAACCAAAGAGTCAAAAGACAAGATTACATTATTTTGAAAGAACTCCTTCCACTGCTATTATTATTTTACACAATATATATATATATAAATATATATATATACACATATATATTATATATCTCTCCTTTGTTGTTGTTTGTTTTTCCTATTAACGTGGACAAAATATCAGCTTTCTCTTTAAGTATGTAAAATCCTAATAACATCTCACACATGAGTGCAAGACACAAACATTCTTCCAAGTCTGGTCAGCTTATGGCTGAAGTTTTAGCTCATGAGTGCCATTCAGCATTGCCTTCTCTGGTCTCCAAAATCAACCTAATGCCTCTGAGACACTGAGTTACCTGCACCTCCTTTACTTTCATCAGGCACTTTCAGCTTCCTGGCTTAACTACTGCTTTTGTTTTTCCAGTTGGAAGAACTATTTTTACTACGGAATAAAAATTTGCTTTCTGACATTTTCAGCTGCTGCATATCTTCACCCTTAATCTCTCATAAATTGGATATCCCTGGACTGAGGTTGAAATGCATCTAATTATTTGATCCCACAGGATCTACTGATTGAAGCTTTCCTCACTTCTCTCAGGGACATCCTGTGTTGTTGTTATTGACTGTTTAATCTCCAAAAAAAAAGACTTTGGGAAAATGTCATATAAACCTGAATTTCAGTGGCTCTTTTTTTAATCCCTTCTTTATCTCAGCTATGCCAGTTTGGCCTCATCAGCAATACCTTCCAGGAGTGTTCAGACTTTGATACCAGCAATCAATGAGGAACTCTGCCAAGCCCAGTTCCCAAGTAGAGCTTTCAAATAAAGCAACGCAACCTTCACAGAGTGGGCCACAAGGCAGCTATCAGTCACTCACCACTCTTTTCAGTAAACTGAGTATTCCCAGTAGAGCACTGCTTCTAACTTCATTTTTCCTGTTCATTCTCCTGCCAAATGAGGACCTATTCTAAACTTCCCCAGGGTTCTGGGAAAAGGAAGTGGCCAGCTGCCTGCTGGAAAGGGCTGAATCAGGGAATTCTCCAAGGGACAGTGGAAGATCACATGCATCCAGTAGAGCAAGCATATTTAGTGCCAAAGTGAGTAATCTCTGAAGATCTGTGTACTGGGTACTGGAGTGCACATGATTCATAGGCTTTAATTCCCATGCACTAGAAACATCTTGTGGCTGTATTCTTTTCCAAGGAGAAACCACTAAAGTTAAGTATTGCCATATTTATTTGCAATGCTGATATGTTACTGTCCCATGTTAGACCTGTTTCCATCTAAGAAAACAAAAAGCATTTGTGTTTATAAATTTAATTTCTAAGCAGAAGTACAAAGAACATGGCTGTTTATATGAAAAGAGCATGGTATGCTACCTTCCCAGCAGCACTCTGTGAACAAGATAAGACTAGATTAAAAACATCTTATTTCAGCCAGGCGAACCTCCACCTAAGTCATCAGAATTACAGTGAAATTAAGTTATAATATTTGCTAAAGTTAAAAACAAATATACACACGCCTTACAATCTATTGCTGGACTACAAATGCGTAACATTTTCTCCAGCAGATGTAAAACACACAAGTAAAGAAAATGGAACGACTCTGTGAATAAATATCTGCAAGCGGTACTGATTAATAATTATGACTACTGTGATGTTTAAGCCTGGCTGGACCAGAAATGTTGCCCTATTTTCACCAGTAAATTTCTTAAAAAGCCAAAAAGAAACAAAACAAACAAACAAACAAAAACAAAACAAACATAAACACCACCAACAACAACAACAAAACCAGAAATCTTCAGTGAAGAAGGGAAACGTAATGAAGTATTCTGTCCTGGTCAGTAACATCAGAACATGGAGGCTGCAGGACTCTAGTGTCTGGCCAGGGTTGAATAGAAATGCCCTGAAATTCTCAATGACTGTAATGCTATGATACATATAATTTTTTTTTTTTTACTTTCAAAAAACAATGGACCATTCAAACTAGAAGTTTCTTTTTCTACTAGTACTATTAACTGCATAAATTGTTCATGAAATCTATTATTATCATTGCTTTGCATACATATTACAAACAATCAAAACCTCTCAAATAATATCACAGTTTTATCACAGTCATTTATGATACAGATTATGGTCACAGAGGTGAAAAAGTCCATATACATTTAATACTTCCTCTGTCACTTCTTCCTCTGCAGCTACAAAAGACATTGAAACAGAATATGTGGTTTTCTGTTATTTCATATATTCTTCGCTGAAAATAATGGCAATTTCATAAGAAGTGGTATAAAAGAAAAGAGGAATACCTAATATTAAGACAGGGAGAATGTTGCTTAATGTTTATGAGCTATTTAACATTGGTCTCAGTAATACACTACTATTATTTTTAGGTAAAAATGACACTAAGTAATTTAATGAACATTATATTTTCTATGAAAATTGTCTTAATCTAATAATGTGAAAAATACACCATGATGTCTGCACTTAGTAGTTTAGTGTTTTCACACATATTATATGCTTGGAAGGTTTTAATTATGACTCAGAAATGGACCTTGCAGTAATAAAATTTTATTCTTCTGAATGGGAAATTGTTCTTTTCTCTCCACCCTTTTCATTCATACTTTTTTTTTTCTTCTCTCTCCTTTTTTTTTTTTTTTTTTTTTTTTAATTCTCATGACCCAAATGGTAATTGACAGAAAATTTCCATATCTCTGAAACAAATTACTTCAAATATGATTTAAATGGCTTAAGAAGTCCCAGGCTACTCCCTTCTGCCATTCAGGCTTATCACTGTATGAGTGTATTAAAGTCTGAATTAAAGACTTACCAGCTTGAATTAATAGCTCTTTGTGAGATATTTGAGTTTCCCTTCTCTCTTTGTTCAACCATACACTCTGTTTTTTCTCTCAGGATAATTATTTTAGTGGATCCATTGCATATCACAATGGCAGGGTATTTTATACATTATTCAATGCAATCATCTTCCTAATGAAGGTAATGAAGATCTTCCTAATGAAGATAATGAAGAATAAGGTTTTAACCTTAAGAGAAGCGGAATAAGAAAATCATAGAATAATAGAATGGTTTGGGTTGGAAGGGACTTAAATAACATTTAAGTCCAACCCTCCTGCCATGTGCAGGGACACCTCCCACCAGACCAGACTGCTCAAAGCCCCACCCAACCTGGCCTTGTACACTTCCAGGGATAGGCCATCCACAACTTCTCTGGGCAACCTGTTCCAGTGCCTCACCACTCTCATAGTAAAGAATTTCTTGCTAACATCTAATCTAAATCTACCTTTTCTTAGTTTAGAAACATTACTTCTTGTCCTATCACTACACTCACTGACAAAGAGGCCCTCCCCAGCCTTCCTGTAGGTCACCTTTAGAAACTGGAAGGCCCCTATAAGGTCTCCCTAGAGCCTTCTCTTCTCCAGGCTGAACAGCCCCACCTCCCTCAGCCTGTCTTCATAGAAGAGAAGACTGTCACTTTTCTCTTGGCTTTTTATATTAGAATATTACATAAAGAGAAACCTAGGTTAGGTTATTAACAGCCAAGTCCTGGAAAGATCAATACTTAATAACTCTGAAAATAAGCAGTCACTGAAACATAATTCTTCTCCATAAAAACATAATCTTTGCCACTGGATGTATGTTTTTTTTGTGTATAAACAGAAAACTTTCAGCAATGATCTCGTTGAAATTCAGAAGTTTAGTAACAAAATTCTCAGATGAGAGAATGAAAATGATTATACTTTTTATATATATATATATAACCTATTTTTGGTTTTGAATAATTCATTTGATTTTCATGAATCACAACTTCCTATATCACCAATTAATACAGCTTACTTTGGAATTTTTGGAACATAAGGGCTCTTTATAACAGTCTGTTCAGTTCTGATAATCGCACACATTAAATATTCTTTATTCTATGACTTCTTTATTTACCACCTTCTTATCAGAACTTCTCAGATATGTCTGTCTAGATAAAGTTATGGCAGGGAATTCATTTAAGACCTACCAGGGGACCAGCTCCTCTGGTTTCACTCAACATCTCCCAGCCATATTCCCATAAAGAGATGCTGCCTCAGTATATGAGGAAAAAGCAGCCCCCTAAGATTTTTTTCTGTTTTTTATCTGACTACTCCCAAATATTTATCAATGTCCTCATGTATTACTGATCTAGATATTTAAAAGATGAACCAACTGTTCTCTGCTCTGACCCTCTTCGCAGCTGTCCCCTACCGGGAGCTTACCCTGAATTCCTCCTGGAAGGGATGGCAGCAGCCTGTGCTCCCACTGCATCTGTACTCCACCTCTAGCCAGAATGTGAAATAGCAATAGCTGAAATCTTCTGCAATTGAAAAGTCAGCATTGAACTTCACCTACCACAAAAGTGGATACTGCTCATTTACTAGCCTGAAATTCTAATTTTTAGCTGGAGACTAGCCTGACAGATTTTTTTTATAGATAAGATTTTTATGTATTGAGTATATATATATATATTTTTTTTTTCCTAACTCCCCCTTATAGATGAAATTAGTTACATTCAGTCCTAGACTTCCATTAATTTCTCATTTCCTTGTGCTTGCTGTGTCATCTCCTCTCTGTGTCTGTTGTCCTCACTAGACCCGGGATTTTGTTTCTGTTCCCTGTTTGGATGAGTGATCAAGTTCTCCTGACACTCATGCTTTCAAATTCAGGTTGCATTGTCAATGTGTGCTCATTCAAGCGAGTTCAAAATTCTCTTTACATAAACATTTGTACCTATAAAATTGAGTCAGATGAATGGTCACAGGAAACAAACACAAAGGATCCATGAAGCAGATTGGAATAAACTTATTAAACAAGAAAAATAAATATTCATATAGCCAATTGTTTTTCATTGTTTGACTGGTACTTCTATACAATGAATTTATGATAAACTAAATAAAATTAGTATGCAGATTGACAGGAAGAGAAAAAAATAAAAACCACAAACATTGTGGATGCAAGTAAGATTTAACAATATTAAATGTCTTGTATAGTAGAAAATAGAAATTTTACTAGAAACAACATTTACCAAAGCACAGATTTCAGACAGGAGAAGAAAACATGGTCAGGTTGACAGTACTGTTGGATGCCTCAAGCATATCCTCATTTTGTATGCATTTGACTTTGCAGTTCTAAGTTCACATTTCATATGAGTCCTACACAGGTTAATATCTTAAAAAAACAACAACAACAAAATCCTTAATACAGTTTAAAGAACAGTTTCAAGGGAATGTGTTTGCATTGAACTAACACCAGCTGCTCCATTGTATAAACTAAATGTAAGCCACAGAGGATATTGCTCACAAGGCAAGAAGGATGTTGATCTGTCAGAGCGGGTCCAGAGGGGAGCCACAAGGATTATCAAGGGACTGAAGCACCTCTCCTACATAGAAAGGCTGAGAGAGCTGGGGATGACCTCATTGCAACCTTTCAGTACTTGAAGGGGACTTATAAAAAAGATGGGGAGCAGCTCTTTGCTCAATTGGATAATGACAGGACAAGGGAGAATGGTTTTAAACCAAAAGAGGGGAGATTTAGATTAGATGTTATGAGGAAATTCTTCACTCAGAGGGTCGTGAGGCACTGGAACAGGTTGCCCAGAGAAGTTGTGGGTGTCCCATCCCTGGAGGTGTTCAAGACCAGGTTAGATGAGGCCCTGAGCAACCTGATCAGGCAGGGTGGCATCCCTGCCTATGGCAGGTGGGTTGGAATCTATGAGTTCCCTTCCAACCCAAGCCATTATATGATTCTATGATAAGGGCATCTGGTTTCAAGCAACCAGGCCTATTATACAGTAGTAAAGTGTTAATTTTGACTAGATCTTGTACAGTAAGAAGCTGGCAAACACTTGGTAGTTTCAGATACCTACTAAATCTCTACTCTGAAGAGGCCTAAGAGTTTAAACTCAAAAATAAGACACTTTTGTGGAGCAAAGTTCATAGGAAGAAATATGGTTTATACTAGCAACTGATGTAATGTAAGAATGACAAGTTTCCAGACATACAAGGCTTTTTCAGGTTTTAGACAGAAGCAGCACACTTCAAGCTTGATACATGTTAAGAACAGTTGTTCTGACTTTAATTATGATAATTTTTTTTTGCAGTACCTGAGTAGACATTTGATGATTTGTGAAGTGGTAGGTGAGTACTTACAAGACTGAGAATAAAAATGCTGTGTAAATGTGCTTAGCAGAGCAGGAGATATAGTCTCAGTGAAGCAGCCTGTAAGGACCCAAGGGAACACCTCTGGTAGCTGAGCCCAAAATGGCAATTTCATGACAAGGTAAGGTAGTGAAATGTGTACTACCTTGTCTTGAGCCACTGCTGGGTTGCCTTTAGTCGACAAGGATACACACGCAGAGGTGTACCTTAAACACAGGGGAAAGACTTCCCTCCCTGTGCTAATCCTAGGAAATCAAGAGAGTTTCTCACTAGTGGTTTCTGATTTTAATAATGTGCAGGGAAATGCTGAGGGCTGAAACTGGGGTTCTGACCAGAAGTTTGCATTTATGTGTGTGACAAGTGCACTATAACCTTGAGCAGGCTGCTGCCTGGAAACCATAACATTTCTCAGTTCCAGAGAAGAGAGGGGAAAGAAATTATAAAGGAGTAGAAAAAAGGCCTTCTCAACCTTTGGCAGAGGCCTGGAGTTGTCTCCAACTAAGTGTATCAAAAAACAATGATCACCATTTAGGCCTTGGACATCTAACACCTTCTTTAAGCCATTGGACCACATTGGGACCACAACGCACTTCTTGGCTTGAATTGAGGTGCTTACATTTTAAAAGACCCACAAAATGAAGTATTAACACAATTGGATCTTTAGCCATTTTTCCTGATCAAAACTGATAATAATGGTCCAGTTTGTACACAAGAGAGCACAACAGGCTACCTGGATGGCAATCTAGTTTCTTCTGCTGGAGACAGTGCTCTTGGTCCCTCTCATGGTTATCCTACCTTTACATCTTAACAGGGAAAGACAATGACTTTTCCACAAGCTTAAATAGGCTATGTTAATTTATGGCTCCATAAAAACATCTGAATCTATGCAGCAATCAGAATCCATTTGCAAATTCAGTTAACATTTTATTTGTACCTTTCTCATGTCAATATTTATGATTTTAAAACTAGTCTGAATATTAGTACCTGTGGTATTTTGCTGCCTTCTTCATACAAGCTCTGTGATTATCAGCTTTTATTATCCTTATGTTTATATAGCACCAAAATTATGGCATGCTTGTTAAAGCCAGCTTAGACCCCCTAGAAGGTAAAAGCTTTTGTGAAGGTACTGACTTTGTATTTACTGCATCCACTTGAATCTCAATCTCATCTACCCAGCCACCATTTTAACAACTCCAACCAGTCAGACATGCCCTACCTAATACTGAAGCCAAGTTGTCCTGTTCTTTCTACATGTGGATCAAAAAAGCTGTAAGAGAACAGCCAAGCCAAGTGGCTGCTAGATGGAAAGGGCTCTGCCCTGTGGGTATAGGGCCTGGTCTCAAGGCAACAATCAATGCCAGATGGGGAGGCACCAGGGAAAGCTCTTGGTCCCCGCTGCCTGTGGTGTTTCATCAGGAAGAGAAGTCTGGCTCCTCCAGGGGGACATTGGTTCTTCCCTGGGCACTCATGCTAACCCAGTTCAATCCCACCATCAAGTCATCTGATTACCACGTCTTCATTTCTCTCTCTGCAAACAGGCTGGATTGCTTTGCCACACACCAGTGAAAGCTCTGATATGGAGTACTCACTGAATCTTAATAAACAAAGATGTCATCTTTTTACTGGCAGTGGAAGCCTCTTGAGGCCCTCCAGAGGTCCCCAGTTTTCCTGGTGAGAAGCTGGAGCCTCAAGCAGACCACTCTATGCTGTCGCCTATCAGAACTGGGATACCAAGTCATTCTCATCATTGACCGCTGTGGCATCTAACATCTGCTTTGGGATTTTTATATGATCTTTTAACTCAGATATAGCACTGTGATAAAGAGCTATCAGATAGTTGGGTCCCCAAGAGGTTTTCGATTATGTTGAATTGGCAGGAAGGAAAAGTTTTAAATATTGGTTGTTTTAAAAATAAATAAATAAATAATCTTATTACTTTTAAGTTTTGCTATGAAAAAAAAGAGACTGTAGATTTATTGAATTAAAGAATGCTCTTCTGTATCTACATCTTTCAAGAGATGTAGGTATAATGACAACATACAGAGCAATTTAGGTCATGAAATTGATGCTGGTGTTGCTAAACATCAGATGGTTTTACACTGATAATAATGTTATAATTTCAAACAAAATAATTTCACAGTCTGTGAAAGCAAGGAAATAATATTTAGGTGAGAAGGAATAACAGATGCCCTATTGCACCAACTGCTGCGGCCAAATGACATCTGAGTATATTTAGTTTAAGAAATAACTTTGGACACATTTCAGGGATCAAAGTTTTTTTGTTATATTAAACAGAATTTGTGATTATTCTTATTCTGAAGTCTGTTAAAAACACATTAGCAGATTCTTTTCCATTCCAGTAGGCAATTGACTTATAAAATATTTGAGTGCTCAAAAACTACAGATCACATTTCCAGCATCTATAAATTGTACCATGCAGAATCATCTGAAAATATTTTGAAGGATGTAGGCAGATGGAAATCTCTTAATTGTTGGCTCACCAGCTTAAGTTTTGTGAAAATGAACATTTGCCAGACTCAATTACATGTCAGACATTACCCCTGTTTTACCGCTCAAGTGAAAGAGAGTGTTTTCAAAGAAAATTAACTAAATTTGTTACATAGATTGGGTCAAACATACAGAGTAAAATTTATTAATACTGATGAGAAGGAAACAACCATGGGGGATTTCACTTTTGACTCAAACTGTATTATGACTTTGTTCTGCTGAAGTTTTTATTACAGTTACCATACTGAAAGAGCATATGGTGGAAGACAATGGAAGTTTCTTCTCAATCTGGGACATGTCCCTTTTTATTTTCAATGGAAAAAATATCTATATATTTATGCAAATTAAGCATTTCATCATATATTGTTTTTTTGAAACATAAGAACACATTTGTGAAAGCATAATTTATTAGATATTTGAATTTATTTATTTATTTTTCAAAATACTTGGTGCAATTCTGAGAAGTAACAACCAGTGAGAATTTTATATTTAATGTCATAAACAAAATTCTGAGATTATGGAAGTTCATAGTTAAAATACTGTTTTAACTATGTTCACATAATTGCAGTTAGAGAACAGCATCTTAAATTTAATATAAACATACATTAAAGAGCTAATGGTAGACTAGTCAGCTTTTATTATGTATTGTGGAAATATATTTGTTTTGCAAATGTTTGAGAAACCAGTTCTAATATTTTGAGACACTTACTATACCTTATTTTTTTGTATAGATTGTTCTACTTACTGATTTTTGTTGTTGCTGTGCTCTGACCATTCATAGCTAAAATACATTTTCAAGAATAGTTTGGAGTTGATTATGCTAGGATAATATTTTAGGTGGGAAGAAAGGGAAAATTTCTGCATCTAGTCTCTTTTACATCCAGTTACACATCACTGCCCAAGGTATATGGAGATTGTTATTGATTATATAAACGTTCTAACTTTGGATTTTTATTCACTCTTTTAAGGAAGTGACTTTTAAGTCTTTTAAATATTGGTGTTCCCACTGACTCATTAGGTGCCTTTAAAGTCTTTGCTATTTTAATACATAGTTCAAAATGTTCATTGCACTCCATTTTTTACTTAAAGGTTAGGAAAAAAAAAAAAAAGAGAAAAAAAAAAAGGAAATAGCATTGATCAAACACTCAAACAGGTCATTCCCCAAACAGTATATTTAAAGAAATAAATGTTTGTTTAGCTAGCTTGAAGTCAGTCCCCAAGTGTAGACAGAGGTTAATGGCTTTAAAAAGATGCTAGCTCTGATCATCTCCAACCATTCCCCTGACATGAGCCAGGGATCTTTACAAGAAAAGCTGTTCATCTAATCTCTGCCCAACATTGCCAGGCTCATCATGTTGTCGACAGAACAGTGGTGAAAACAGCCCTTGGAAGGGCAGCAAGGCATGTAAAAGCTAGGGTTATAGGATCCCTTGGGATAAAATTCCTATTTCTTTCCTCACCACTACAATAATGGTGGAATATTACAAGTCAGAAAACGTCCTTCAGTGGAGATGGAGGAAAGTATTTTGTAACTTATGATAGCTATCAAAAGTGAAAAGAAGTTTGATTAGTAGTTAAAGTGGACAGACACAAAAAATGAAGAGCATTCAGTAATTCAACACTAATATTTCCAAATAGACTTTTTTTTTTTTTAAATACCTTTGTAGAATTGCATTTTCTCCTTCCCATTATCAAAATAAGAAACCCTCTATCTTTCATTTGGAAAATAAATTTAAAAGCAATTAAACATAACCTCAGAGAAAGGACAGAAGTCCCTTTTCTAATGTTTGTGGAATGGTTTGGTGGCAACCAAAATTTAAGTAACAGCTACATTGTAAAAGAAAACCAGAAGAACTATAATATCCCATTTGAAATAAGTCACTGAACCACAAAATTTGCTCTGAAACCATCAATGTTGATAAAGCAGTAGTAACAAAGTGGCAAGAGCAGTCCATTCAAGCAAAGAGGAAAATAAAAATCACTGTACCTGCTCTCATGTTTTCTCTTAAGATGAGGCAATTTTGGGGGTGCTCTCACAGCCCAGCCTTGGCAGAGATGTCTGGATGACAACTGCTGATCAGGGGTAGTAACATGAGTGTGAATAATAGATGTGAATGGCATATACCAACTGACTGCAGAGTACTGTGTTCCCAGCTGATCACACTTAAGAGGAAGATGACCACCAGCTCAATTAAAGAGAAATAGGGAATAACAAAGTCTATGGAACAAAAAATGAGTTGGCTTGAAGGGAAGTGTGAAAGGAGGTATGTGCAAATAAGGGACTCACATACACAGGATAGGTGTATGTGCTGGTAACTCCATGTACTTCTTATAGAAGGGTATTCAGAAGTTTGTAAGAAGTTAGTAACTGCAAGTGCTTAGAACTGTGGTGTATCTGTTTTGTTACTGGTGGTGACATTGTGATAGAAGGTGAGAAAGGAGTGTTATAAGAGTTATAGGAGAGTAAGAAAATTCTTGTGTATAGGTGAAGGAATTCAGACACAATCTTTCACTCCTAGTTATGTTTTTAATACTCAGCTATTTTAGAAAAGGGGAGGTATGAGTCCAGCTACCCAGTTTCCTCTTTGCAACAGAGCAGACATTTTATTTGAATGCAGAGGTTGCATGTGTTTGGTGGTCCTCAGCTGCAATAGGTAGAGGAACACCTTGGCAGGATCTGTCAAGCATAAGGTGCTAGAGGAACCTGTCTCCACACTGACTAATAGCTGAGGGGTTGAGAGGAGAGAAGGTTGTCTGGCTACCCTTTTTCTAACATATGTGTTAGGTCTCTGTGGAGAATACAGCTCATTTAGGAAGCTGTAGGATCACAGACTGCATATTTAAAAATTCTTTCTCCTTTGTGCAACAAAAAGTATTTTAAAATTCAAAACTTTTGAGGACCAGACAGATTTTATCTTCTCCAGAAATCCTCTGGCATACATGAATTTATTTTAAATATATGTTTTTAGAAGAACATTCTGATTTTTCCTCAAGTGTTACTTTACTTGTTAGAAACTGGATTATTGGCAGATGTTCATAAAACTGTCTATCCTTACTATTTATCTGTTCTTTCTAAAGTCCTTCTTTTCACAGTAAAATAAAGAGCAAATATTACTTAAGAATTTATGAGACTAGTAGCTTCTCTAAAATGTCATGGATAAGAAGCTAAACTAAATATTTCAAAATAAGTTTTTCATGCATTTAAAATGTAAAAACATGAAAAAAATCACTAGCAATGTAGAAACGAGATCACAGAATTTTCTAAATAATTGGCAATTCCAAATATTCGTGGATCTTGATGGTTTTTGAATTTTGGGAACTTTTCCAGGAAAAAAAAAAAAGTGAGTAGGTGTATGTATTGTAGACAGATGCAGAGACTCATTCCAAGCCTTTCTGAACCTATTCATGTATTTAGATTTTTTTTCTTTGTAACCTTGAAGCTGAAAACACATTTAACAAAGAAGGCAGTGATTCCAAGATCAATAGAATCCAGGTGTGAAAAACAACAACAGCTATTGAGAAACAGGTAATGCTACCAGGAGACCTGTCAACTATTTTCCACACCACTCCTGAAAACCTAGCCATTTTCTTGTAATTCTTTTTTTTTTTTTTCCCTGAATAGAAAAGTGAGATACAAAAGATTAAGTTAATCTTGAATGTTAGCTCTTCTATTTCTTCATTTGAATATGAACACATTTCTATAGAGCTCTACTTTATTCCTCTGTATTTTTTATTTTGACCCTCTCCTGAGAGTCTCAGAGACTGTTAATTGAAACATTTCACCAAACTTACATGATGAAACAATATTATTTTAACCTTTTGACATAATTGATCCACTTAATACAAAGTGAAACTGATGAAAATAATCCAGTGACTCAGGGAATGCATCTACTGAAAACTGCCTTCACTTTAACAGTAACAATTAATCATGTTTTCTATGAAATAAAATGAAACCATGTTTTTTTTTTTTTTTTAATAAATAGAAATTTTTAGACATTAAGAAAAAATGGTGTTAAAAAACAAATTTGATATGCTTTGTAGCTTCTCACATGGAACAACTGAGTTATAGAGACCTATGAAATAGGAAATGGGCAAAATGAACAGAAGAGGGCAGGAGATTTCTAAAATGGATTAGCCATTGGGAGCAAAAACTGCTTCCATCAACAACAGCTCCATTTTCAGTAGCTTTTAGTTCTATCCTTCAGTTATGTCCAGCTTGAGGGCGTAGGAACCTCTGTGAAGGCAGTGTGATATTTTCCCCCTTTCTTTTTCCATTAAAGAAATAATTACTTTTCTGATTACAAAAAAAACCTAAAATCTGTCTTTCATTCTTGTTCTCACATTCTCAGACAACCTGTGAGGGTTTTCTTTCAGGAGGAAAGGGGGGAATCTGTTTTTGTATTGTTTGTTTGGTTGGTTCACCACCAGGTGGTCTAAAATTATCTGTATTTGAGGAGTTTATAGGTGCACAAAACGTTCCTTTCTGAACAGCTGAGGAATGATTAGACCAATTATTATTTCACAGAATTGTGATAGTAAAGCTTAGACTTCCATTGTAAATAGAGGAGTAAAGAATTCCATTGAACGGTTATCAAAATTTCAGTAAGTCCAAAACAACAAAGTAGAATTTTCTCCAGCAATTCCTTTAACACTTAAAAAAAAAATGTGTTTAATCATTAATACTAATATAAGGGTCTTCAAATCTATCCAATATAAATCATTATACTAATTGAATTCTGTGGTGAATGATTCCTCTAGATGTAAAGAATTAATTCATAAAGCCATTTAATGTTGCTTTTTCGTTGTATTCAGTAAATCCTGTGTTTGTGTCAGTTTGCACAAACAGTCTTGTTATCATATACCAGCAGTAACAGGTGTGATAACTATCAGAAATACCTGACAAAAATGCCTCTCTAAATAGATAAGGATGTTAATTACCTCTTATTTTCAATATTTTTTTCTGAAATATAAGCAGCTAAATTAAAAAAAATAAAATAAAATACATTCTTAGCCAGTATTTCTAATATTAATTTTCTAGCAATATTTGAATTTAACTTGAATACCTCATCTCATTCCTGCAGATGATTTAATGAATACCTCAGATTACAAGCAAAGAAATAAACAAACATTGGTAGGTCTTTATCTTGTGAATAACTAGGTGCTGATGAAACATATTCTTAAAGCAAGCATCTCATATACTGGCTACTTTCCGTCATTTTAATGTTAAACCCTTTAATAATATTATGGTTTAAAACCATAATATTAAACCCTTTACCGTATTTATGGAGAATTGCAAACAAAACAGGTTTAGCCGTGACCTAAGTTGGTTAAAATGAAACCCCCAAATTTTTATTCTCACGCATACAAATTTAAATTATTTTTTAGTGTGTGAAAAAAATATTTTAACAATAAAAATACTACCTGAAAAATAAGAAAGAATATTGATGTGAAAATGGTATTGGTCAGTAATGTTCTTTATAATACATTAGTTGGTAGTTGATAAAAGCAAGCTTTGCTTCAATCTCAATAATTGTGCTAATTGGGATGTATCTTATGGAAAAGAAACTAAATATATGCCAGAGGGACTAGTTTAGTCCTAGTCCTTACTAGTTAGTAAAATACATTCCAAGTTTCTCTATCCCTGCCAACATAATTGTAAAGATTTTGCATCCTTAACATAAATTGTTTTTGTAATGCATTGCAGCTGTTAGACCCTCAGATAAGTTTTATATACCAATTTGATTTACTTGGTGTAATTTCTCCCAAATCATCTTCCAAAAACCTTTGAAAATAGTTCAAACAAAATGGAAATATCCTGACATTTCTTGAGAAACCAGTGTCAACATAAGTTACTGTTCGCCATGTGGCAGAATCCAAATTTGATCTTTTCCCCTTCATGCTATTTTAAGCCATTCAACAGATCCATCAGCAAGTATATATTTCTTTGTGGTCCATAAGGGCTTATAAAATGCACCCACATTAGAGAATTGTCTGTCAATTATCTCCACCTCTGTTATATGACTGTGAAGCATGATAGAGAGCTCCAATTATTTGTCAGATGGACAGGACATAAACCACATGGATATAGTGCCATCTAATGCCATGGAGAGTTCAGAGACATTATGCTGTCATCACCTTCAATCTCTGAAAAAATGAAGGATACAAAATCTTTCAATGATCAACAGAAAATGTAAATGAAAAATGTTCCTGAAATAACAGGAAAATTTTCCATAAATAACTAGTGTTGAATGTTCTTTTCTCGCTTTTCCAAAGTTGTGTACAGTTTAAGTACAGTTGAGTGATAAGTAGGTCCTGCTGGTCTATATTCAAAAGTAAAGATTTTGCTAGATCAGGTAAGAGTTAAGGGGTCTTCAGAAAAATCTCAGCATAATATTGAAAGAAAGCATAAATAGCCACAGCTTATTGCCATAGGAAGACATACGGCTTTATATATATATATATATATATATATAAAATTATTTTTTGATGTAGGATGGCTTTCAGGCTAAAACTTCCTTGTCATCTAGTTACATTTATTAGTATTTCCCATTTTACACTTAGTGAAAATTCACCCTGAAGGTATTTCACTAGCTTGATACTTTTAGTAATTTCCTACTTTTCCCCATTTTGATTCATTATTCCTTTTATTTTCTTCACAATGTTAGTTTCCTATGTAACACTCTCTCCTCATCTCTTATGCATGAGTAAGAATGAGAGTTGTCTTTTAATGTATCATTTTCTGCTAGCCACCTTTGTGCTATTTGTGAGAATCTGCTGCAAAGCCAGTGCCAGTCGCCTATGACTTTTAAGCCTATGCATTTTTTGTTAAAGGGCTGTATCAAACTGTTTTAATCAAAAAGAATATTATGTAAAGCTGACATTCTCTTAATGCTACCTAACTGCTGTGAGATTCATCAGATTTCTTGTTAATCAATTGACAGAAGGTTCTTACCAATATCACAGATTGTGAGTTTTATTGCCAGTAGATTTCAGAACTGGACAACATATGACATTTCATTGCAGTATCATACATAACCAAGGTACATAACAGTATGATTCCAGAGTACAGAAACTATCAGTCATATTCCTGTTACCAAAATACCTTATGCATTATGAAAAAAAAATATATATACATATATATATATATCAAAGGATTAGCTGTCCTATATCGGTTTGCCTTTCTCGGCTTCTAGTAAGCTGAGAGCTTTGCAAGAGGGCAGGCAATCAAAACTGGCAAAACTTTTCCATATTTTCTTTCTGACTGCTTGTATAGAAATATGTAGATGTATGGCTAAAGAATTAATAAATTAAATCCATGAGAAAACAAAAGTAATTCATTCAATGAAATTCCTTCTGTTATATTTCCACCACAGCCAAGCTTTACTGCTTGGTGTCCAAGCTATATGTGAATTCCTAACTCCAAACACAACAGAAGTGTAGGGTAACACAGTCAGTTTCCTACAGTTGTCAAGCCAAGTACTAAACTCTGAGAACTGCTCCTCTTCTGTACATGAATTATTCAGACTCAGATAGCTGTCTGTACCCTATGTATAAGAGTTAACACATGGAAGGCAGCAGAAATTTTCAAGCCAGTCTGAAAACTTGGACTGGAGTTGCAGGCCTGGGAAAGGCTGCCAGCTGGTGCTCAAAACCCCTTGGTAAAGAGATACTACACCTTCCTCAGGAAACCTGCTTCAGTAGTTACCTACGCTTTGCCTCTGCTGGCACATATTTAAAGTTTATAAATATTTAAAGATTTATTCTCACTTTCTTCTTTATATCCCCAGTTCCTTTATCCTTTCCTCATGTTGTCAGGCTTTCTAGACTTGTGATGATCACTTTCCTCTTGATTTTCCAATTGCTCTGCATCTGTCTTTCTTGATGGATGTAGAAGAGGGATGAGATACTCCAACTAAGACCTTCCTAAAGCTGAATAATTAAAAGGTTGATTACTGTCAGATAGGTGTATTCCTACATTAACCCATGTGGAATAATTGCTGGAGGTGACTTATTGAGACTAAACATTTGTCCACATCTTAAGAGAAAGTGTAGTGATGAGGAAACTTCCAGGGTGAGATGTAGCAGATATGTAAGGAATCTGTTCCATGATGGTCCCCTTGGCAACATAGTCTGCAACCTTAGGTATTGATAACACCAGGGGAGCTTGGTCTGTTGACTCTAAGAGATATAGCATGGAGGGTGGAGCAGAATGAAGACACCACAGCCAGGCTCTGTGCTATCACTTCAGGGATGGGGAACTGAATGGTACTGTGGAACTGATAGACTTAGACTACATAGGCCAGCCCTGACTCTAACTGATAACCAAATCATGTCCTCTGGGTCAACTTTGGTCATTATAATCTCATTACAGTGCCGAAACACACCTCCATCCCAAAGGCTACCTACTTCCAAAGTGCTACCACCCTTCACTGAGCATGCAATCTGAATTTCTCTGAGCCTATACCTTTAAAAAAGGTGAGAAAAAATTATACCAATCACAACAAAGACACGTATGACTAGAGTCACGCAAGCTCCACCTAAAAGTAAGAAAATAGTATAAAAGTGGCCCAAGAGAAGGAAAATGTGGAGGAAGGTGCCATCGCAGCCAAGTTGGAAGGACATCGGTGACTTCTGGAGTAGTCAACGGGCTGAACCTCTCTTCTACCCCAACAGAGATGCCTATTGGGTGAGATTCGGACCCTCATTTATACCAAGTGCTTCCCTGGGAAACCTAACATTCTCTATAGAGCTGTTTCATAAGTTACCACATGTGTAGTTGGTTATGTTTGTCATATTCTTGGTATTTGCACGTGTTTTGCAGACAGCTTATTTATCACCAGCAATCCAAAAGTACTTGTACTCTTGTTGCTTCAATAAACTACACCAGTTATTTACTAGACTGAAAGTGTATTGTGCTATTTGTGAATCTGTGATCGTGATTAATGTGACCAAACTTATAGTGCCGATTGCACTATTTGTGTATCCATGATCATGATAATTTAATATATTGAATGTGACTGGACTTATAGTGCTAAATTGGGCATCACTCAGAATATAAACCCAGCCACCCCTAGCCCCTCTGATATCTGAGGACAAGCTGGAACACAAGAGGGTTTAGGTCTTGCCAAACTTCCTTACCCTTTAACGCAACAACCCATCTATGGGATTTGCTTTTTACTACAGCAAAATATTGCTGATTCATGTCTAAACATGACTAATTTTAAAGCCAGGGTGTTTTCTGCTGTTTAGTCTATTGTTCCTTATACTGAATGGCCAACCATTTCTGCTGAAGTATAGTATATTGAACTTGTTGTATTGTATTTTCTTTTAAATATTCTTTAATTTAACAAGGTCATTTTATATTTTAAGTCATATTTTTAAGTAGCCCCTCATCAATTGGAAGCATCTACAAATGTAATTATCACAATCTGTTCTTTCATCTTGCTTATTAATGAAACACTAACCTCTGCAGAATCTCACACATTCTTCCCTTCTGATACTGAGACTTTGATACATGCACTCTTATAAAGGGTTTTCCAGTCACTGGGTACATGCTGCAGTGTTTTCATCTAAATATTTCCACAGAATACTTATAAGATTTACCAGATGTTATTTGATTTTAGTGGTCTAGATTGAACATTACACATTTAATTGTTATTCTTCTAGATGTTCAGACTTCACTTGTTCCAGTATTTTTCTAGAGGTCAAAATTAATCTGATTTAACCTATAATGCCCTGAACTCCCACTTTTTTTTTTCCATCCTGAAAACATTCCACTCTATTTTATTTTATTTTTATTTTATTTTTTTCAATATGTTCCTGAATGTTTACAGACAATGCTATGATTACTGAGATTTCATTAGACATTTCTTTTAGTAACCTGTAATGTGCACACCTATAATGAATCGGAATACCTTACTCTCTTTATTTCATTATTTGAAAAACAACACTAACTGTTCAAATTATGACTGCACACTCCTACATTTTCCTCATAGTTCCTATGATATTTTCTAAATATTTAAGGTGTTTAGTAGACAAATAATCATTCTTCTCTTACTTTGATGCTGTGTTTTTTGTTGTTGTTGTTGTTTTTAATATCACTTGTGTCCATATTACCTCTGTTGATACTTACTGTTAGGCTATTATTAATATCTTTTCTTTCCATTTTTTTCCCTTTTAAATCTGGAAATTAAAAAGCCAAGGACATGCACATGGACGTGCAGTTGTCTTCTTGCCACATTGAGATTAATGTGTTGTCTTCTTCTCAGCCCCTCAGTGAACATGTTTCTGCAGTTACAGCACTTATGCTCATTCACAATCCCAACTGCATAGACAGCCATTCATCCTTTATCTAGAGATACACATCCCAGCAAGAGCCCTTATTTATCCTTAGTCTTTTGCTTCCATGTCAGACCCTCTCGTATCTCATCTACCTGCATAGATTCATTGTCAGCAGTACAATGTCATTGTCAGCAGTATCATTACTATTTACATGAATGACCAGAGTGATTTAATCAGGGGTCTTTACTGACCATCAAGGGTTTGTTTTTATTGTCAGGGCATATCCTTCTCATGGGGTATTCAATGCTTCCCAATATAGTTCTGTGATATCTCTCTTCATCAGGAGGCCACTGCATGATAGCTCTCTAAAACACCACATTTACATTGATAAAACTTGTATATAAGGACATTATTATTCCTATGCTATGGTTTTATGCTGTACTTTCTTATGAAACAAGAAAGAAACAACATCTTAAATTGCTTTAAAAATATCTAATTTCCATAGAGATTTTCTACAATATGGTTTGCTTGCAGGATGCAATTCTCATCCCCAGATTGATAGAAAGTCAGTAGAAAATATCATTTTAATTTCTCAACTCTTTAAGTATTTTGCATAATCAGACTGCTGGCTAAGAACATCCTCTTCAGCCCTACTTTGGAGAGAGGTAATGATGACAGTCTTACAGTCATGTTCAGCCTTTCACCTAGGAGGATGAAAATAAATAAATAAATAAATGTGGAGAACATAGTTTTAAAAGTATTTGCATTTTAGTATAATTTTATCTGCTTCAATGATATGAACAGTGACAACGATTTAAGAATCTTACTCCAGGAATAAATAAAATACTATATAGAGAGACACAGGAATTCTGTATTTTGGTGAATCAAAATGTAAAATTTAAAACAGCTGGTGTCACATATTATCAAGGATATTCTAAGAGTATTGAGTTAATTTTATAAATGTTAAATGTAAACTTTTCTTCACTTGCATGAATCTAAGTCTGCATGGGAGCTGTTAAGTAAAGAAAACAAAGTACTGAAAAACTAGTAAAAAACTATACTGAAATATCACATACAAACAATTTAGGAATAGCCATGTAGATTATCTGACTATTGCCCTGACCTTGGAGGGAGACACCATTGGAGAATCCATAGATAAGAAACAGTAATGAGAAGAAATCTATCCCCTGGGACTTGGCACTTTCTGGGGCATCCTTGCAAAGGATGAGTGACTACTAAATAATGGAGACAAATATAAAAAGCAGCTGTCATTTCAAGGTAGGTTTTGGTTTTTTACATGTATTAAAAAAAATAGTATTTTGCTTAAGGAAAACTCACTGAATAACCCTTTCTTGTCCCTGAAAAAAAATAATAAATAAAATAAAAAGAGAGAGAGAACAACAAAGCACATACAAAGTAACAGGTGACTCTCCTCTTTCACTCTCACCCTGTTAGTAAGATGATCAAAGTGATTTTAGGAACCTGTAGGAATCAGTGCTTTACAAGATAAAAATAAATAAATAAAAAATAAATAAATAAAAACATTGATTATATCTTGAGAAAGAAAAAGCAAGATCATGAAGAGCTAGTTTATCAGAGAGAAGGGCAGTCTAAATTTGAGTTGAGAGATGGAGCACAGCTGATCAAACTACCCTAGGTAACCCACAAAATGTCACAAGAACTTTGATGCTAGAGGTCAGCTGAAATCATCAGAAATTTAATAGAAAGAGAAACCTGTTCAATATCACAGCACACCCTACCACATTTAAACAAGCAAACAAACAAACAAAAATATAAATCCATTATGTCAGTGATGCCATGGAAAGAGAGGATATTTAGACTTTGCTGCCAATATTTTATGGAGCATCTGATTAAACACCATAATATAACAACAATAGGTATGAAGGATGAAAAAAATACTTGCTGTTTCCTTGGGAAGTAGATATGTTCCCCAAGTAGAATGAGGGCAGCATGGGGCACTGATCGCCCTTGATGCTGTGCTGGTGACTAGTCTTAATTGGTTCAGAAAAAAATACCACATCTTTTATCTAAAAGCAGAAAAGGGAGAATAATCATATACCAGAAGCAAACGTAATTGGATCTTAAACATAGAATAGGCAAACAGGTTGTGTTTTAATTCACATCTAATCCATGACATTTATAGGTCCTTTATTTCCATTACAAAATTGTAGCAACTCTTATCGTGATTACTATACCAGTGGCTTTTCTCAATGTCTCTCCATGCCCCATGCTCTGTACGATAACCTTTTTATGTCATGCCCTTTCATTTGGTCTGCTGACAGAGAAATTCCAACAGCTTCCTGCTGAGGACTTTCTATAAAGGAACAACAGTTGCTTTGCTGGGGAAAAAAGACCTGTTTAGAGAGGTATGTTCTCATAAACCATCTCAAGAACAGCAGAAGACAGGGGGGGAAAAGACTAAACAAGTTTTCAGGTTTCTTTATGAATCATATGCTATGTTATAATTTACAAATATTCCTGATATCTCATCTTTGCCTACACATTTTTACAAAACCAATGCATTTCAGTGAAACAGGTTTACTTTTTTCCTCAGGATGCTATCTGGACTCCCTGTCTAGTATCAATGGCTGGAATATTATCTCCAGTTTTGTTTTCTTACACAAAACTCTCAGAATTCAACTTAAAATATGAAAAGTAGAACTGTCATAGTTTCATAACTTAAATTCCTTATATCTGGAGTTATCACTCACCACATATTAACCTCAAGGAAAAGCTTTCCTCAGTCCACGGTTAATGCATTTAAAAGCTATTTTAATAGGAAACTTGGAAGCCTCTTAGCAAGAAGACTAACCTCTAGGAAAGTACAAATTATAATTAAGGTATTAGCATTAGGAGCTGTTATACCGTAACATAAAGAATTTTATCTTTCCTAAAGTTATTTTAAAATCTTAATATATATTTAGTTTTACTACAACATTGAACTTTAGCTAAGACTTCAAAATATTTAGAAAATAAAAGTATCATACATACAATTTAGAACAGGTACACAATGAATCCATGCTGGACACAGGGCAAATCACTCTGCTCTTTAGTTGTTGTTGTTGTGGTAAGGTGAACCTGCTTTTTCACAGATGTTCTGGTATTGTTAGCTTGGAATACAAGAAATTTGGAAAGAAAGGAGTTTATCAGATTTTTTTTTCCTGCGAATAATATTGAAATACCCCTGAGGCATTTAAAACGTATGTGCCAGACATACTCACTGAACTGTTAATAACTTAGCAGGTATACTGTTTTAGAAGATAGACTTGCTTCAAAGCAGAAATTCTGACTGAACATTGAGTAGAAAAATATATGAACTGAGTAGAGGAACATTTCTGAGCTAAAGTAATTTCTTCCCACTCTCCACCAAATACAATCAAAAGCTTATTAAAAATGTTAAAAAAACAGCAACTTGAAGGGATTTAACATCTGAGGCTATAATATAGGTTTTTGTGATTTTTTTTTTTTTGTCACAAAGAGCATGTGGAAAGTGGTGGTCCCACACCAAATTTGCAGAGGAAGATGTGGAACATAAGACATGAAGCTCACCCTCTCTGTCAAAGTTCAAAATGGGAAGGGTAACAGTTGACAAAGTAAATGAAAGAAACACGGTGTCCTAAAGACTCTGGCCCTGATTGTGGTTCTGGTGGTGTGCTCTGTAACCAGTATGCCACATACATTTAGATTATACGATTTAGATACAAAACCTTTCACTGCTGAACACCAAATAATCTGTGCAGAAGACCCTATAAAAGCTGAGTGGTTTGATAGCCATTTGAGAAGGCAAGAATACACATTCTGGAAACTTACAACAGAAAATTTTGTAATTAAAGAGGAAGAGTGTGACAGACCATATTTCTCCAAGAAATTTTGCTCACAAATGCTCACTTCTCATTTTCTCTAGGTAAAAACAAAGCAGACTTAAGACAATTCTTACATCTTAGGATCATCTCTCTTCTTCTTCCCTCCACCAGCAGGGAATTTGTTTGTTATTTCTTAAGCTTCTGTTTCCATTTTTCAGGTAGTGAGCCTGGAACATATATATATATATATATGTAAATAAATTTCAGTATCTACATAAAAGCATAGGAAGAATGATGTGTGTTTAAAATCTGAAAAGCTGTGTATAACAAGCATTAGAGCTCAGATATTTAGTGGATGTCTGGATGTCTTCCAATTTTGTGCAGTAGTTTTTAGCATTGTCTGGCTCTCTCTATTCTTTCCAGTAGATTTTTATGCTGAGTCTTTTTTAAAGAAAACATGGATTTCAGGTAAGCATAAATGCCATTATGTATGATGTAAGTTGTATATACTGATAAGTTACAGTCATGTGAAAATATTATATAAGCTTAATTTAGTATAATTATGGAAATTATCTTTTTTCCATCTGCAAAATGTAGCTTTTAACTGAGGACATATTAAGCACATAATTCCAAACCATTAAAAAAGTGGGAATAGCTAGTAAAATATTTTTTCTAGCAGGAGAATGTGCAAAACAATAGAAGTTCATATCTCTAAATATCCTGGCGAATATTTATCTGTCTTTCCTGTGTTTAAGTTCAAGTACATTCACTTTTTGATTTCAGCACTGAACTGAATTGGTCCTGTGCAAGGTGGTCTACACAACTTACACTACCATAGTCTTTTGTGTGTGCATTTATATATAAAGCTTTTCTATTTTATCTTTTAGCTCTTTAAAGCCTGATCAGGATAATTTGATATACTGAATATTTTATCTAAAAATCTCTTAAACAACTGTGGAGCACGTAGACAAAAGAGGAGCTGGAGGTGCTGGATCAATACACGAGACAAATGTGTCTTGGAAATGGATATTGATTCCATTACACAAACATGCTGCAAGTGAAAGGCAAAGGCTTTTCTTCCTGATATATGTAGATTATTATGAGTAAGCTTTCCAGAAAGAATAGTTAAGCCTCAAGGCAGAAATGTGTGGCTGCTGCTCTAGACAGGGTTGTGATAGAAGTGAGCTGGTAGCAGCTGAGCAGAGGCACCCCTGAATGTGTTGTGGAGGATTTGGAACATGTATATGCACCTCTGTATTTTACTACGACCCTTAAAACTGCTCTGAAAATGAAGTAACCAGCTATGGGCAGAGAGGAAGTCTATCCCCAACAGCTTTGAAGCTGGGAAAGGCTCAAGAGTTCAGTGCCAGCAACAGACAGGAGGCTGGGCTCAGAGTGAGGACAGCTGAGGACTGGGCACACGGAGCGTCTCCTCCCCACACCTCTGCGCCTGTCCCTCTGGCACCCACACAGGCATCACCAGGCATCTGGTTGAAACCATCAGGACCCATCTGCTGCAACCCAAAGAAAAGGCATTTTGTTTGCCCACAGGCTTTTCTATTTGCTTTTGAAGGTCTGCTGGCAGCCTGGGAAGCATGAGAAACCTCTCTCAACTCAAAATATGACAGCTTCTCAGTGCACAAGAAGTCAACGTTGTTTCAAAATATTATATGAAGGTGAAAAAAAGGCAGGTTACATATTAGAAAACACATCTGTATACTTATATTTGTCCATGTATATACATATATGTACACATATAAAACTATGTTTTACAATTTTTACACCCCTGGCTTAACTGGATATGACAAAGCTTCCAGCACATCCACCAGGTGAGTCAGACTACATAATAATCCAAATTACTTAGCACGATTTCATTCTCTGTGTGTCAGTGCACCCCTCTGGATGGAGCCCCTACCGAGGTACTTAGTCAGACACCTTCCTGTGGGAAAATCTTACTTCTCTTCCAAAATAGTATGTTACTCTGTAATTTCTTAGCATATTTTGTGCTACCTGTGTATGTCTGTTGAGTCAATTTAAAGGAATGCATGCAATGGCAAAATAACTCTTCTTGTTAAAAAGAAATTAGTTTCTCCCTTTTTTCATTAAAATCTGTAGAGAACAATGTAAAGCAATATTTAAAATTGCATGATACATTGAGGTCAACAGGATACTGGATAATTCTGGCAATCTTACAAGAAGCAAAACCAAGGAATCAGAAAAAAAAAAGAAAAAAGAAGAAACAATAAAGATCAATAACGGTTAATGTACATTTTACCTTCATTTTAAGGTAGACAGGCAGATACATCTAAACACAGAAGTGCTTAGATGCCGTTTCAGGCACAGCCGTTTGCTGCCTCTAAAGACACCTGAGGAAAAAAAAAAAAAAAGATTCCTAAAAAAAAAAGGGTTGGGGGAGGGGGGTAAGCAGCTTGTCGGTTTACAGCTTTTACCACCCAGATCTTAATGTGGGATCAGCTCTCTTTCCTGCCTGCCCAGAGACTGGGTCTGGCCTGCAAGAAAGGTCTATGAAATGCATACTATATCTCACAGCCAAGGAATAACAGATTACAGGGACTAACACCAAGGTATTAAAAAAATATAAATTAGAAAAATCAAGATAAAGTAAAATTAACCCACTTTCTTCACCTCTTTCCTGATAATTAGAGATATTAGCACTTAATTAGAACTATTAGCACTTAATTAGCACAGATTATGCCTCCCCGGGAAATTGATGATGAACCCTCCTACTTCCTCCATTATTCCCTGCAAAACTCAGAGCCAACCAAAAGAGCTTATTCTAAGGGAGTGTAGGAGCACACTTTGCATGTTCTCTGTCTCTCTTTCCTTCCCTGTTTCTTCCCCAATACACTAGCAATGCTTGTCTTCCTTTCTGAACTTCTGACTTATTTTATTGCCTGGAAAGCTATGTATTGTAAATTACCAGTCCCTTCAAGGTTGATTTCTTGGGATGATGCTGAAAATATGTCATCATTAAAGAGTTACATTCCAACACCAAATATCTCAACTATGTTTGTAAACAGGCCTCGAGTTGCATGAGATACTTTCCCTTCCTCCAGCAAAACAAACATCTAATGTCTGTACTTTACTTTCTTTTTTTCCCATCTTTCTCATTTTAAAATAAACTTCAGTCAGATTTACTTGCCATTGACATAACTAAGTGTTATTAATACAGAAATGCTCCCTTGGTTCATTTCCAGCATCTATGCTTTAGAAAACAGAACAAAAACAAATAAACCAAACTAAACCAACAAGCCAAACCAAAACAAAAAAGGCCCTCAGAGGAACTAACAAATGGATCTTGTGCTGATGATGTCATCCACAGACTGCTTCAGGCTGATCTCCTGATCCAGAAAGAAAGCAATCCACATTTTATCATTTTATTTGCACTCTTACAATCAATGGATGATATCAATTACTGTGTTTTGGTTTTTTTTTTCCAGTCATAGCAGAGGAATGGACAAAAACAAAAAATACAGCTTGTTGAAATGGGAGTTATATTAAGAAAAAAATTAAAATGAACCTCCTGGGCCTGACTTCTAACTTTATCTTGCATTTTGTTTAGTGTTCAGCTCAGGATACGCAGGGGAGAGTAATTTTGCCCTAGCTGTGAATAATACAGATGCAGGTGAGGACTGAGATGCATCACTGCTAATACTCTCCATTATTGCTACTGGTGCCAATTACAGTGGGTAGTGGGCAGCATGGGGTGCTGACCTGCTGGGTCCCAAAGAGATGAAGTGGCTAAGGGGAGATGTGAAACCCTGGAATGGGCAGGATCCCTTCCTGCTGCCACAACTGGCACTGGTGGGACAGTGGTGCTGTGTCCTTCCAGCCCTTCCTGCTGCCCCCAGCCCAGGATGCTCTGGGGCTGTGCAAAGTGATGAAAGTCCCCATGCCACACTATTGATTAATTATACTAAAATATAAACGTAAATTTTAATAAACATACATAAGAGAGGATACAGAATTCAGCTGGTCTCTTTAAAATGCTTAGACATGTTCACATATTCAGGAAACAAGTTACAATCTGCTGTATGAAGTGTTCTTTTTTCTAGAGCAAAAAAAAAAAGATATTTATGGAGTGAAACAAATTTTTTTTTCCCAAATGTCAATGAGTATACTTGTCTGAACTGGTGTTCGTTTCAAGCTTTCTTGTCTTCACAGAGAAAATAGAAAATCCCTGCCTTTCATATGCTTCTGATGATATTTTCTGTCTCTTCGTATTTTTAAGCAAAATAGAATTTGGAGGTGGAGGAATGTCATGTGTCTGCTGAGAGGCAAGAATATTAGTGAAAATGGAAAACCTCTAAAAAATCTTTAGAGCTCGTAATAATAAGACCTTTCCCCAGAGATCCCCAAAAGACACCATCAGTTATTCATCTAGAAGTCTAGTAGAACAAAAGAACATAATTTCACACCAAAGTGAAATAACAACTGAGTTTTGTATTGGACTCTGCACTGCAGAGGTTCTACTAAAAAATATTTCAGGTATTAGATAAGGGAATAAGATAAAGACATAAGGGGAAAAGTATTTTTTGAGCTTTCAGGAAACCTCTTTTCAAGGACATAGCAGAGCTGTCTGCAAATACAGTGGTATTTTTCTTTAACATATATCTATTTTATCTAGAAGAACTTTCTTACTCTAGTCTGCAATTGTTCTTCCTCTATTCTTCCAGATAAACAATTAACAAACTAAATCTCTCAGCAATGTAATTTTCCATAAGTTAACAGAAGCTGCAGATGACTTAAATAAGGGGAGGAAAATGTTCTAATAAATACACATACAGAGAATCTGCTATTTTAAATTGTTTTTCTGTATAAAGAAGAACATTTCTTAGTGCTACATTTGGGATAGCACTTCCATAGGTGTATATTTAGCCATTTAGCTGTGGCACCATGAGTTTCAGTGTCATGTTCCTTGATGTAATAAGTTTTTTTCTCTCTGTTTTCCAATGCTGCTTGATATTTTCCAGCACCCAAACTAACTTATTGACAATCAATACGTTTCCCTCTGTTACATTACTGTCTGCAATATCAGCATGCTCTAAAACTGAAAAGTTAAGGTGAGGAGACTATGTGTTTGAAGAGCCAGGTTTTTCACACAGGAAAACATTTTCCGTCTATTAAGGACATGAGTGTATTGACTGAGCTGTGGTTAGATGATGCACAATGACCTGTAGAGTCTGATGGTGAGGACAAGTAAGACAGGCCACCCAGAAAATCAATGAAACATTTATTTATTTTAAAATCCCAAATGACTGGCATTGAAAGTAACTTGCAGTATTTAAGATGGGAGAAAATACAGTAGGAAAGGACAAAGGCTCTGAGCTAAAAATTCTTCATATGTGCTCAGCTTCTCATGCAAAATTGTCCATTAAACTCCAGTTGGAACATGTATGCATGTCATATTAAAATATGAATATAAAATAAGTATAATATCCTTACAGACCTAAAGAATATTTTCATGTATCTATAGATGCCAAACCAAGAGAGATCCTAGAAATATGTTTCACTTCTGATACTTTAGGATATGGAGGTTTTAATTAATTACTTATTAATATTAATATGGTTGTAACCTTCCGAAATTAAAAAAAAAAAAAAAAGTAGCCTTTGGGAAATTTTATCACTTATGGACGTGTTCTAGGGAAACAACTTTCCTTTTGGGATGCAAGCAAAGGTTAAATTTTTCAATACTGTTCTGCAATTTCTTCAAAGGACCTGCCAAGTTTACTAAGCACAGCAGTTCAGACTCCTCTAAACTAAAAGGATAGGAAAATAGCCCAGAAATTTGTAACTCAGAAGCTAAAATATAGCTGTGCCTGTGACCTCTCTCATTACTTCATTTACCAGTTGTGTATACTTGTGAGAGAACAGTTCCCAAAGATCACATATTTTAACAGTTGCGTAAAAGGAGTTGGTTTTGTTCCAAACCCAAGAGATGCAATGGAGCAGCATAGTCTGCATTTATCATTTATTTTAGCTGGTGATGAGAGATCCACAAGACTAACAGAATCAGAAATTACCTTCCTCCTCTCCTTTCTTTCTCAGCCACTGTGGACAAGACTTGCATGAGCATTACAGTCATGGCCTCAGACAGCTTGATCCTTGCCACTTGGCTTGCCCTGTGAACTCAGATTCTTACACATTGTTCTGAGTATCATAATTCTTTTTGTGTAAAAGCTGGCTTTTTGTTGTGGTTGTTGTTTGTTTGTGTTTTTTGTTTGTTTGTTTATTTTGTAAACACCCATGCCCCCCTCCCATGAAATCTCTTATTTTGGACTTTGCCTCATTTCTGGATTATTTAAACCCTTTTCTGGCAAAGAAGGCTGAAAACCTGCCATTCTCAGATCTACTCAAGATACTAGTGAGGAGATCATAACTCTGGCCACAAGAGTTTTTCACCTTTTTCCACCAGCCAATCTTCCTCCACAGCTTCAAAATCTAGCTGTGGCCAAACCACTCTTCCTTCATTCTGCAGGGCAACGTCTGTCTGCCTGCACTTCTTATGACACTTCCAGAATGACAGCAACATTAGAGGGGATTTTTAGATAGCATCAGGCTGTAGATCCTAAAAAATAAATTCTTTCCTGTTGTAAATAAAAATCCTATCCCATGTATCCAGAGAAAATTAAGCAAGTATTATGATCCCCATTTTAGAGCAGTGAACCTCATCCACACAGATATGTGTGAGATAACTAGAGAGCCTTTTCACTTATCTGCCTACTATATTTACTTAATACATCTTGTTACTGATTTTCTGAAGTTTTGGGCAAATTTAGATCTCTTGAAAACACTGGGGAAGGGAGGGGGGGAGAGAAGAAGTGCTGGGATATTTTGCATCTCTCCACAAGACCATAAATAATCTATGTCACTGGTTGAGCTTCCAGGAAACAGTGGCTTAGACATAGTCCCCAGTCATATGAATGGTTTAGACATAGTCCCCACAGTCACATGAATGAGATTTTAATCTTAGTGTGAGTTTCTGCAGTTCTAAATCATGTTCAGAGGCATGTTTCAATTAAAGTTTGTAAGACACTATATGAAAGCCAAGCAGTAGAAAAGTTCAGAGTGGAGCTGAGGAGTATCCATGTTCATCTCTTTGAAGAAATGATTTCTTTCCTCCTCTGTCAGGACCCAGAAAACTGGTGGGCTGCCTAGTCCAGAATAGAGCACAGCCACAAACTGAAAGGGCTTTTCATGAAAATTCTTACCAGCACCAAACCAAACAAGGTAATGTTGAGTCAAAAGCTCTACATACAAAAGCTTTCCACTCTTTAGAAGAGGGAGACAGTATTCCCACACATGTTCTCCTTAGTAATTCATCTTAAAATCCTTTCCTGTGCTCAAAGGCTGTGGTTAACCCTTTGTGTATTAGGAATTAAACCCTATTCTTCTGCATCCCGTTTTATGAAAGTGTCTTGAATTTAAAGGAAAAATGTTTTCAAGAAAGCTTCTGGAAAATAATTAGCTACAGTAACTAGGAGTATTGAGTGTAAAATATGGGAGAATAATCACATTAATGATATGTTCAATTATATAAAGTTGATTTATCTAAAAATGTATATGGCTATGAGCTTGATTCCTTTGGCTTCAAAATATAGGAGTAATTTATACATTAACATAATAATAAAGTGGGAGATCTAGATAACAAACTCTGGAAGTCTTTACTTTAAAGACAAGACATTAACTACCTGTTGAAGGGTTAATGTCACATTGTATTTCACTTTCTGCACATGCCTTTCTGCACATAGGGAAAGATACAAATTGTATTTTCCTTCTACACAAGCCTTTCAGCTGCACTTTCTCAAGCTCTTTTGCATACAATATGAATTATTTTAGGTACATTTCAGCTTTACACATAGGCATCAAAACACACCAAGCTGGAGCAAATAGACTTCTGAGTCTGTGGGGTGGAAGGTGCAATTTTCTTCTTATAGGGTAGAAGAGGGATTTTGAGAAACTGGGCAGTCTGAGCAAGAACTGGGTGGCAGATGTTGCACTTTCCTGCAGGCTGCTTTCCCAGTGGGAAAGAAGAACTCTCTCAAGCCTGGAGAGGGTGCACAATTTCCACCTAGAAACATGTAATTGCAGCTGCCTTGGACAAATGGCAGAAGCATATGCTGCATTTCAATATCAGACAGCACTACTGGAAATCTACATGATTTTGCGATTGGAAGCCCATAGCAAAATTGACCTGGCAGCTTGAAAAGTGTCCTGATGGAGATTCAGAGGAAACCTTTTCAAGGAAATGAACATGGAATGACCTCCACAGTGTGAAGAGAGGAAGAGAAATATATTTCAGAATTAGCAAGATTGAAGCTAACAGGAATTTGAAAGCAAACATATAGTCCCCACTTACCTAGGAACAATAAAACATAAACAGGTGTCAACTGCATTACTGCTGAATATCTGTAATCCTTCCTTGAATATGGGACTTACCTGCACCATCACAGAACTGCCATTATTTCTCTGATTAGCAAAATTCTTTTGTAATAGCTAGAAGATGTATGTTCTACATATGATACTGAAGGGAATGTTTGTGCATTTGATAGTACTGAAATGCTATTTAATTTAATTTCCACTGCTCTGATGTAGGCTAGGTAGCTTGATAATCAGGTGATAACTAGATAGATATACCCAGGGAAATTAGAAGGGATGTAAACGGATTTTACTGTATTCAGCAGAGTAATTATAGTTTCTTTTCTAGATAATCTGTCTTCCATCTATCTGCTCTCAGAAGATTGTATACATTTCCACTATTTTTTCCACCCCAGTTGTGGAATATGTTACTTGGAAGCAATCAGTCATTTGCAGTAACACAAAAATAACATTTTCATGCCTTTGACCAATCAACATAATTCTAGGTAAATAAAAGAAAAAAAATAGCTCTGAGGCACTAAGCTTTAGACACTTTTCAGCAACATTCTGTGAACAAAAATGGGTATTATAGTTTTGATGCTTTAAGGGAGAAATATTGTCAGTCCTAATTACAGTTAAGAAAATACACTGGATTAAATTTTAGGTCTATATCACTTTCAATGGTAAAATGGAAGTGATGGTACTAGTCTGTAACAATACAGAATATGAATATTACCAGTACGTGAAAGCTCCATAAATTGCCATGTGTAAAACCAAAATCAAAGAAAAAGTGTGTGTTATTGTTGTTGATTTTAGTGGATAATAAAAATAATTTTTGAACTGTGTTTTGAGTTTGAAACAAATATAGTGAGCCAAATCTATGCCATGTACTTGATGTCAAACTGAGTTTTGAATGACTCTTTCTATGGGAGTGTGGCCATGGGGGTCAACAAGCCCCATGGTTGGTGATAACATCGGACTCTTAATGATGAGGCCATCAGGAATGTAAAGAGTTTAGAGGGAGCAAAGAAGGGTGATTCAGGAGACGCCTTGTTGTCTAGGGTTGCTGTTTCTCCAGCCGTTAAGGCATGGAAGCTGCTGGGTGTTTGCTGTTGCCGGGCAAAGTTGTTGACCAATGAATAGTTAGTGGAAAAGTACTGCTGTGGGGTGAATGGTATAAGAAGGGAGCTGTCCTCGATACGGGATCATGAAGTTGTGCTCTCAATATGAGAGATGAAGTTAAGCCCTCAGTAAGAGAGAATGAAGTTATGTCATCAATAAAGAAGTAGCAGTTACTGATCCTAAAAGAACCCTGGTGTCCGTGTGGTCATTACGCCACACCTTTCTACCAACATTTGCCATACTTTTGAATGTTACATTCCACTACAGAAATTGAAACCAGCTGTGCCTTCTTTCTTCTCATCCATATGCTGTAAAAGTTTTGTCAAATAAACTCCATCACTTTGCCTGGTATGATATCTTCTTTCCCATTGTTGAGCAAAGTAATAGAGAGAGATGAAATTTGGATATTGCCAGTACCTGAGTTGTCACACAGTTACCAGCCTGGGTAATGGGGTGCCTCTGTGATTCTGTATTGTATCTTTAGCCATGCTTAAGGTCTATACAATTTTACAGTAGCCAAAATAGCCCACTAGTTATCATTTCCTGTCTTTTCTGGCAAGAAAACACATATTACTTTAGAGAATATTATGATTTATTTCAGTATTAAACCCTATTTTGTATAGAAAACCTAAGAATATGTTCGCAGTGGCACAGACCAGGCTAGAAGCATGGACCAATCACGGAACACATAAATGTCCATCTGTATTAGTTTTCACCTCTTTTTTCAAATGAATACCTGGGGTCTGTGAAGAAGCTCTTTCTATGAACATGAAGTTGTGCTCTGAATCAGAAAGAGAAGATTCAAGATCTGGAAAGTCCTAAGGTCTAATTAAGGCACAAAGAGAATAATACTTAAATACTTAAATAATTTTCAGATGTAGATATTGAAACACTTTTAATATTTTTCTACCAAAGTTTACAAAAAGAGTCCTATCTCTGCAAGGACTGTGTTTGAGTAAACTTGTCTAAACTAGGAGTGTCAGGTTGGGCATGTTGTGGATCAGCAAAACATGATCTTGGAAATGGACTACAGATTATGTCTGGTCATCAGCTCCATCACAAACAACTGTTTGAATTGTGGACAGGTCTCTCTTATTTGCTTCCTGCACTGAAAGTCTCCCTGCTGTTAAAAAGCAGAAGTTATGACAGTTCAAGCTAAATATGTTTGCTGTGGTGTCGTAGTATCTCTTATATCTCATGGATCAGAATAAAAGAGAACAACAAATATTCACCAGCAGGTTAATTTGTCATTTGTTTTCTAAACACACTGAACAAAATTATTTGTCAGCATCTCATGTTAGGTTTATTAGTAGCGGAATCTTATTTATGTCTATAGAATTGAGTCAAAGTTTAGCTAGTTAACATGATTTTGAATAACAGATCTCTCCTTTTACTACAAATTCCCTTGAGTCTTTATAAAATACAAATACAAACAACAATAAAAATAAAAATAAAGTGTTACATGCGTTTCAGAGAGAAAATGACTTACAAGAAATTTATATGGAACTAGATAAAAGGATTGGGTCACCTACCTTTATGAACTCCCTGTCTCTTCAGAGTCTTAATATTTTTTCTGCTCTTGCACTGATGAAATCTAATGTCCTTTGATGATAATAGAATTTTTCATGTAGTCACACTATGTGATAATTGAGTGAATGCAATTTCTTCTGAGCGTTCTGCACCCACTGGAGTAGAAGGCAAGTGGAACAAAATATATAAGTTGGGAAGACTTCTGAGAGGAGGCAGAAATTGTTTACAACACAAGTGTCAAGAATCTCTTAGCAAGGAGATATCCCAATTTAAGTACAATTTATTAAATAAGTAGAATGATCAAACAAGTGCAAAGCAGAAGAATGTTGGTTTTGTGTTTTTTTGTTTGTTTGTTTGTTTTCTTTTGTTTTGCTTTGGCAGTGTCCCAATGACCAAACAGATAAACTTCAGACGAGATTAATTTAGAAAGAGTGCTTGCAATGTTTAATTCAATGTAGGGCATATTAACTAGTGTTTGTGGTAAGGAAATGGAAATTATGAGTCTGAGTTCCTTTTCACAATATACCTTTCCCAAGCCACTTAAATCAAGATTCTGCAAGTGTTATTCTTACAGCATTATATTTCACAACTCTCACTGTTTTAGTAGGTCTAGTAAAAGCATCTGTGTGTTATAGTGCAATGAAAGTCTCAATATAAGAACAAGCAGCAAAATGTAACCTTGAATCTATTGGGGTGTCTGTTTACATATCTGTAATATTGATGTGGTCTTGTGAAGTTTTAATTAAACGTCATTGATGGAAAGAAGTTTAAAACAAATATTATGATTTAAGGAAACAGCAGAAATAAGTCAGATACTATGCTATTAACACAGGCTCTTCCACCTTCCTGTTTTCAACCCTCTCCTTTTTAGTACATGCCAAGTCCTACAAGAATTAAACAAAATGTTCTATATATTTCACTTTGAGTAATGGAAATTCCAGGGCTTTTGCGAGACTCCTCTCACACACCACAACCTGTCCAGAAATGTTCCTCTTTGACAGATAGTTTTTAGAGGAACTACTAGGTTCTTTCACAAAGAATGTTGAATACTTTCTTGAGAAAATGTAGGTGTCAGATCAGAAGCCACAATTGGCTGTTTGTATCTGAATTTACTGCTCATTTTTACTAGTTCCCCTCTATGTTTACAGAAATATTTCTTCTTTTTATCCTTATTATTTAATTATTTTTAATTGGCAAATAAGATACTTTCCCTCTTTCTTTTCATCGTCTTTTTTATTTTTATTGTTTGTTCTCCTTCTCTCTCTTCCCCTTGTGACTCAGTCGGGGTTGCCAGCATTCCCTATCTTCATCAGGCAGAAGATTTGTTTTCCTGCTCCATTTGTTTCTGGATTGCAGAACCTGCACTGTTTTTCTTTTTGGTGCCTTTCTTCACAAGAGAGCAGAGCAGTGATTGCTACTCACTGGAAGAACCTTTTTACTCTTTGCGTGAAGGGCACATGAGGTATCAATGACTAGTAGCCACTCAGCTATAGCTATAGCTATAGCTGCTCCAGGAGAGCATGTGTTAAAAGTTTTCTTTCAATCTGTGGAATTTTCTTTGTTTCTTTTGAAAAATCTAAGTCCCTATTTAAGAAAGCAAGCAATATTATATGTCAAAATGAGAACAAACACAAAACTACTTACAGACCTGTGCTGCCTCTGTATACAAACATGCTCCCATGACACCGGTGATAGTTCTTCAATTTTCTTCAAATTTTATTCTTTTCAAAAGAAAACTTAGTAGTCAGACGAAACCAGAAGACCTGCTGCCAGATTTTTTGCTCACTGCCTCCAGTACAAATCAGAAGGAAATACATCGAAGCCAGAGATTCCTGAAGAAAGACAGAATAAGCAAAAGAGAATACTAGCTGTGTCTGAGTTTCCCCATATGTCAGAGGTCACATTCTTTTAATGCAAATGTGCTGTTCAGTCATGCTTCTAGTGCATCTTCTTTCAGATCTATTATCCATATGTCTAGAACATATGATACCAGATGAAAATGTGAAAATCCTGTTGAAAGTTTGATTGCCTGAATGTAAAAATTAAGAAAGAAACAAACAACAACAAAAAATCACAAACATCAACAACAAAAAAACTCCCAACTTACCTATATTGTGATAATTCTATGCTCCCTCCTTTTCCAATGCACACAGTAAATCCTCTGTTGCAAAACCGGCGTGCTTGTCAGAAGAAATATCAAAACCAGTCAGCACTCAGGACACAGCTCTGATAGTTTCTTTACAGTATGAAGGGACTTTCATTGTCTGACATGCAGAGGGCTCTTTAGCTGTCACCAGCGGTTTATACATAAGGAACAAATGATGAAAGCAATTTGAACTGTTCATTAGTTTAACTTGTGATATCTTGGGAAGACTTGGGATTGCATTTTTCATTTCAAGCCCAATGTTATTGCATAATACTGCAGAAAGTAACTCCATAAGCCTTGAAACAACAGAAGCCTAGTTTGCCAAGGTTTTATGCCCTGAGGCACAGAGCTTTGTCTGATGTCTAGTAAGTATGAAGTGAAGACAGAAGCTTTTTGTCAGAGCACTAGTAATGTCTCCATCTCTTTGCACTCACCTATTTTCAGAACAATCTGTTGAGTTTTGTTGAAATTGGTCACTGAGTTTATGGATGACTAGTTCAAATCAGATCAGTAAGAGGATGTGTATGTATACTAACAGCAAGAGTAGACTCACTTAAATCTGCCTTCTCTCAGAATTTAGGCTAAAAATTGTAGGTAAACTATAAACTTTGTTTGTGTCATTAGTAAAAAGCAAACAACCAAATAAAATAGAGTGACAAATAGCACTGAGAGCCTCAAGAAGGTTCTTCAAAACTACTTGTCCAAGAGCCTTTAACTTCCTGTAACTGATTCTCAACAGCCACATCAAAATATCTTTCATCTCTCTATACTTCCATCTTTCTGTCTATCTAGGTCTCTAGCTGTCTATCCATCTACCTCTAAGAAAAATATCTAAAGGACTGAGTTAAAGGTTGCTTTTATATTAACTTTAATAGTGAAATATGTTAGCTTTTGTTTAATTTACCTGAATGCCAGAAAAAATTCCTGGCTTTCACTCTTCAACCAGTTTACATTTGTTTGTCTTTTTTTTTTTTTTTAAATAAAATTATGTCATTTTTCCACCTGTAGGGAAAATTCACCCTTTTGAATTCAGTCTAAGCAGAAACACATTACTATTAGTCCTTGAACTGCTCCTGGAGCTAATGGTAAGTGAAAAGTATCAATTGCTATAGTTGTCTTAAGTCACTCCTTAATTTTTATTATTTATTATTTTATTATTTATTTATTTATTTGCTTAATTATGCATTTTAAAAACAGAAGGAGTATGCTATTCTGATGTACCACAGTTTGATGCCTGAGAGTAGGTTTTACTTTCAGGTTATGTGCAGTCCATTTGAATTACCCTGAATCTTAAAAGGATGTAGAATTGAAAGGATTTCTCTGCAGTAAATGAAAAGTGTGAAAGCTATTGCTGACACCTGAAACTAAAATGAAACTTTCTAGATAGCCACAGGATGAAGTTAGAAAATAAGAAACAATACAACCAAAGCAAGTCAATCATGTTCTCATTAAAGTCAATGGGTCGTTTGTCATTGGCTTTGATAGCTGTGGGATCTGTCCCAAATTCTTCACTTTACCCATTAGAAAAAGGAAATTAAAATTCTTGTTGCCATTTTACCACTCCTAATCTCATTTCCTCATTTTCCTCTCTCTCCCTCAAACCTTCTTCTCTAGGGAGTTTCTGAACAAAGTAGCAAGTATGAGTGGAGGGCTCCAGAAAGGATGTGATAAGGATCATAGAACATGTAATATAGCTTAAGTTTTGCTGGCTATTTGCTGCATCAAAATGTGCTTTTCTTACAGATTCCAAAACATTGTTTTCCTTTAAGCTGTACTGTGTCGGACAAAGATACAGGTGTTTTACAGGCAAACAGCATCATCCTCTGACTGGTTGCTTGAGTAACATTTTCACCCCAGTGCTAAAAAATTGGAAGATATTTTAATACCACTGAAAGCACTGGGGGGCAGTATGATCTAGAGATGATCTATGATCTAGTGTGCGTTTGCACAGATACCCTGCCATCTGCCTTGGGTATCACTTTTTTTTGGTCTGGCAACTCTGCTGTACTTCCTTGAAGGGCTGAGTGTAAGCATGTGTTTGCCAGCTCTAGGGGGACCTATTGCAGTGAGGCGATGAGGCACTATAAAACAAGCTATAATGTAACGTAAACAAAGACTGACAGTCTCAACAGTTTGAGCTATGAACTTTTCTGCAGCATCAGAGTCATGCATGAATCCCTTCAATCAGGTGGTTACTTTTTTATCTGTGGGACCATTTGAACTCTAAGAACAGCTTGGGAAGTCTTCAGTGTCTTTGTCTATGATTGTGTCTGGCAAGAGAAGAAAATCTTGCCTCTTATCTCCAAAGTATAACTCTTCCTGATAGTCCTGTATAAAGTGTGCTGCAAGTTTTTATCAGTTGTTGTATGTTGTCTACTTGTTTTTGTTTATAATTTATTATTTCTTATCTTGCACAAAAGCAAATAAGCAAGCAGACTAATCAACTATATAACATCAGCTAGCCTGGAAAACAAACAAAGTGACTGCAAACACAAGGGAAGCAATAAACAAACACGGCATTTCCCACAAGGTAAATATGTGAATTATTGATTTTTATTTTTAATATCAGAGGGTACTGCTGTTCTTATTGGCCTTTTATTTCAGAAATGTTGCCTTGTAACACTTCACTGGAACAGTTAAATGATTCAGAGATGTGGAAATCTGGTAGTTTCTATAGGTAATTCCTGGTAGTTTTCCATAGGCTAGGCCCTAGAAATGGAATTGAAGGGTAAATTCCACTCAGGAGTCTTAGAAGGAATTCTGGCCTTGGATCTTTCTACATGGCATTAACGTAAGATGCATTGTATGAGATAGCTTGAATATCAACGGCAGAATAGTAATAGTCTCACAGAACTCTTTCATGTGGTGTATTGCTTCCAGTCTTCACTAAAAAGTCATATCTACGGTCAATCCTTTTCCTCCTGCAGTTTTTCCAAAACAACTCCTAAAGCAAGAGTTGTGATGCCCTCTGTACTATGCTCAATAGCTCTGCTGTTGGCATTAACTGCTCTTGACATCAGTAGTTGCACCTATGTTTTCCAATAGACAAATACACTTGGAAAATGAATGCAACTGTTATGAGGAAAGCTGTTTATGCACTCTGCTCACAGATTGTACTCAATAAAGAACAACCACATCTTACTTCCATAAGGCTCCCCTGAAGTGTGTAAGGCAGCCCTAACTAAACACCCTATGAAATGAAACTTAACATGCTTATTTATTTTTTTTTTATTTTTTGAATATTCCTGTGTTAAATGCAAATAAAACAGAACAAAATGAAGATATGAAATAAAATTTTCAGTTCGTTTATTATGGCACTATTGCTACCCTTGTGGTAACCCTTTAATACAACATATTCAGTCATGACCCATACTGGATGGACATTTCGGGGGAAGCTGACTTTACAGACATATTCTTTTTGCAGGCTCATGTTCTTGATTAGGGTCTATTTGTTTTGCATAAACAATTTTAATTGTCTTTTGCTACACTTTTATATAACTGTCTAAGTATATAAAAATAGAATATGTGGTCATGTGCATGTTACATGTGCCAGACACCAGGATTCACATGCAAATATACATGGGCTAAAACTAAGACAAATAGACCACCAGCCTCTCTCTGGTACAGAGAACCACCTCTAGGAGCAGAAGCAGTGACAAAGGCTAGCATGGCCAGGAATGTAACCCATATTCAGTAAGGTTCTGAGAAAGGTTGGGAGCAAGGTTGTAGCCGGCAGAGATAGACAGATGTCCAGCAGTGGTAAGCTGTTGTTGTTGTTGTTTTTGTTATTATTATTATTATTATTATTGGCATCATCAAGTTTATTGACTGGTCTCTTATTTCTGAATAATACCCAGGAAACAACAAAATAAGAAAAGAGCTACAGAAAATGCTAATTAAACGTGCTCTCACTCTTTCAGCCTTATTAATACATGTAGAGGTTAAGTTCTGGACAATTTAGAGTATAGCATAGAATGTTCAGCTTGGGGAGTGCAAGAACAAATACAATGAAAAAAAATAATCTCATCATTTACATTTAGCAGCACTTTAACTGGAAAGTGAATTTGGTTCTGCTCAATGTGAGTTGATGCATTAGGCTTCTTTCTATTTCAGCCCACCTAAAATCTCCAAGTAAAACCCATAAAGTCACAGAGTTCCTTTAGTCATTAAGAAATGCAAGAAATCATGCAATGTTCAAGTCATATGGCCAAGTTTACTCAAAATTTCAGGCACCCTTAGAAAGCCATTCAAATTGAGAGTGTAGTGCTTACTGTCTATAGATTACATAGAGCAGCTTCTTCAAGAGAAGGCGGCTTGGGATTCAGACAATGGGAATAGTAGTTAGGGGGTGTCACTGAAATGCTATCTCAAACCAATTTATTTATCTGAATCTCAATTTCTTTTTCTAAAGCCACTTCAGATGTTCGCAATGTAAAAGCTAACAAATTATTCCTATTATTCTTAGTTACCTTCTAAATTTTAAGTCAGGGAGAAAATACTAATCTGGCAAAATTTAAAATAAATGTTTGAGACATAACAGTGAGAATGAAATTAAACACAGTAATCTCAGATCCTTCATAGTGACTCTTTAGAGAGAGCATCTCTGAAGAGATGTGTTATAGGTATCTGTATACTCACTATGAGCAGTCTAGGTTCTCCCCTTGATGTCCAGATGAACTGGAAATAGAGTTGGATGTTATCCAAAAACATCCATATTTCTCATCACACCAGTTGAGTGGACATGAAATAGATGAAGTTAATAGCACAACACGTATCAAGAGTCATTGAAAATGCATATTTCAAATGACAATGTTTGTACGGTGTTTTCTGAGAGCTAAAATTGGTCAAAAATATCATTTAGAAGGTATTTATTCACATGGAACAGGTCACTGCAGATTACATTTACACATATACATGACATTATCAATTGGAAAATATCTTATGTAGTCAGTATAAAAGTTACTGAAATCTAAAGAGATTTACTAGAAAGTCATACTATGTAGGCTGAGTTAAGTACAGTAAAGTTGACAGAGGAATCTGTAACTCTGCTTTGGATCTTCAGAGTCTCATCTATTGGCATAAATTTCCTTCCTTGTCAATCAAACTTTAGTTAGAGCTATTGTCAAAAGCAATTTTATTCTGGTAGACTTTAGCAAACATATATACTTCTAGAGACAGTGTCACAGACGCATAAAATAAAGAAAATTGAGAGGATGTTATGGTAAGATGCCACCAAGTATATACTTTCATTAGCTGGATAATATTGTTAAGACAGCAGGGCACCTAATGAAATCCTTGGAAGAGCATTTGGTTAGAAGTATGCTTTAAACACCAATGCACAGTATTTTTAAAATCTGCAGGGAATCTTTCAGAGGAGTTTCTGTCACTGCCCTTTGGTAAAGAATTATGTACATTTGTCACTAATTTTCATAACTTTTCAGCATTAGTATGTTCCTCATAATCTGACTCTGTAACTCCAAACTACATACTTTTTTAGTGGACTCCAGAAATTTGCATATATGAAAGTGATCTGTACCCAAGACTCTTACTCTTATGTGAGTGAGGTGTGTAAGTGTCAGTATGAGTCTGTACCATACAAAAAAAAAAAAAATCAAATTTATATATCAGTACAGGGCAGGTGTAAGTGTTCTGCTAAGTAAGGTTAGATAACCAAGTGAGAACCTGGAAATCAAACAAGATAGTAGAGAGAAAATTCTTGAAAAAGACATTTTTTGATGAAGCATATTATTTTGAAAAACTGACGTTTTCTTAGTAAAATGTTGATAGCAATTTTGTTTGGAAAAAATTATGAAGACTTACTTCTTACAATTCATTTTAAAACCAGTAAAAGAATTCAAATGGAAATAAATCATTTTGATTGACCCCAAACCAATTTATATCAGCTTGGAAAATCTTTTTTTCTGTTTGTTTTCTCTGTGTAGTGCACTATGATTATTGTTTAGCTACATATTTATACTATGTTATACTCTTCTATGCATTATCTTTGTTTTGGGTCATTTAGTGACCCCCAAATTCCATGTGCATGTTTTAAAATGACATGATGTTTATATTTTCGTTATTTGAGAGCAAAAGTAGCATTACTTGAATAACCATGGAGATGCTATTCTTTGCAAAACACTTCCATTTTTTGTCATAGCTGGTACAGTTCTTGTGTGTTTCAGAAGGCTCAGCTACATATGCTGTGCACTTGGTGTACTCCAAGCTTCAGTAATTTACTGTATTTTAAGGGAGGCAATCACAGTGGTAAAGCAGGAATTCATAAGCAATTGCCATTTAGGCAAAGGCATAAAACTTTTGATTAGGCAATTCAGTCATTGTTTAAACTGAAGTTGCAATTAGGTAACCTTCATTTACTTAATATATCATCATTAATTTTAATCAGGCATATTTGTTATTTTTGGCATTACAGACAGGATAATTAAATTCTAATTTTAAATTTACATCTATATCTTGATGCAGTCAGTTGACTGCAATGTTATTTTAGTGAAAATATGTCTATTTCTCTTGGCATTCTGTTAATGAAATGACCCTAGATGTAAAGCTGTGGTTCATAGAGATAAATTAACAATCCTATGTTTTACAACTTCAAACTAACAAGGAGGTTGCTCTCATGCTTGCTTTGAATGGAATAATATAAAGTTTACACTGAACTCTATTGTGAAATTTAAAGCAATTCTTTTTAATAACATGTTAGTTGGGTTACTAATTAGTTTTCCTGAGATTTACTTTGCTGATGTTGAAAATTATTCATCTAAGTTTCATGAAGAATTCTTCATGAATGCTGCTTCTCCAAGTTCTCATTTTAATGAAGTATCATCTACATGACATCAGTTTCCAAGCTGAATAACCAAAATGGTATAAATCCTTGCTCTTACTGACCAAAAACTGTTTTCTGTCCTTTTAAGCAATCCCACCAATCTGTTCTGGTTCTGATGCAGAACACTAGTAATTAGTGCTTAAAAAGAAAAAGAAAAAAATCAAAAAAGTCTACTGGTGGAAAAAAAAAAAAGTCTGAGAAAGCTTGAAATTTAAACAAAGTCCCAGCCTTGTATTACAAATAAATTTCACTGCGGAAAATTCCAGATATAACCAAACACACAAAAAGGAAAGAACACAGGTTTTAATGTTGTAGCTATAGGAAGGGGGTGACATTTTAAAAAATGTTTTTGAAGTATTTAATCCATGCACACTAAAAGGCAGAGGGGAAAATAACTGGCAGATTCTGATATCTGCAAATTTTTAGGTGTTATTAATTCCATATCTAATAGTTTTTATTTATGTATTTAAAATTTGTTTACTAATCATTATTTTAAGACACACTAAGGATAACATGCTTTTGTCATGGGAAAAAAAGGTATCAAATCTGCACTGAGAGAGATTTCAGTTTTGATAAATCATTAAATCAACCTGATGATTGAGGGGAATTGGTTTTAAAGGGTTTGAACAGAATAATTCAGTCTATGCACAGAAAGAATAGTTAAATTCAACCTTAGGCCTCTGCTTGAAATTTTTATTAGAGTGGTTTGTAACTAGCTGTCTTGCTCTGGGACATTGTTAAATGCATTTCTCCGAAGCCTTTAAGTTTAATGATTTGAAACTGCCCTTCTTTAGCACAGCAGGAAACACATGTAAATCTTTGTTAGAGTTAATAGTTTAGACAATTACAGAAGTTTTCACATTTGCTCTTTAATTTGACAGATAATTTAGAGGACCAAGAAAATGTGTCACTTGTGAAGCCTATCAAGAAAATGTTTTTTTACTCTCCACTTTACTATTCTCTGCTCTGCTGATTGAACTGCAGAATGAGAATAAAAACATCTTTGCAATATCAAAATCATTGGCAAGATACAGCAGTTCTGTCTGGCCATTTAAAGCTTTTTGCAGGAATATGAGACTCATGGAGACAGAGCAATGTTATCCTATCATAAGCACTTCACTGATTTAGATTTTTGGCTCCATTGGTAAAACTGGTTATTCAAAGCTTAATACATTCAGATGTAGAAGATTCAAGAGATGATTCAATATCTGATAAATGAAAATATATTAAGACCTTTATTAAAGAGCTGTAATTTCACAGCTTCATTTGGAAGAGAACAACAGAATTTTGGCAACTGCTAACACGAGAAAAACTTCTTTACTGTAGAATATAAGCTATATACTTAACTGAAATGTAAGAACCACAATTGTAGCCTTTCTGTGTTTTATGTAGTTCAATCTCAGCCATTGACTCCCAACTGGACCCTGACAGACTGTAAACATGTCATTTCCTGCCTCTTAGAAGGTATACTTTATATACCTGACTAAAAGACTAATGAGAGGATTGACTATAGATGTATCAATATTTAATGCAGAGTTCAGTAACACTTTATCTATCATCTGTAGATATAAGACTTACATTAATGATTGAGACACAGAATGTTACCTAGTCCTTGATGGTTACCAGGTGAGAAAATATATTAAGAAGCCTTTACAGGTAACAGAAAAGGATATATTCTTTACAGATTTTTATACGTAGGATTAATTTATAATGTTTCAGATGATAGACACAACCACTAGATAAGACGCAGAAAATGCAGAACTGGCATTATAACGCTGATGTTCTAGTTGCAATAAGCACAGTCTTGCACCGTTTAAGATAAGGACACTTATTGCAGAATAATATAGAAGGTACTTTAATTTCTTTCTAAGAATCCAACTGGAGATCCAACATTGTACACCCAGGAAGGCCATTACACCATGCACTGTGAATGCCTGTAAACAAATGAAATGGAACCGTTCTATTTCACAGCCAAATAAATTTGTCTTTGCTTAGGTTGCTCCCACCTTCTCACAGTCAAGTTTACTTTGCTGAAATCTCATTGGAACTTAGCCAAATTTAATTCTATCACCAACCATGTTCTTTTAGAAATCTTTATGAACACAACACCAGATGCACTTCACCTTCTCGCAATATTCATTCAGTTCCCTCAGTCTTTCCTGGTGGTCTCCAGAGAGCTGAACAGGCAAAGTATACTTCTGTAAATGTTATTTTTTAAGGAAGCAAGAAAATATATAATTCGGGGTTGCAAAGCATTTCTATGTGCTATGTGTATATTTTGCCTGGCAAAAGGGTGAATTACGTTAGCGAGACCATTTGGGAGAAAAAAAGAAAGTTGCCATATGGGGAAGTGCAGTCAGAGCTCTGCCCTCCAAAAACAATCCTCTTGTAAGCTTTGGTGCCATGCATCTGCCTGTCCAAGCTGCACGGCATGGTACTGTGGCAGACCTGACCATCCAGAACTGTATTCAGCTTGAGATCGTGCACAGAGGGCAAACCATGGAGATAAGATTTTTTTTTTCCCCTCTTTTTCTTTAGTTGTCATATGAAGTAATTCATATGACATATAGGCCATTTAGCACCAAGATGTTAAAAAGTACAGCTCCTCTTTTACCTATAATATGAAACTGCTGCATCCTGGATACAAACGTGTGACATTATCTGGCTTATTTTTGTAAATTGCATTTGCTTTTAGACATATGAAACTGAGAAGAATAAAAGTATTGCATTTAAATCTCAGACGTGGGCTGGGTAGCTAACAGCATTTATTTCAGTTTGTTGTTGTAAACAAACTTGAGACTGGGATTTGAATGTCAACTCCATATGGATCACAATGATAGAAGTTATATAGTAAAAATAGCATTTTCTTTTACACAAACTGCAACAAGTGGGTGCATGTCTATGTATCCTTTAAATCTATTTAGCCACAAAGACTAGCAGTGATAGTTGTCTTTTTGGTAAAAATAAACAAATATCCATATCTAATGAAATGGGGGGACAATTATTGTAGCAAATTTGATCATTTCTAAAATTAAAAAAAAATCCTGGATAATCAAAAACTGGTATGCTGGGCTGCAGCAGACAAGTTCCTGAGACATTTTATCCTATGTACCTAATGTACACAGCCTGAAGCTAATTTCATTCACTGTGACTTGCAGAAGAAAAACAACAGTGAATATCACTTAACCATAATGAATATCTAGATCTAGTTAAGCTCTTAACACTGCTTTTCTTCTTATATGTACAAAATTAATCTCAATTTTCTAGAGAAGGCAGGGCTATGTGAATTAGGTTTCCTGAAATGTCAGTAGATGGTAGCAAGTTGAAGTTGAAAAATGTTTTATATAGGGGAAACCGACAATACTATTATTATTGTTGTTGTTGTTGTTATGTTTTATTAACATAATCCATACTTGGAATTTAGCTTAATTCAGGCAGTTGAAAGATTTTTTTTTTTTGGGGGGGGGGGGGTGATATGTGAATGCCTGTGTTATGTTTGCCACATGATATTGTCAAAGAGAAGTGTTGGTAAGAAATTTTTTTGTTGTTGTTTGTTTGTTTTCATTTCTGCAGTGCATTTAAAGTTTTTTCGTTGTTGTCGTTTTGTTTTTTTTCCTTCATGATCATAGAAAGACAGCTCATTTTACAGTGAAAAACAATGAAAAAAAGACTATAGGAATGGAAACAGAGGAAAAAATCATTGAATTTGGCCAATTTTAAACCTCACTGGCATCCTGCACATTTAGAATAGCTTCCCATTTACTGGATAGTCCATGATGCTGAAAACAAATGCAATTGCAAACCAAGATCTTATTTACCACAGCCTATGCAACTGCAGATATAACCCTTACAGTAACTGCTCACATAACATGGCTTACAGCTGTCAGAAGATATCAACAGTAGTATAAACTGAGAGCTAATGGAACGGCATGATCTTGATAGCAGAAGCTGTCATCAGTCAGCTGTGATTCCTTCATAATTGTAGCTCATGCTTGCATAAGAATCCAGGTGGTACCTGCTGTATCTCCTGGGTGTTCATGCAGAGCCTAGGGGAGAGGGGTGGTGCTCTCTGCAGGAAAACATACTTTAATGTCTTGGGAAAGCTTATGTTCAAGAGGCACATCCTTTTCATGATACTCCCAGTGCACCACACACATAATCTACAGAATATAAAAATTGTTGAAACGGTGAGAACAAACTTAGTAGGAAAGCCCTACTCCCCAGTCTTTTATTCATCAATTGATTGAAAGAAGTAGCTCCAGACACACACACACCCTTAAATTATACTACTTGTCACCCTTTTGTTAGAAGATATGACAGTTTCTCTATTATGCAAAATCTTTAAATCCTAAATTTCCCTAAATCTGTTCTCTAGTTTTTGAAACCTATGTGTGATGCAGAATGGAATTCTCTGGATTGTGAATATATAAGATAAAATGGCTGATGTTAATGTTCCTTTTATGATAACATATCATAGAAAAAAAAAAAAAAAACTTCTGCCCTGGAGGGAAGAGCAAGACTACCAGCAGGACTTTCCCATCTAAAATTACATAAATCAGTAAAGCATATGTAGTATTCCCAGAAAGTACTGGCGATTGTGCTTCCAGGAACTACTGTATTGCTCAGAGCACAGGACTTCAGGTTTTATGATATTTTAAGGCCTTTCCATAAAGTTGTTTTTTTTTTTTTTTAATTCCTTACTATAACCAGAGTTAAAAACATTAAACAAACAGACAAACAAACAATGAACAACAACAACAAAAGTATATGATTGAGAGGAAAATGCCAGTAGAAAAATATAGATTTAATGTAATAAATTTGTCCATAGATCCATAAACCTAAAACACAGTCTAATGTATAATTTTTCCTTATTCAGGGATAATATTTATGTAGTGTAAAATGCTCTCATGTTTGTTTTCATTTTTTTTTCTTTAATGAAAATATTTGTCTGTAAACAGTTTATTACTCGATAGTACCATCAATAATATAGCATCTTTTTCAAAATATTGTTTGGAATGGGCCAAAATGTTCTACAGACGAGCTTAACTTCATCTATTTATTTATAGGAAACAAAACAAACCAATAAAAAAAAGGGGAGGGGGAAAAATGAAATAGTGATCTTTGCCACCAAGACGTCTAATAAAAGCCAGGTTGATCAAGCAAGTGATGTTCCATGCTATAATAGCTTTCAGAGAAACTTTGAAAGAAAGAAGTTCCTAGGATGGAGATCTCAAACTGGGAGCATTTTTCTTCAGTTTCTGATAGAGCACATTTAAAACCACCACAGAAAACAATTCCTCAAGGAATTCTTCAATCCTCAATCACAATGATGCTTGAGGAAGGAAGTCTTGATCAATCTTCTCCTCTAAGTGAAATTCCCCTTACTTCTTAATAACAAATCATAACATAAATAGCTGACTGGACATATGTTAAAATAAATAAACAAACCACCAGTGGCAGAAAACATCAGTGGACCTGTAGCTAGGCTCTGGTTCTCTGCAACATTATTCTGCAACAAGAAGGACACTGGAATTAGTTTTTAATTAAAAATTAATTAATTAATTTAAAATTAATTTTAAAATTAATTAATTGAAAAATTAATTTAAAATAAATTAATTAATTAGTAGCAAATGTGACTTCAGTCTTCACTAGTGCAGAGCCAGTGGGCAATACGTCCTAAAGAGGAACAGCCTGGAAAATCAAAATTCTCCAAAACAACCACCCAGCCCCACTGTTTCAGGAAAAGGAATGATTTAGTCCAGTTTTTCTCAACTACAAGCACTAAGTATATCAGCAAGTTTGAAAATGAAATAATCTTTGCAGGCTGATGACAGCACTGAATATTACCATATCTACTTTTCTTAGGATCTGTCACAAGGTCCAGAACCTTAAAATTCGTGCTGTGGACAAGTCTGAACAAGTTGCTGTAGAGTTAGTTAGGACACTGAGATACTGAAGTCTCAGCATGGGTGAAAGCCATGCGTAAAAAAAATTTGTCTACAGGATTGTTGTTTAGTGTATGCCTTCAGAAGCAAGGTATGCAAAGGCTATACTGAGTATAGTCAGGGCTTTATTTACTTTGTCAGCTGCTATGTAAAGGATTTGTTATGAGGAATCACAACTTTGCCTACTGCTTCTCATTAGCATAAGTTCATGCTCCATCCAAAATTTACTAGTAGCACCCCTGGTTTTATACTGTTCATTTCAATCCTGCTTCTCTCCAGTTCTTAAGATACTCCTGTATGGTGTTCTGGCCCTCCTGTATGCCTCTGTAATTCAGATCATAAGAAAATATTGTTCACGTTTCCAAATTAATTGATAAATACTACCAAAAATTCCAGTATGTTGAATAGGATGTCCTACATGACATATACACACTCCATATACACTCATTTTTCAGATGTGGAAAAATGGTCAAATTAGTGATGTATAAAACGTATAAATGAAATTTATCATTCTCTCTCCAAAATAAGCAGAATGGGTACTTGAGAAATGTTTGACATTTTTTTCTTATTCAATTGTCTGTATTTTATTGCAGCGGTGATCTTGAGTGACAGTTTTAAACTTTACCCCATTCTTTCTCTTAAAATAAGAATGTTTTTCTTCTCTGCTTTGTTAAATGAACAAAAGCTGCAAATACTATGTTCCAAAAAAAAAAAAAAAAAAAAAAAAAAAAGAGGGGTAGCATTGCTTAGAAATTCATAATTGTTCTATGTCATTCATCACTCTTTCTTTCTGAATGTCATCCACTATTTAGACATATGGGATACAACTTAGGACACCAAGCTTTTGGAACTAGATTATTTATATGAAGGTTTTCTTCCAACTTCTAGTGACTACTTTCTATAGATCTGTCCTTCCTATCATGACTAATGCCCAAACAAACTTAATTTATGCCAGCATGTCTTCCCTGGGGCATGTCTGACCTTGGTAAATTCCATTTTTTCAAACTTTTCTTTATTCTACATAATAGTTGTCATGTGAAATCCATTGATTCTCACTGTAATCAGGAGGAAAGATGATGAAATAGCAGGAGTGTGAAACATGGTTTAATTTTAAAGAGCTACTTTTCTCATTTCCAAACACATGTTCACAATAAAATTAAATTATAAGTCATTTTGTACAAGAAGAGAAAGAATTTCAATGTTATCACAGTCTCTGTGTGTTTGCTATTCTTTACTCTAATATTTTATTGCCATGAAAAGAACTAAATACTATAATTGTTCCCTCCTTTTAAATAGTAATTTTTTTGGAGGAAATAAATTAATTGCTGTCTACATCACCGACTACATTTACAAAATCTAATAGAACAGTCTGGACACCATAACTGGCATTACAGTTTTATTCAGATACTGGTTCTTAGTTATCATGAGTTCAGGGATTACTAGAGAGAATAGCTGGAATCAGTGTAAAAGTGTGCTGCAAAGCGGTATGAACCAAGATTAGTGAAATTGCTAATTGAGTCTTTGTTTTCTTCTCCTTTGGGTTTTTGAGTAGTGACAGAAAGGCCCCTACCTCTAGGAAGGGACTGAGCTGTTGAAGAAATGGCTGTGAGCAGACAGAACTGAAGATAATAGCCATATTCTCTAGCAAGGTTGCTCCTCCAGTGACTTCTTTTGTACTTCCATCTGACAAAATTGGCAGAAATGCATCATTAGACAGACAGAGAGAAGGTTTCGCCATTTCTCAGGCTCTCTTTTTACAAATACACTGAATATATAAAGCATACATGGATTTAACCCTTTCCTAATCTCCTGAGGAGTATTGCAGACAACATATTGCAATCTATATCTCTTTTTTTCTAGTTATATTTTACAACGGCAGTACCAATAGCCATAGCTGAGGATCTTGAGCCAACACCACAGTTCAGTCTCTCATAGTGATTTAACCATGGGTCTGACCTCAGTTCAGTGGTTTTTAGCCTCTTTTTTATTTTCAGTCATTTTCTTGATGAATCTCTGAATGAGACAGGAGGCCAGGGAGGTTAGATAAACAAAATATTAAAGCAATTGTTTTCTAATGCTGCCAAAACTTTGAGTGGAAATGCTTGCTGTTCTTTATTCTGCCAGATTCCTGGCTATTAAAGAAAAAAATAAAGTGAATACCTAAAAAGAAAATCATAAGACAAGGATCTTTGTTGAAATTTTAAGTGTATTTTATGCACTCATTTTATGTAAATATTTAATGCAGTTCTACTCTATTCTTTCAGAGCAGAAGCTGAATAAAATACAAAAAAAAAAAAAAGCCTCAATTTTCAAAGAGTTAAAGGGAAATAAATTCTTTGTGCTATTGCTTGTAACAGGAACTAAATATTAGTTGCCTGAGACCAATGTTTCTGAAAAAAACAGTCAACCATGGTTACAAAACAGGAGAATTATTTCTGCTTGTCTAATTCTGACTTTGAATGGAACTATTACTTTCAAGCTACAGAAGACAAACCTGCATACTTTGTTTCTACTGTTGTGTCTGAAAGCACAAATTACCTCCCCTGCATATGTAATAGAAGGATTTTATGGCTTTTCTTTTGACTGCAAAGGATAGAGATGAATTTGAGACACTTCTATTCTACCAGTATTGACGTAAAACAAGTATTATTTGACAAGTTAAAAACACGTTCACATGCAAAATATTTTGTTTCTCCCAAATGAAAATTTGAAAGCTCAAAGGAGAATCCAAAATTTAAACTAGAATTCTCCTGGAAATACACACATATTTTATGTTTCCTTATGAAAATTGCATGTCTGCTTTAAGGCAATTAATTTATAGTATGAAGCATTCCATGAAGATTTAAACAGAAAGGATAGACTAGCATTTAATCTTGTTTCAAAAAGCAGAACAGAAAGAAATCATTAAATTATTTGTGTGTAGTTCTGGTTTAATTAACCACAGACAAAATACTTCAGGTATTCATCTGACTTCAGCCATGTAAAAGTGAGGCATTAGAACCTACTTTCTATTTCTAAACACGGAGTTTCCTTTATGGGTGTCTGACAGTCTCAATCAGGGCCCGAAGTACGTGATTTTTTTAAAATCTTTTTTCTTGGATGACTTATTTAATTAACCAATTTTGAATTCCAAGTGGTTATTAAGAAAAAAAAAATCATTAGCATTTGTACTAATGAACTTAGGTTTTCGAACATTTCCAGATATAGCCAGGGTATAATAACCTCATATATGAATGTTCAGGAATGATACAGCTGCATAATTAGAAATTGTGATGTTTCCAGAATACCTTTCCATCTATTTTCTCAAAATTCTGTTTTCACTGTATCCAGCCATCTTATAAAGCCATAGGGGAAAAATGTTATAATATTGTTACCCAGATGTATTCCTCCCGGGTTGTATGGATGCCCGCTTTCAAATTCTGCAGTAGCCAAAGGGAGCTGAAAGGATCCTGTACCTCAAAACCAGAGACCCAAATAGCTGTAAACAACACTATGTGATTTTCAAAATGTCAATAACAAGGAAGGGTTGTATGTAGAATTAAAAAAGTTGGGAAACTCAGAAATAATTAAGAAATCAAAATTAAACTTACACTTCTATGTTCCCATTACAAATGAAATTTAAAAATAAAATAAAATAAAATAAAAAATATCATGCTGAAACCCTACTGCACCAGATCCAAGAATGTTTGGACAACACTTTTCTTCCTCCTTTGCTATTTTACTTCTAATTTTCACCTATTTGACCTCAGAGGTATGTGCTGAAATTCACTGGAAGAGGAAGAATGAAATAAGAAAGAATAAAGTTTCATGAGAAATCCCTCATTTCCTTAACTTGAAAAGAAACCTTGAAGCCCATGTATTTGTTTACTTTACTTTTGTTAAATGTCTGGAAATAGAAACTCCTCTTAAAAGTGGACTAATCCTTCAAACCCGGATGTTTGTCATTGCCTGTTTCTCTTTAATATTAGATATTAGCAGAGCTTTTAGCCAGACTTTAGTGCTGTCCAGCGGTTGAGGTATTCTTTACCAAGTACTTCATTAGGCAGAACTGCATTTATCTTGTAATGTTGTGCTCCTGACAGAAAGGCATCTTCAGCAACCCACACTTGAGAGCCTAGCAATCCAGGGCAGAATAGCTGTCAGTGAAGCCTTTCACCTTCTGCATCTCAGTTAGCATGCCCCTAACTAACAAACATCCTCACGGCCCATTTGTGAAGAGCACACATCACACCCTCAAAACAAATCATATATACCCTGCTAAATCAAAAGGTCTTCTGCACAGTAATCCACTTGTATTTGTTCTGCAGTTAAACACTGACTTTATTTCTGCTGGAAATTAGTAGACGATATCTTCTCAACCACCTTGGTTCTTTTCACACCCCATCCTCTCCAATTCATGTTTCTGTTGCTCTGTGTCCACCCAGGCATCATTATCCCCAAACAATGCTCTCTTGCCCTCCCTCCGGCAGAGGAGAGAGCCCTGCTCCATGGATGCTGGCACAGCCTGACAACTCTGTACTACAGAGACTCAGCCTCAGGACACTTGTGTTTGTACTGACTTACATGAAAATCCTAGAGAACAGAGACTCATATTCTTTGTACCACAACTGCAGACTAATTGCAGCTTTTTCTTATCTCCTGAAACAATCCCTAAATTTATTCAGATTATAATCATATCTCTGCCAAGCTGATTCAGCTAATCAGTCCCCAGAGCAGCAATAGCTCAGACGTTACCTGCAGTCATGTTTACAGCTAGATCTCTCTGCCTATTGCCTGCTCTAGAGAGGCAGGGTCTGTACTTTGATTAATTTACTGAGCTTGTAGCAATGACTTCAATCTCTTGGAAAAGCACAAAGCAACCTGAAAAGTGAACTGAAAAGGTGCTTTCTTTATAATCTGTTGTTGAATTATTCTTCGGTATGGAAAATGGTGGGATTGAAACTTGTTTCAAATAAAAGTGTTAAGCTTCTGTGAGCTGGAGAGGTCAAACAAGAAGTGCTTTAGGCTGCAAAGGCAGCAGAAAGGCTGATTTCTGTGGAATGCTTGCACTGTGATTTCAGTTGAAATTGAGAGCAGTCATTCAAAATATATGAAAAACATTAAGCTTTTTAAAAGAGCACGAGCTCTTTTTTGATCCTGTTGCTGATGTATCTTCTCTCTTTTTTTTTTTTTTTTTCCTCAGCCAAGAAAAATAGATCCTCTCGCCCCTTGCTGCTCGAGCAGACAAAGCAACAGAACTTCGAGGCTGAGGAGGCCTTCAAGACCAGTTTCTGACCACCTAGGAATCTGACACAAGGTTTATCTCCCAAGAGCTCCTGCCTTGTAAAGAGTGCTGTACTATGCTCTTTACAGATAGGACTGGAAGAGAGAAGAAAGCTGAGTACAGGAGCCTGCTCTTCTGAGCTCTGGTGCTTTATCTCAGATCACAGCCTTTGTATCACAGGAGCTGCTCCCCAAGCTTCTGGCCTCTTGACAAATCCTATTCAGTAATGTATACTAAATTACTGCAGGTTTCCTGATAGTAACAGCCTTTTCTTGGAATTAGAGCTGAGGCTATCGAAGTTGCAATTCTTCACTTAGAGAAATTTGATAAGAATAATTTTTTGGTCAGGTCTGGGCAGAGCTGATTTGCAGACATAAGTGCTGCAGGCAAAAATCTATTTAGATAATCTAACTCACCAAAAAAAGAAACCTGAGGCTATATAAAAGCTAAATCTAGTCTTGTAGACCAATAATATAATATATGATGTGCGAGTTGTTTTTGTTTAGTTCACTTAAATTCAACACCCAATTAGATGTATTTTTGAATTTCTGAAGTAATTAATTAAACAAAAAACAGGCCACAATAATCTGCCTTGTGTTAGAATTTTTGTTTCCTAATGCTGACCACACTTTACAGGTAAAATATCTGTAATTGACAAACGTGAAAAATAAAGTATTGTAAATAGAGAATGGTTAAAATGTGGGTTTTGATCTCCAGTTCTCTCTCTAACATGAAGCAGGAATTTAGCCAAGTTAATTCCTTCTCTGTGCCTCATTTTCTGCATCTGTAAAATGACACTGTCTTCCCCAGTTAAGCATTTTGAAAACCAGACAAAAAAAAGCCGTAACTGTACTTCTAATATCGTTGTTTAATACTATCGTTAATGTTATGTTAAAGAGTAGTTAATACATCATATTAGATTTACAGAAGCATAGTAATTTCTCCTACTGGAGTAGATAGAAATTATGTAGTAAACTGCAACCAGAACAAAATTAAGCAAAACAAATTATTCCAGTAAAATGCCTACTGAGATTCCATACCTTCCTTCAGAAGCTGAAATTCCAACTTCTAATATCTCTATATAAGAAGGGTCAAAGTTAACATTGATATCTATAGTCACCCTGTTCCTACGAATGTCTTTCTTTAGTCCTTGTAAAGGATTTTCTTCATCTTCACTCATAATTTTTTTGACAATTATTATTTTTTTTCAGCATTGATTCTCCCAAAAGTGTTTAGGAGCCACAGAATAAAGGCAGTTTTGAATACAGCAATTGCCTGAAAAGAAATTACTTCAAAAGTGCAGAGGCCATGTTAATTGTAGGTGTTCCTATTTTTCCTTCCCACTCCAGCTGCAATATGTGAATTCCCACCCAGATCTAAATTAAAAGCCAGATAGATCCATAGCTGTTAATACAAACTAACTCTATAAAAATGTCAAAATGAACATCCAGTACAACAAAGGCAATGAGCCCCTGCAGCTTAACAGGTCATACAGGTTTGGTGACCTAAATGAAGACAAAAGCTCTGTGTGAAACTGGCTTTTACTACTGAACATATAGTCATAGTTTTGTAATACTGAGGGGAAAAAAAAAAAAAAGACAACAAAAAAAAACCTGCTTGAATCTGAATACTGTCATGAATATCTTGAGGATGTCAGTCTCCATTGTGCGTACATTGTTTCAAGCACGCTTATGGGGAAATTAGTTCCTCTTTCTGGTGATGTAGATGTTGCAGTCCCATAGTCACAAACATGTATTTGGTAAATTTGATAATCACTGTGATCTAGAGATGTGCTTTTGTGGCACATCTCATCTGATTAAAAAACATCATGTGGACATGATGGCAGTATCTCTCTGCCTCTGAAAGGAGAGACAAACTCTCAACAATAGTAAAAGGTAACATAAGCTTTTAAACACATGTAAAAAACTGATTAGAGGGAAGATCCTTGATTTTCGAGTAAAAGTTAACAAATCTGAAGTTGGAAATAAGAAAAGAAAATCAAAAAAAAGGATGAATTTTTATTTGAGATCTCTGAGATCTATCTGTACTCAGCCAGGGTCTTGCAATTTTATTACCATACACTAAATAACAACTTTTTATTTCATACACTTGTCCTTTGTCTCAAGGGCAAGAGCTTTTTCCTAAGTAATAATGCCATTGCTGCAGATCAATTGTATTCTCTGCCAGCTTCTTATTTTTTTTTTCCTTGGGGCATTGGAGAAGATGACTAGACAGAAAAGTTTCTATCAATTTCATCTTCCTTGTGAAGCCTTGATAACTCTGTTACAAAGTTGATAGAAAACAAAGATATGAAAGACATCTTTTCCCCTTCAGAAAAAGGTGACTGTACAACAAACTACTTTTTTGTTTGTTTGTTTGTTTTCATAGCAAAATCTATTCTGCCCAGGTCTGGAGTTTGTTTTTTTGCTTGTGTAATTTATTTATAAGATGTATTAAATATTTGTAAAGCCTGCTTTTGGTCTTGTGTTGCAAGGCAATATAGAAAGAAACTGATTGCTTATTCCTCTTTCGCGATTTTCAACAGGAAGCTTTAAAAAAAATAAATTATAAGCAATGCTTCATTCCACATGTAATTTCAGTTTAACCCATCTCAGAAGTTTCACAGCTGAAATAATTCTATCAGAGTGGGATGTTTTGCTAATACTAGCAATTACTAATACATAATCTTAGAAATGAGCATAGAAATACTCTGAAAAGGCAGAATTAATTTAAGTTCTTCTGAGCCTTTCCAAAAGCTCATAGAGACTTAGATAAATCAGTTTAGCATACAGAGATCCCCATCTTTCACTTGCTTTCCTGCCTAAACACCATCCAGTGCTCTGCTACTTTCTTGGCTTTCTTGTACTGCAAATATATATGAATATATGCAGATGAGTATATATGCAAATATATATACACACCCTCAAACGGATCTAAGACTGAGGTGGATTTTTTTCTTGTAAAATTCATGGCATCACTTTGTGGAGCTCTTTGGGACTGGTGAGCATTCTTGTTTGGTTGGTTGGAGTGGAAGGGTGTACCTGACATCTCCCAGGGAAGTGGGTACTAGTTGTGCCCAGAAATAGTACTGTGTCCATGCATTATCTGAGGAAGATCTATAATAAAATATCCTTTTTTCATGGAATTCTGTTGTTTCTGTCCTTTTTGTGTGTCTGCTCACAGAAAAAGTCAGAAAGCTTGTTAGTTTTATAAGACTCCCTCTTCTGTTAAAATTTTAACAATCAATTTTGTCAATCAATTTGGAACATTTATCTCTAAAAACTCAGCCTAACTTAAATATCTAAGACTTAAAGATTTCCCTAGGCAAAATATTCACTTATCCTCTGCTAAATTATCCAGAATACCTGTGAAAGGTTAAAAGTCAAACACTACCCCTAGCCCTAAGGTCAGGACTATTTCTTTGCGAATCCTGATCTTACTAGTCCAGCATTTCTCACAGTACGATCTAGAACAGACGAAGTTTAGTCACAATACTAAGATTTATCCAGACGGATCAGAATATTTGTTTGGAGAGCTCTTACACTCAGGAGAGTCATGTCCTTATTTGAAGACTGCTGATATCACTGATTCACAGGTGAAACTCTTGGCATCCATCGTGTTACTCCGAAGCACCCATGGGAAGCTGGACAGGACCTGCAGCCTCTCATCTTCTGGATCATTACACCACTTCTCCCCTCCAGTGCACCTTGAGCAGCCATACACAAAGAAAAAGAAGAGGGAAGCTCTTTGTACGGACTGGGACCCTGACATTTATTGGCACTCAATATTGGATGAAGGGGTGAAATGCACACAGAGAGCAAACAGGCCTGTGAGGGAGATGCTTCTCAGAAAGGTCTGAGTAGAAGCCAGATGTAGAGGGGTTAGCAAGCATGAGTAAGAATATTTTAAAAGTCAAAGATGAAATATGTAGTACCCTGCTTTGTAGTTTTTCCACTGGGGTATAAGGAAATGACCTTCCACAGCGCCTTTTCTAGTCACTTCTCTTGCTCTCATTCATCAGTCAGGATGGTTTAGTAATGTTATGGGGAGACTGAGAGTCCCACAGACAGGGCTCCCCAGGAGTATCAGGGGCTGACCAGGGCTGGAAGCACTGGGCCTCCCACCAGGCCCCATCTCACAACCCTAGCCAGGAGCAGGGTAGTCCTTTGACTGGAAACTGGGGCAGCCCCTGGCATTAGGTGCTTCTTAGGGGACACACTGGGACAGGGCGAGGACAGGACATGGGCCCATGGGTGGGCCCAGTTCAGCAGGGCCCACGGCCAGGCAAGGCAGGCCTGTGGGGAACTATAACACTGTCCTGCTGTGGCCTCGATGTGGCAGGGGTTGAAAGCTTCAGGACTAATGTGGGGTCCTGGGGCAGGACAGGGGAGGCCTGGGACACTGGGCAGAAACAGCAACACCTGCTAGTACCCTCAGCATCCTGGCAGCATCTTGCTATGAGATCTTCTCAGAGTTGAATACTCCTGGAGAGACCTGCCTTCAGCAACTCACATTGGCAATATCGGCCTAATAATATCCACCCATATTTCTGAGATGAGAACAGTATCAGATCTGAAGGAAACCTAAAATTAGCCCTAATAACCAATTTTCAGTCATAAGCAGTCAGCATTTCATCTGCAAAGGCAACACCTTGTAGAAAATCCCACCTGTAAAGACTCTGCAAACACAGGCTGGCAACCCCTGCCTGATGTGATCTTACTTAGACACTGTCTGGCCAAGGTAAGATTTATCAGACCTTTGATACAGAGATGTGCACAGATGGGAACTCGGCATTTGGATTCATACTCCAAGTATGTATGCTGTTGGGAATGAGGTATTTGACAAGTCCTTGCTTGGGTCCATCCTTCTTCCAAACACAAAACAGTTTCAATGAATGAATGAAAATCCTGGAGGCTGATTCTGGTGCTTTTTCATCTTGACATATCAGGAAAACATTTATGTAATTAGAAATGCTCCTACATTTTCTCATAGACCATAGCATCCTGTGAGACTAATTAGCAAAAGACAGAAACCTCCCTAAAGATTAAGTCAAGAGGAAAGATGAAGCATTCTCCTTTTCTCTGTTTGTTTCAAATGATTCAGCTGAAAATGTATCAAGTAGCAGGCAAATACAATAAGGTGAGAATGATCCATCTGTTGCATAAAACCCTGTTAGAAATAAGTTTGCAGTTTACACTGCAGGTGATCTTAGCTTTATTGCCTAGTGTTTTGCTTGCTCCCTCTTGCAGTATATACATGTCTGGAAACATGTCTTTTAAGCCATATTCTCTGCAACTACCAGATGAGACCAACATCTAAACTAGGTTTACATGATATTATGTATTTTTCTTGAAAGGGCTGGAAATATTCACCCCTAACTAATCAGAAATGAAACAAAAATAGTTTAGCTTTGTCTTCTCAGTTGTTAAGAGATAATAGTCCACAAATCTATATGAAAGTTACTCTGTAACATCTGCAGTTCTTTCCTCAAGAAAAGCTTATATTTGATTTAGCTCTGAAACCAAATTACTACTTACCTTTCCAAACAGCAATTAGAAGCACCTGCAAACTGGTCAGAGAGGTATATAGAAGCCACAGGGATAAAGCAACTGTGCCATACCTCACAGCAGCAAATAAAGTCCGTCACTCAGACTGAAAAACATCTTTGTGTCTGCTTGCTCTCATTCTTTCCTTCCTCTCAGTAAGAAGAGAAGCATATAGCAAATGCATTTGTTGTTGCCCATAAAAACAGATAAGGAAGATTAAGATAATTTAATTTTGCCCACATTCCGTTTTTATACCAGCCAATGGATACAGCTCTGCTAAAAATAATCATCATAGGAAATGCTTAGGAGAGAGACAACAGAGAGAGGAGAGAGACAACAGAGAGAGATACTCACCAATTTCCTTAACACATTTGATTACTTAGGAGAAAAACATATGTCATTACCGATCATATTTGGTTTCCAAATAGGAAAGAAAAAGTTGTAACATAGCAAAGTGTTACCTAGGAGAAAGAAAAGATGGATGGTATATGATCTAGTTGGACTTTAATATTGTAGAAATAACAGGACACAATGAACTGGACATCTTGAGTCACTCTTTCTCTTATGAGCACTCTAAACATTTTTAAGTAGGTTGTCATCCCACCACTCTCTTTCCAGTCTAGTCTTAGTTCATCATTCCTCCTAGCAGGACTTCCTTCCCACAGTCAACATGTACTGGTAAAAGAAGTGTGACATCCAGGAACCCACCTCCAGTATTGCTCAAATTCTTTCAGAAATGGCCACCCTACTGTTGGATGCTGCACTGCCATGTCTTACCAAAAAGAAGTCAGCCTGGACTAAAAGAGAGCTGCCTGATGATAAATGTGATGAAGAATATGGTGGCATTTAAGGGGAAGATTCAAGGAATGTTCTCTCTTATACACTTTTTTTTTTTTTAGAAATACTTTACTGGCTCTGCCAATTTAAGATCTGAGCACATTGGAAGTAATTGCTAAGGTATATGATCTATTATTGCTTATTGCAACCTCAAAACCGAACATCCCCTCCCTCTTTCCTTTTCCTCTCCTGCTTTTCTCAAAGGTCTGGAACACTTCTTTTCCTACTAAAATTTTAATTTATCAGTGATAACATCGAAACCACTAATTCAGTGTGGTATCCATTGATACCACTGGGGTATCTTGCTTTCAAAAATAAGTCATAAGAAAAAAGGCACACACTTTTTTTTCAAAACGAGTGACTCATTAACCTCTAACATTACCTATTTGTTTGACATTATAGATCTGTGGGCTCATGATAACTCAAAATCTAACTCCAAAGAACAAGATGTCTCATATGCACTTACCTCAAACACAAGAAAACAAATATTCTCTTTAACTTATATGTCTAACCAATTAGGATGGAGGACCCACTCCAGATAAAAGATAACAGCCTGTATGACACCTTCAGTTATGCTTTTGTCTTTGAAATAAACTCTTTGTTTAGTAGTTTTAGTTTAGAGCTTTAGTAGTTTCAGTTCACTATTTTTTTTTCCCTGACACTTACTTTCTTCCATAGCACACATCCCCACAGCCTCCTCATTATGTCAACAGGTCTTGACCAAAAGGATACGGAAAGAAGTAGTTTACTGAGAGCAGCCCAGAGGAGAAGGATGTGGGAGTGTTTGTTGACGAAAAACTCAACATGAGTATTTTTTGTATTTAACTGCTGCCTAGTCAGGATTTTGAATTTTGCAGTTAGAGACCTAACTTGCCATTTCCGAATACAATACTTTACACTCACATTTTAAAGAAGAAACATACTAGAATTTCTAGAATCTCTGATTCTCTGTTCTGGAGGAGAAACTCCTTTCTGATTTCAAATTTAGAGATCAGTGGGACTGATAAAGTGAGAAATCTTACTTACTCTTTCATGCAATTTATGCCTACAGTCCAATGCTGTCTGACTGCATCTCAGAAAATGTTCTGTTACAGGCAGAGCAATGTCTAAGCACAAGCAGAAGTCAAAATCTGGTGTTGGTAGAGGTCCTGTTAACTTGCAAGTGGTGGTGTAACAACCACCTCATGACCAGTCTGTTTTAGCCAAGTGGGATTTATTAAAGCAGTTTAGTATTCATTTGAAGGAAAAATTGAAGGAAAGTTAAAACTAAGCAGATCTAGCCTTCCTACGTGGCTTGCAAAAATTGTGTAACTCACATAGTCTCTAGGGATTCCTGACTTTGGGAGAACACATAACTGCTATCTTTAATTTCCTAGATTTCTTCCCCAAAGTTCCTCATCCTGAGCTCCCACTACGGACACTAAAATTTTGGAGTATTAATGATAATTCTCAATATCTGGCCCTATTATCATTTCTCTGGACCTGTTTCTACAAGCACTTAAATATTACCATTCTCTATTGACACTGTTGGGAGAGGAGTGCTTCCCATGCTATACGGCTTCCATCCAACCTGTGAATTTCCAATGCCATTCTTAAAAAGCATTTCTGATTATCAGCTTAGAAGAATATTTATTGGAGGTTCTTATTTATAATTTGGCTGATTACTCCATTTACCATAGCTTTTATGCCTTTCAAAAATGATTAGTTTGTCACTCTACTATGTTCCATTCTGTTTAGTCACGCTTGGCTTAGCTCTATTAGTTTATTTGATGCCTTTGATTCTAAATCTTCACTGGCATGATCACAGTATATCCATTTTCAAATTATCACATAAATATCTCCCATTCCTCAGATTTCTTTAAAACAAGTAATTGACTGTAATCAAGGGCTTGAACGTTTCTGTGCAGCTGCACATTCATCTGTCTGCCAGAAACTTTTTATTACAAACTAAAGAAAACAAACAAAACCATTTGTTTTATCAGTTTCTTCCATGAAAGGATGTTGCAATTTGAAAAGGCAACAAAGTTAAGCTACACTCTGATGCCAGTCTTAGGTTATTGTCTCAAAAATTACATCGTTAATGTAAACTCAATCACTGTGAATACCCTGATAAAAGAGTAAAACATGATGAAAACAGAATTTTCTTTTACAACAAGTTTCACCATTTGAATCTCTACCTCTACCATCAATATTGTTATTAAAAAAGGACTATTCTATACTGTTTAAGATCCTGAAAGTTTATCACAGGGTCACAGCCTAGGGGTGATTAGGATCTTGTTTCAATTTTTAAATTATTTAAAAAGACAAGTGCTTCCACCACGTCTGCTCACAATTAGATACTTTGGTTTTATATCTTCCAAAGCCTGTTTGGTGATATCCTTGTTTGTGATTAATGAGATGGATGTCACACATACAAGTTTTGAAATCAATATCTGATTCTTGTTTTTACGGAAAATAATTTTGCGATCAGCCACTTTTACGTAACCATAATTAAAAAGATACACATTTGACAAATTATTAGTGTTTAATGAGTCAGTGAAGAAACACTGTGTGAAAATAAGTTAATCTTCCAACATCTCTTTTTAATAGGTAACTACTCTCATTTAAAAAAAAAAAAAAGAGAGAGAGAGAGAGAGAGAGAGAGAGAGAGAGAGAGAAAGAGAACAAGAGTGAAATTAATTTCCTTCAGTCCAAGATGCTAATACAGTATACAAGGAGTCAATGGCAAGTAAGAGTCCTATACATAGGTTCACTCTGCTACTGCAAAAAGTTTAATATGTGTATATAGTTATACATAAAAAATTTAAGATCATCAAATTCTCACACAACTTTTTAAGTACCTTCTCAAGACAAAAAAAAAAAAAAAAAAGGAAAAACTTTAGGAAAGGGTAATTCAGCCCATTTTCTCAATGTCAGATAGACAGGACACTCTGTGTGGGTCTGTTAATTATAGAATCATAGAATAATTAGGGTTAGAAAAGACCTCCAAGATCATCTAGTCTAATCATCCCTCTACCACTAATATTACCCACTAAATCATGTCCCTAAGTACGACATCCAACCTTTCCTTAAACACCCACAGGGACGGTGACTCCATCACCTCCCTGGGCAACGTGTTCCAATGCCTAACCACTCTTTCTGAGAAGAAATTTCTCCTAATTTCCAACCTGAAATTTCCAATCAATCCACTAAATTCTGAGCTTCATATATGACAGTCCCTTTACTGTAGGTTTTCCATTCTTCATTGTTCACAAAGTCATGTGATGGAGCACATTTAAACATTTATTTGTATTTATGTTACACAAATAAGTGGTTTGGTCATTGGCAGGCCCTCCCACAGATCAAAGCTACATGAAGTTTCTGTGATATTAATCACTGGTGAATTCCTCAGGAACAATTGTAACACCAGCCCTTAGTCCTGAAGAGAAGAACACACTCAACTTTTCTGGATCCAATACTGTGGACTAACCTTACATCAGGTCTTCAGGATATGTGTAGATGTAGCACTTAGTAGAATGGTTTAGCAGTGCACTTGTCATTATTAGGTTAAAGATTAGACTAGATGATCTTAGAAGTCTCTTCCAACCTGAACAATTCTATACGCCTGCATTTAAAATGCTCTGTAAATGACACCTTCCACTAAACCTTCCAGAGCCTTTCAAATTTGCTGATACTGTGATTAGATTCTGAATGCCAGCCAGTTTTAATATTTTTATTTTATTTGGCTTTATTCCTAGGACTCAGTCCAGAGTGTCTTTTGGTCTTGTTAGTTTGTCAAATTAGCATATACTGTCCATAAATGATATTGCTCTTTCTCCAAGGACTTTTCTTTCATGATATCAGATGACCTTATCATAGACTCAAAAGTATTGTTTTCCATATTATTGCAGAAATTATTATAAATTATTGACATTAAAGAACTGAATCATGAACCTGGGGCAATCAACAATTATGCTGAGAAAACAGGTTCTGCTAAGATCTGGATCATCTATCTTCAGGTCAAGTCCTTCTGAGCCACACGAAGACTGAGAAAAATATAGGATATAAAGAGAACTGAAGAACAGGCTCTTGCTGAAAGCTTCACCGAAAAAAAAAAAAAAAAAAAAGGTTGAGGTGTATTAGATATGTTTCTAGAGTATCCATTTTGTTAATATTTATAGAGCCTCAATTGCAAAGTTTTCACATAATTTCTCTAATTGCAGCTATTGCACTTGCAAGAACCTTGCTAAGGGTCTTTCCCTTAAAGCACCCACTGCTGAAATATTTTTCCATACAGGTTTACGCTGCTTTTCCTACCACTCAGAGATTCCAATTTGATTTCTATAAACATATCTGATTTGCAAAATACTATTGTCTACTCAAAGTTGTTCTTTGCTTTACATATTATTTTATTCATTTTCGTAGACATTCTCTCCCTCTTCTGGGAGAGTCCTTATATCTTTTCTTCTTAAAACTGAGACAAACTGCAGTATTTTGTCCATATATTGTAAATATATGCAAGCAAAAAATGTCCCCAAAGCTTGAAAAGAACTTTGACTTCATAGGGCTATAGCACTTTGTAAGCACATAATAAGTTGAGACAGACCTCTTCTGTTTTTATTTTCATCTACATGGATCAGATCAGATGGTGTTCAGGAACAGAAACAAAATAAAGAAGAAACGAGCAAACCAAACAACCCATAAAAATACCATCCATAACTTTTTCACCTAACATAATTTACCTGTACCATGTTGGTATGGGAACACTAAGGTTCCCCAAACAGTAATATATGTGTAATAAATAAATAAATAAATAAATAAATAAATAAATAAATAAAATGATCTACAATTTAAATGCTGGACTTCATATTTTCCACAGAAAAATTGCAGCCTCTCATAACCTTTGAACAATGGCTTTTGTTTTGAACCTGGTATTACTAGTAAATTTTATGTCATACCCTCCAGGCCTGCATGAGCTGCATAGTACAGGAAATTCTTAATGTTTGTATGTCTTAATCCTGGCCACTACTAGTCCTTATTACATTAAAAATTTGTGACACTTGGTTCTTTCTCCCTTTCTTTCTGTTTGTGGGGCATTTTAAAATACTCCAGGAGAATTTGTCATATCTCAACATTCCACTCAATCATATTATTGGAGCGAAGTGTACAGAATATAATAAAATGGTGTAGAATAAAGTCAAAGAAATTGGATGTTTTGTAACTTATTTCAGTAATTCACATTAATACTTTTTTTTTGTCAAGGTTTGACAGGTAATAAAAACTCAGAATTTTCCATTACAGAAAATGTAGAAACTAACATTTACAGGTAAAGCACCCATCCTACAACCTGGTGGCTTTCTATTACCATATAATGAAAAAACACTTTCACAGGAAATGCACCTAGTTGTCTACTAGACAAAAATAAATTTTAAAAGATAAAAATAAAATAAAATTAAAACAAATAAAGAAATCCCATATATGACCTGATTCCTGTTGCTCTGATTTGAACAAATACTGAACAGTACAGTAGTGACAGATTTTATAGCATGAAATCAAATGAGATCGGAAAGACAGCAATATGTGAGATATCATATAATATTTGCTAATAGATAGGGACATAAAATGTTTTTTCAGCAGTGTATGGTCCATGTAAAACTGTTGATAAGTTATGCAATTTATTATCTGTTTTAAATATCATTTAAATATTCTTAGTTTAAGGGTACAAGCTGATCATATTTTCAGTCCTTCAGTGCAGAATGCATTATATCAGAAGCTGTTATTTAATAAAATAAAATTGAAAAGTGATGGCATTAGAGAACTTATGTTACACATACAAAATTTCAAATGAAGGCTCTGGGAAACTACTGAAAACAACAATGGTAACCTGTGCCTTTCTTGTCTTCTCTGGCCTCTCACTTTATAGCAAGAGTCAGTAAATACATTTAATATTCCAACTACTTATTCATTTCCCATGTATGTTGTTTCTTTCATTTCTTTCCTCCTTCTTTTCTGTTTATTCCCTTTTTCTTCTTACCTACTTCTGTTAGACGTTGACATTTTTATTATAGTAAAATATGGTTTAAATTGACACGTGTGAATCTCTTTTACATCCCCAGGACAGGTCTTTTACTCATCTGTACACTGTCCTGTATTTAAACTGTGTGCTAGACTGAACGCCTAAGGAGACCCCTCGTTTCATCACTAGACTTTGCTGCGTGACCATCTGGCTTCTCTATTGCATGCATTGCACAAGACCTCCTTATACTGCCATATATTTACCCAACTTAACCCCCCCCCCTTTTTTTTTTCTTTTTTTTTTTTTTTTTTGGCCTAGACACATATATGGGAGCTGCTACTCATTGGGGTGCAAGATCAGATATCCAGGTGGAGACAAGTGATGAGTGGTGTCCCTCAGTAGTTGGTATTGGAACAGGTGTTATTTAACTTGTCTGTCAGCGACATGAACAGTAGGATTGAGTGCATCATCATTGGACACCATTGGTGTGGATGACACCAAGCTGTGTGGTGCAGTCAACTTGTGGAGGAAAGGGATGCCATCCAGAGGGATGTGGACAGGCTTGAGAAGCAGGCCTGTGAGAATCTCATGAATTTCATCAAGACCAAGTGCAAGGTTCTGCAGCTGGGTTGGGGCAATCCTAGGCACAAATACAGACTGGGTGAAGAATGGATTGAGAGCAGCCCAGAGGAGAAATATGTGGGAGTGTTGGTTGATGAGAAACACAACATGAGCCAGCAATGTGCACTTGCAGCCCAGAAAGCCAACTCTATCCTGAGCTGTATCAAAAGCACAGTGGCCAGCAGGTTGAGGGGAGTGATTCTCTCCATCTACTCTGCTCTTGTGAGATCCCACCTGGAGTACTGTGTTCAGCTCTGGGACCCCCAACATGAGAAGGACATGGACCCATTGGAGTAAGTCCAGAGGAGGGCCATGAAGATAGATGATCGAAGGGGCTGGAGCACCTCTCCTATGAAGACAGGCTGAGGGAGGGAGGGAGGTGGTGTTGTTCAGCCTGGAGAAGAGAAGGATCCAGGGAGACATTATAGTGGCCCTCTAGTACCTAATGGGGGTCTACAGGAAAGCTGGGGAGGGACTCTTTTGTTAGGGAGTGTAGAGATAGGACAAGGGGTAACGGTTTTAAACTAAGAAAGGGTAGATTTAGACTAGATAATAGGAAGAAATTGTTTACTATGAGAGTGCTGAGCCACTGGAACAGGTTGCCCAGAGAAGTTGTGGATGCCCCATCCTTGGAAGTGTTCAGGGATGGGTTGGATGGGGCCTTAAGCAGCCTGGTCTGGTGGAAGGTGTCCCCGCCCATTGCGGGGGGGGGGGGGGACGGACGACTAAATAATCTTTAAAGACCCTTCCATCCCAACCCATTCTATGATTCCATGACACAGGTCACGCTGTAAGAGCAGGAACAGAGGTAAATGAATTTTTATATCTTAGTTGGCCTTTCACCTCGGACCAACTTTTCCTACCTCAAACTCCTTTCCTCCATGCAATTGTAACACTGGGTAAAAAATCTGGGCTTGAAGACCAGCTTGTGCTGGGCTTCCCTAAAAGGCTTGTCAATATTGCCCTTTCTACATGACACTTGCATGACACTTGTCATACCAACAGTCTCAGGATAGGAAGACTTGTCATAGAACCTCAGTCTAAGAGATTTTGTGGACAGATCTGTCCTCCACAATTTTTTAATGGGGCTGTCACATGAAGCAGACTGAAGAAGCACTCTTGTGGGATGGGGCAAGTGTGGCAATTACTGGTTCACACACACCTGGTACATAACTAGGAGCAGAAGCATCCTCTTGTGGGCCAAGGATCCAGCTCTCATTACTGGAAGTCAATTATCACACCATGAGCGAAGTTGATGAAAGGCTATGGGCAGTATCCAAGGCTAGATCATCTTACTTTCAGCCATACTCAATAAATCCACACTCTTAAATTATATATCTAGACTCTACAGTCAATTCATAGACAGGTTTCAGTTAATAAGTAAAAAATGATAAAGGCAACAAATATCAGGGTCTTGTAATCAAGTTGCTTTGAAGAGGCAGGAATAATTCTTCTTGGCTGGGATTTTAAAACTGAAACAATGTCCTGGAGCTACATGTGGTCCTCAGACCTTCTTTATGCACCACCACCTGAGGAATAGGTAATTGTAAGCAACACTTCATATAGCTAATATGCTCAGCCAGAAATCATCAAATAGGTTTCATTCCTTCCTCTGACAAAGGGAAGTTAAAACTCTTCTACTTTGCAAATAATTGAATATTAACTGGGCTGTGAAAAGAGAAAAAACGGACTTCAGGAGGATTACAGCATTTATACATTGCTGTATTCTTAAATATTTTATAATAATTATCCACTGGAGCTGAGCATCTGTTCTCCCGGGTGAATGTCCTTCTAGTCTACTTTGTGAGTGGCCCAGTATGCTTTGACATCATCTGAGTCTAGCTGGCTAGACAGGTTAAAGATAAGAATGAATGAAAAAAAAAAAAAAAAAAAAAGGAAAGTATCTAAAGTGGGTTTCCTGAACTGCATTACATAATCCTGCTGCATCACTTCCATGTTTTCTTCCCTATTGATCTCCTTAAACATGCAGCAGCAGCTGTGTTTCTGTCCCTCTTCTTTTGTTTCCCTACCTATCTTCTTGTGAAAAAAGAAGCTGTAACATCTCCTAAAATTCACACACTCAAGAACTCAAGGTCAGGATAGAAAAATAAATGAATAAATAAATAATTCAAATAAGATTTTTTTTGCAACAAAATTTGTCATACATCTACAATTGGAAATTTCTATAATTGATTTGAGTCTTAGGTACTACCTTTGTACTACTTAAACAATATCAGGGATCCCTCAGGTCTGCACTTAGTATTTGGATAGATACAGGTGTTGTTATTTTTGCAAGTTCATGGTAGACCTTGAAAATCTTGTCCCACAGAGCTGTGAAGAGTCTTTTTACTTCACTGGTTGTTCACAGACTGATGCAAAAGTTAGTTTTTCAGAAGAGAAAAGATAGGGTGGGAAAATAGGTTTAGTGCTTCTTAATGGCAGGTCACTGTCAAGCATATCCCAGCTTCTTTTTGCCCTACGTGAAAAAATTATTTTTTCCTGGCACCAGAAGATATAGAGAAGTAGTATCTACTGGAGTTTATTTGAAGGAAGGGGTGTGAGGTGTCCCAAAAGGGAGACTAAATATTCTGAGTAGTGGAGTTAAGGTCCTCATCAGAAAGCAATGATAGACAACAGGGTGGAAAGCTGTGAGACAGAGTAAAAGGAGTTACCGTGTAATTAAAAATGGAAAATGTGCATTCTGTATGTTTTAAAGAAAGCCTCCAAATTTGCACTGAAATTGGAATTGAGCAACTGCTCTATGGCAATGCTGAACTAAGACAGCACTAGCAATGGTTGTGTCAGTTATTTTGACAGCCATCATTTTTGTCTAAAGTTGGAAGCTGCTGTTCCCCAAGCTGTCATTGGTTCAGAGACATGTTCTAGATTTTATGAGACCAGCAGTGACATTTAAGTTATTCTTCAAGCAAATAAGCAATATGGATTTTAAAAAACTCCTGTTCTATAGAGCATTGTCCATATCAATGGTAGTGGCCTGTGTTAGAGACAAGAGACATAATATTATCTTGAAATGGAGTCACAACCTTTGATGGAAATTTCATCTGCCAAGCCAGGGACATCCCTTTAGTTGAAAAAAAAAAGAAAAAAAAAAAACCTAAAATTTATTAACAACTTTAATGAACATTTAGTACATCTAAAAACAGTGATAACCCTTCTCCTCCTAAATTTTAAATATAACTAATGAATTATAGTTCATTAATTCAACACCTCTGCTTAATAAATCAGAACAGTAAAAAAATAAGTTATTTATTTTTAATATGTTTCAAATATCTATGTAATTTAAGGTTAACTAAAATTAAACAAATCTGATTTGCAAAATGTGACAAATATCCAAAACTGCATAAAGAGGCAGCACAGAAAAAAAAAAAAAAAAAAAGGCACAACTCTTTCTGTGTTAAAAAAAAAAAAAACACAATACTTTCAGAGGCTAAAGGCAAAGATTTTTCACGTTTTGAATGTCACTGTCTTGCTAACAGCTCTTTAGACTGCAACTTCACAGCAATAATACACTGTTTCATGATTACTGTCTCTATCTGAATTCCATCTTGTTTTTTTCATTTCAGTTCCCTAGCACTCAACTAAGTAACACGATTAAACTAGAGTATTTTAACTCCAGACATGAAAATGTTGAGATTGGTGCTTTTAGTCCAGTATTTCCTTTTAAATGGTACTTTTCAAGAGAAAAACACTTCAGGAAAAAAATAGTAACTCTTACAACACAGTATTTACATATTACCATACTTTAATATATTTGGAACACAAAACTAAAAAAAAAAGAGTAGAAGGAGAGCATTTTAGCTGCTGCAAGTACTATTAACTATATACTATTCACCAAGGCAAGCTAGTCAAACTCAGTCCTGCACTTAACAGGTACAGCTACACAATAACCTGCATCACATGGTTAATGTTAAGCACTCCAAAGTGTGCATTTGTGAATATTACTTACTTTTTCTTCAGAAAATTCAAGAAAAATAGGAATTGAAAATCATATGTAGTAAGATTTAATCATCAGAACACAGTCCAAGGTCAATGACTTCTAACCTTGATTCTGATATTTTGTTCAACCTCCTTTTGTTTTTTTCTTGACCTGTAAAACAGAGATAACATTTTACTTAGGTATTAAGATCCTTAGATATAAAATACTGCAGAGCGTAGAAAAGAGTGTTGTTATATGCATCATACACCTCTTTCTTCATAATGCTATTTAATTTTTCCCTGGGGTACATACTCACAAATACATAAAAAGACCCTATTTTATTCATAGTATAAATTCTTACATACAACAAGCCATAACAGTCAAATTAACTTTGAGAAGTGAGAAAGAAACTCATTCATTTTTTCTTGAACTGAAGAATAAATTTTAAATCAACAACATAGTAACTTGAAATGGAGAAACGAAAATTGAGTTATGGATGTGAAAACTACCATGAAATTCATTTAATACATGAATAATTTTCATTAATATGTTTGTGAGCTTTTTCTCAGTCTTTTATGTACAAATACTATAGCAAAACTATTCTCATGGGAACAGTTATTAGTTGTCTCAGAGTGCTAAACTAACTGTAGATTAGAAGGGTACTGTTACATTATTCAGAGGTGTTAAATCTTCCTATTTTTCTGTGAAGTGTAAGTCTGAAATAAAAAAGAACATAATATTTCATTTTTATAGGAGCATAGTAAAAATTCATTTAAAAAATAATATTTAAAAAAAATCATAAAAACTTAAGAGCCCAATGTAGTGGCTGTCTGCACATATATTCAAATGTTTGTACCAGCTTTGAATAACTAAATGGGATATTAAATCCCAAATGATAAACAAGTCCTAAGATTTTGACTCTGTCTCATTCTCATTATTCTGCCATGGGGAAGTGATAGCAGCCTGCACGGGGCAAGGAGGTATTGCTGCTACCCAAGTTGCAGCCATCAGCAGCCAGGTGGGGATGTATCCTGGTTTGGTCTCCAGCCATAGCAACAGTCTTTGTCAGAAGCAGTCCAGAAAATAGCCATTATCCCAAATGACATGCCAACAGGGGACTGCCAAAAAAAACTACCAGGAGATGATCAGCTTGTGGCCTGGCTTGGTTTGTGCTAGGACAGAAATAACGATTACTAAGTCTGGTGAGATAAGTGACCTGGGCTGAGGATCTTAGCCTTGATCAGCTCCCAGTTCAGTCTTTCTGAATCTTCCTCAATGGATTTTTCTAATTTATGAAATGGGAGTGAAATCCTTATAACTGTTTTGTCATGAAACTCTGAATGTAAGCAACTTTTTACATTTCATTACTTGCTTTATTTCTGATAATTCATGTGGTGATACTGAGACAAGCATTATACTCTCTAATATGCTCAATTTCTAATGTAAGAAATTGATTTGTTATTTCTGCTCTTACTGAAGCATATAAACAGACCACACACCAAGCAGAATATATGGCCTGCTCGGTGACGTTAAGTCATAAGCTTCTGTAATACAAAATTACACACACCCTCCAGTGTGCTTAGGAATTGTTTGCTTGTTTGTTTTATAAAGCTTTAACAAAATAAGTAGTAAGAAATAAAAACACTATTCAAATTGGTAGAGCAGTTTTAGTACAGGTGGCAATGGTTTTCCTGGAGAACTGTGGCAGGTTCTTTTGTCTGAAATACAGTTCAACATTTTAGGTTGATACATTGTTGGGACTTTCAAATTTTTCTTTTACTTTAAAAGTCAGTTCAAACAAGCAACAAGAAAGCTTGGCACACAGAGATCACTCTTTGCACTACATGGGGCTCTAAGGGGTCTCCTGGAAAAAAAGGAAAAAAAAAAGTAAAAGCAAAATTGCATGGCTCTTAGAATAAGCAGAGCAGCCCCAGGGGATGGCCAGAACACAGGAGAGGTCTAGGGGGCATTTATCTTCAGCTGCAGTTGAGGAATTTCTGGAGAAAACCTAGAGGTCAAGAGGGAGGTAGGCTTTACCTTATATTTAAATGACATCTGTTAGTAGCTTCACTCTGGTAACAATCTTACCTAAATGGGGGAAAGCAATGCTGGTGAGCTCTGTATTAGTGGAAAGCCATTAATTAAGCATTTAGAGAGCCTTAGATGGCCTTTGGCCCGTCTGAGGTTGTCAAATCTCAGTTGACAAAACTGCTCCTTTGCAAGAAGCAAAATAAATATTCAGTTGTTCAAAAGATCTTCTGCAACTTCTATGTTTTCCTCTATTTTTAGGAAGATCTATTACGAAAATATCTCCAGAGGTAGAGTGAGAATATATATCTGGAACTAAGAATATTGCTTAATAGTAAATAAGTCTGAATCTAGAGAAATTTGCACAAACATAGTAAAGAAAAATTTACCTTCTTTTCTTCTCATCTCTTTTTTCTACTTCACAACGATCTTGGAGTTTTGGAAACTCTTTCAGTTATTGATTGAAATCAACCAGTCCTGTTTATTGACATATGTGTCATATTTCTAAAATAAACTAAAACATTTATCACGTCTTTACATTTTCATTTCCCCACTTGCAAGACTTGAGTTGCAGTTTATTTTAGACATGGCACTTCAGTTTTAGAAACCCAGTTTATTGGACTCATTTAAAATAATAACATACAAGCGATACACTCAATGGAGCATAGAATGTCTTTCTGCGTAGAGCATAGTAAGGATTGGTTTTGCAAACTAGATTACTTACATGATGCTGTATCTAATGTAAGCAAGATCTGAGAGTAGAAGTTGTTTATGTGATTGAAATAGTTTAGTCTGCTTCCATCCTTTTAAAATATTCTGCTGGCTACAAGGACAAGTAGAACATCGGTTAGAATCTTGTGTTGATTATTTCACCCCATATTTTTACATGGATATGAAATTACTCTTGCAGTAACTGCTGAACTTTTTCTTTTGATCATCTCTGTTACCCTCTCAGCATTTCTTTCCCTTCAATGCCTTTGAGATGGTTTAATTTTAACTTAATATTCCAGGCCGAAAATAATATTTCAAGATCTGATTCTTGAATGGACAGCACCAGTCAATATAAGGCTGCAAGTCCAAATGGGACTTCAGCACAATAGTGTCAGCTGTTGGAGAGCTGGCAGCAGTCACAAAGAGACGGTAAGGAAGCTGGGATTCTCCTATTTTTTGGTTAATGTGCCGCAAGTCATAGAGAAAAGATTTCAGTGAGGTGTGCACAGAATGCCTTTCTCTCGCATGCTGACATTACACACTTTCTCATGGACAGTAAATCAAAGCAAGGCTCATTCTACATGGGAGAGTTCATGAACAGAGCAATTTTCATTAAAATATTGTCAGGAACAGTATCTGAAAAACTAAGTATTTTATGCACCTCTAAGAGAATTCTAGATTTTTAGAGATATGTGAGCAACATGGAAGAGTGAAGGTTGGTTTAAAATGCTGTGCTTTTCTTTACTGAGAAACAAGAGGTAGTCATTGGAGGATTAGAAGCAGTAACTTTTGAGAGAGGGTAATTTATCTATAGTCTGATGACTGATTCAATATAGACAGGGTGTTTTAGGAAACAAATGGAACCAAATAGGATAGAATAAGTAGATAGTAAGAACAATCCTGGATTACAAAGGAAGATAAAAGAAAAATACAGAGAGAGAGAGAGAGATAGGGAAAACTGCATATGGAAGATTAATTTGTCCAAATCAAAGTAGATAACATACATTACTTGTGTTTTTTCTTCTTTGGACCTGGTTACATGTGAGATCTCAAGCCTTCCTTTTTAATCAGAACATGGCACTTGTAAACATGCTTGCATTATTATCGTACTGATGAGTTGAGATGGATTAAACCAACTTCATGTACCCCATACTGTGTTTTCTTTGGTTTTGTCAGCCTCAAAAGCGACCTCACCAAAGCCTAAGTATTGCTTAGGTAGCTCATTAGCTCTACCAGTCTTATCTTCCTGCCTAAGACTGTCTACTATTACTAAACTCTACTATTACTAAATTTTTATTTAAGATCAATAAAAAGAAAAGCAACTTTTCAACTATAGCTGAGTATGTTTGAGGAACATGTTTCATGAACAATCTGAAGAAAAGTAAATGAAAAGTACATAAGGTGACCAATGATTTCCTAGAGGAAATGAAGCAAAATGAAGAAACAAAATGTTGCTCAGGATTTCGCTGTTAGTAGAATGAGGTAAGTAATTTTTTTTATAAAGTAATTCATTAGAATACTATATCTTGGTGTGACATAACTGGCTGCTAATACCAGGCAGTACTGAATAACACTTTCCCAAAATACCAAAAAAATGAATGACATTATCTCTGACAAGTCTAGAGTTCAGCTGTGATACAGAAATACCTAACACAAAATAATATTACATATAGGTCTTTTATGAAACAAAAATCCTTGTAAAAATCAAAGGGGAAAGAAAAAAAAATATTTTAAAAACTCCATTAAGATAACGAAGAAGAAAATTTTCTCACTTTTCTGATTCTGTTTGATTTCACATTCCTACAGTGAAAAGTTAAAAAGTTATCGAGGCTTTGAAGGTAACATTTTCAAGGAAGATAAATTATGTGCACAAAGGTCATATAATCAGCGGTTTGAGCCACTTCTACCTAGAAAAAAAAGAAAAAAGAAAAAGAAAGCAAAAAAAAAGAAAAAAAAAAACATAAGAAATAATACAATGGGGAGTTTCCACAATATATATCATCAATACTTCAGAAGGCCTGAAATGAATGTGCAAATTATATGAACATCTATTCCTCTTGGAATTGGTGCTAGTGAGTAATATTACGGGAGAAGTCATATAAAATGATATACAAGCTATGAAATATCTTTTCATATACAAGAAAAACAAATTATTGTAAATTTGAGCATGAGAAAAATGAGCTTCTCAAGTGTAGTGCTGATTTCAGTCACCTGTTCGGTGAGCTTGCATTGTTACACATAACCGTAGCAAATATGCAGCGTAAAAACACCCTAACTCAAGTAACTCTCTGCTGGAAATCATCAACCACTACTCCAGAATAAAGCAGATTCATCCACTTGAGCTGGATATGCAAGAGCAGATGTTTCCTAATTAGAGTCTAATAGACAGTCATCAGCATTATATATCTATTAGATTTACAACAGAAGACAAATCCCTCTTTGATATCTCTCAAAGCTATCAGCCAAATATATTAGCAATTAGAGCACAGAAAATTTTCTGAAGACTATGGTAAAATCAAATACTATTATTATCCTATAATGGTAGTAGAAAGGGAAAGCTTTATGATTTCTTGTCCACTTAGACCATATAGAACTACAAAAAAAACTTTGGAAATCATCATCATTATCTTTCTCTGGACAGAGCTTTAAAGTCTGCCCAAGGGGTGGTTCACAGGCTTGCAGGTGAATGTTATGTTGAATAATGGTGGATATGATCTGAGCTAATTAATATTGCTAGATATAATCTAATATTATATATCTATGACATTCATAATACATAATGAATTTGAAATACAACAGACACATTTTTAAATGAATTATTAATAGCCAGAATGAATAATCTGCTGTTCAGTTTGTGGTATATATTAATGCTTTTGGCAGATTTATAGGCTATTAAATATTTTGTCACCAATCTTGATAGCTATATACCAAAAAATAACTAAGTTAGTAACCATTTTAGAACTAATATATACTTATGTCTTTTGGGTATTATTATTTTATTTTTTTTAAGAGGCAACATGAACAGGGTAACACCATTTAAATGAAAACTAGTGTAATAATGATAAAAAGCATTGTTAATGAATGATACTTAACAATGAAATTTATTTTGTGTGTCTGCATGTTCAGTGCATGCAACATATAAAGTAACTTCTTATTTTGATAATGAAAATGTTACCTGACTCAAGGTTACATACATGAAATGAATGTAACAGGCAGCTCCAAGCAAATTTCTCAGTCTTTCTCCCAAGCTGTTTTACTCAAGGTGGGGTTTTAAGATGCTCTCGCAGTTGTCCCAGTGCTGATCAGTTGGTAATTTTCTCATTAATTTGGATCTGCAGGCCACCTAAGATGACAAAAGATGAATGCCATCTAAAGGAAGATAAGACTTTTCAAAGCGGTATGAAATTCGCAATAAATACTGTGTAAATACTTTATGTCATCCAAAAATCTAGGGATCAGAAATCAGTACAGATTCAGAAATAATATTAAATACTTAAAATTTATGTAACAAAGACTCGCTTTTCTGCTAGAGAGTGGTTGTGTGAAGAGAAGTCTCTTCTAGTTTTTTGTAACTCAATTAAGAAAAAAAAAAATCAGATTGGAATAATTTAACTGAATTTACTCCCAGAACTTAGAGAATAAACTGCTACTGGTCAGAGCAAACACCTTCACTCAGAATATCGCTTCTCTCCATTAGCAGTAAATCTGACATTTACATCAAAAAAAAAATTCTCTGTTTAGATGGACCCAGAGAATTGTTTTGATCCTGCTGTTTGGGAGCCATAAAGCACATAAAAGCATTTAGGAATAAGTAAATGTACCGTAGCTGTTTGGATTTAACAGAACACAAATTTGTAACAGAAGAACACAAATTTGAAAACTTTTGGTGTTCTAGAGATCGTATATTAACAAAATATCCACAAAATTCTTCAAATCCTGTAGTATAAAACAATGAAAACTTAGATGAATATATAGTATGACACAGTTCATTATGCCCCAAAACATCAGATTATCTGAAACATGTAGCTCTTTGATATTTTTGGAATTCCTCATTGCTTTATTTGTCCTGGCAGAAAACTTAGCATGCATGTCATAAGTAGAAATAAATAAATAAATAAATAAAAAATAAATAAATATATGTATTTAATTTTAAAGGAAAGTTTGCTAACTTTGTTGGGTGTATATATTTATATGTAATTATATATCGCACACAGGCAGGCTAATTATTCCAATACTAATGGTAATTCCAAAAGCTGATTGTTCCAGGAACAGTCTTTATCTTTATAACCATCACTTACCATCACTTTAGTTGTAGTCTCAGTCATTTCAGCAATTAACAATATCATTCTAAAAAGAGCCAGCAAAATGGAGTCTCTTTTTTTTTTTTTTTTTTTGATACTTTTGACTTTCATTAGTAAACAAAACTCTCAACTCTGCTCTATCCATATTGGTACTTGACACAAATTCATGTCATAGCTTGAGAGAACTGAATGTAGCAGGCTGTACACTTGCTGTCTGAAGTGTACTAACTTTCCATTTACTATATTTAATACCTCTGTATGTCACTCAGAGTGTGTGAGTATACATGTGTAATAAAATAGTCTCTGCTACAGATCTGAAACAGCTGGTTTTCACCTTTTTTAACAGCCCAGATATCAATAAAATAGAAAGAGCTGATGTTTACTTGATCAAAAGCTAAAAATGTGTCAGCAACATCATGATGTTGCAGAAAAGGGTCTTGTATGCAGACAGACATGAGAGCTACTGGTAAGACCCATGGATAATCCTGCATACTCTGATCAGGACTGTGGACACAGTGGTCAGATCAGGACTAGGACACAGTGGAAAGAAATACTGTGTCCAGATTTAGGTAGTATATCTCAAGAAAGGTATTGACAAAACGAAAAAGACCAGGGAAGATCCAGGAGAAAAGTCAAAGCTATTGGAAACACAATGTGGGGAGGAAGAGAATCTTTAGGAGAAACAGTTCTCTATTTTTTGTTTTTCTTGTGTTTTTTTTTCTTTTTTGTTTTTTTAGAGAAAATGTTCTCTAAAGGCTCTCACGGAAAATACTAACTAACTAAATAAATAAATAAAATAAAATAAAATTGTGGACAAGATAAGTGCTTTAATCATTGGCTTTGGCAGCAGGAAGAAAAAATAATATATATATGCAGGAAAAGATCAAGCTTTATTAAAAAACAACAACAAAGAACAACAAAGGGAAGATGGGGTTGTTCATGTAGGCTGTGGACTCTCCTTTGCTGCATGGCTATGCCAGGAAATATCTCACAGGAACAGTGTAGATAGCTGATCTGCAGAAGAGAATAGCAGGTAAGCTCCAGAAGTCCTCTCCAGACTTCTCTGATTCAATTCTCTGATTCTAGGCGTTAGTAAGAAAAGAGCAAGGAGAGGGGATTGAACTACGATAGTGTTAATTCTTATCAGAGAAGATTCAGGGTGTCACAGAAATTATTTCTTGCATTCGGCAATGGAGATATCAGAAGAAACAGAAGGAGTTGCTAGGTAATTGGAGCCCAGAGTTGGAGAAAAATAAGCTGCATACATGACAGTTATGTACCTGGACATTTTATCAGTAAATGTATTGTCCGAACTACAGGACTCATTTTTTTAAAGATTGCCAAAGAGAAAATGAGAACCATACTTCTGCATGTCATTGCAATTAATTTTTTTTCTGTGCTGCATGCTCATGTCATCAGTTGTAGCTTGCTGTTAAAGCTTATAAACACGTTTCTACGAAGCACATTTACTGCTGTCATCATGCAGTATTCTCTCTGCAACAAATACGCATCCTTAAATTGGCAATAGCTGATTATTTTCCTCAAAATCAAACATCCAGCACATGCTTCAAAGCCTGTGTCCAGTGGCTTATAATTATAAGAAAGGTATTATCACTTACATTAATTAATTAATTAAAAGACTTAGTATCTGCCATTATTCATCCTGTCCATACACTTTCTTGTACACAGACATAGCAGAGCCCAGCTCAGCTGGAAGTGAACAGTTTGGTAGCTTGTCCTTCTTCAGTGATACCAGAAGGTATCATGCTTTGTGGCACTGATCTGCACAGAAGCACTGGTCTGACTGTGGCAATAGTGTGCACCAGCTGTTGGCAGCAGGCAGGGTGCCCTCTGCTGTATGGGGTGACCCATGAAGCTGCAGGAATTGATAGGTGTAGCTTCCTGGTACTAAGTATGTATGTCTCAAGAAGGAATTTGAAAGATCAATGAGTACTGGGAAAGAGAGAAGTACTGGTGGTGCTGACCTTCTAACTTTCAAAGAGTAAACAGACTTTCTAAGGAGAGGTGAGGTCTGTGATATCTTTTCCTCATAATCAGGGGGACAAAAATTGTAATTACATGAGCATTTTTTACAAGCAGGCATCATTTTGCTTTTATTCATATGCAGGATAGTTCAGTCTCAGCTGGGTTTCCTGAGTTTCCTGAGGTGGTTTCCTACATGTTGTTGGATAAAATTGTTCTTATTTTTTAAAATTCTCTTATGTTAGGGAGCAATAAAAATTTCTGCCAAGCAATTAGCTTGTTTTAACATGGAAGATAATGCCATGACAATTATATCATTTTAAATGTTTTTTTTTTATATATATATATAAATTAAATTGTTTCTGAGTAAAAGACATTCTAAAGCAAACCACAAAGAACCACCTGCATCTACTTATTTGAAAAGTATGAAAGAGAAGACAGTACTTAGGGTTTTATTTTTGTTGTGCTGATCCTTAAATTTTGAATGGATAATTGGATGTGTATATAAATAAATGTATCATCAACATTATGGCATAAGATTTAGGCACTTGCAGTTTATTGGAGAATTTGTTGAAGTTGCTTTAGCAACTCTACCTCAGACCTGTCATGAGCACATGTGAGATGAGGACAGCTGTGTGAAAATCAACACCTTCAATAAAAAGTTCATAAGTTCATGACTAGTAACAGGACTGAAGCTCACAGATTGGTTCAGCAACTACTTAAAACCCTGCCCCCAAGATACACGAAAAAAGTGAAGTATTTTATATTAACACCTTCTGTTGTATTGCCTACAAATATCTTGAAGCAATTTAATATGTTATAATGAGCCAGAAACTGGAAGTTAAAATGAGGAACATGAAGGCCCATGCATTTGCAAGCACCTTAAGCAGGCTTTTAGATTTCTTTTTCTCTCATTTCTCTCATTTTTGACTATTTGGATAAGCAAGTTTGCTTAATTTTTTAAGCTGTTACAAATGACTTCCTTATAACACTTTAACAACTACAACAGGGCAGAGACAGATTCTGAATAAAAAAATAAAAATCAGTTTCTTTTGTTTGTTTTTAATGGTATTCCTCATATAACTTTTTTTTTTCTTTTTTTTTTTAATTCATTTGTCACAGTATTAAAATTCCCTCTTTCTCTTATTCAGAATTATGTGATTCATCAGGGAAAAAAAGAATCATATTGTTCTACCTTTCTTCTACGTAAACTGTCATTGCAAAGACAAACTTATGTTTCATGAATATCATTCCCCATATCATCTACTTCCTTTTCATAGATCAGTAATTTTTTTCAAAAATAAAACAAAACTTAAAGATGCATCCCCCAAAAACATATTTAGAAAAAGGTGTTTCCTCAACTATTAGTTAAGCCCCACATGTGAAAAACAGTAAATATATAATGATTTGCTCTTCCTTTCCCAACTCATTACTAGCTTTTTTTTTTTTTTTTTAATTGATCAAAGTTTTCAAGACCAAGTGCTTTGTATCTAGTTAGTTGAACGTATGGTATGACTCTTGTCACCAGTTGTGCCATGTCCTCATAGCTCTTGCTGAACTCTGTAACCTCTCATGGATTTACATATTCAGAAAGCTATGGTCCTTTAACCTGTGATTTAAGCACAGCTCTAGACTCCAAGCATTAATCAAAGGAAAAAAAGGAAGTTATGTAAGAAAGCATTTGCCTTGCTCTACAGTCTGTAATCTCCAAACCCCGTAGAGTTAGTGTGATTGTTTGGTAGTTAAATTCAAATCAAACAGCTTGCCATTTCATCTCTTTAGTTTTTACTTTGTTTCTCATTTCCAAATATGACCACTCTGAACTTTGCTGTAGCAAAAGCTGAGAAGTGAGCTGGTAAGACTGACATCATGGAAATCTGCTCATTATGATCCCACCCCATCCCCCTTATTGGTGCTCTTTTGTTTGTTTGCATTAAATCTGTAAACAAAATAGTTTTGCTGAGGAAATAATGTAGAAAGGATGTGATTTGATATTGTGGACCCTTAAAAGAAGAAGGTCTAATATCCACTGAAGCTTACTGGAGGACTTCTTCACTCTGATGGTCCTAGAAAAGACCTTATATCAGAAGTTTTGTTATATTTAAACTGTATGAAGCTACAAACCAGCTTAATGGCTTATGCTTGTGGAAGTCAATTGGTTACACAGAATTTCACATATAAATCTATTTCCTGTAACTAGAAGAAAAATAGCAAGTGAAAAATTACAGATGCTACTGAAGTTAATACTTTCAGATTTACCTTATTTGTCCCTGTCCAGCTCAGTGTATGTGATTTTTAACTCTGAATGAAGGAAAAAGATTGTATTGTATTCTGTTTGCACTGCAAATTGGTTTAACAAGTGATCTTGGTAAATCTTAACATTTTTGTAAGGTTGGAAATAATGAAGGAAAGTTCTATGTTTAGTAGGTCTAATTTATGCATTCTCAGTTTAGCCATACACTGCATAGGCCTAAAAAGAAAGCTCTAGTTTTAAAAATGTCTTAGATATTTCACTGAAAAACTTTATAATCTTTTAGCCTATTTAGTTACTTCTATGTGTTATGCTCTTATTGCATATTCAATGACATTTCATTAAAAAAAAAAAAAAAGGAATGCAATCTAGCATAGCAAAAGCAGCACTCAGAAAAGAAATTATTTACTCACGAGGGGAATATAGCATTTGAATTGAAATCAGTATCCTTGGCAGTTAAGTTGATGACATTATATGAAAAGTTGTTCTTTGAGCAGCACTAGAGTGTGCTTCTGAGTTTTAGTCTTTTACGTATGCCTACAGCTGAGACTGTCCCTGTAGGTATGCTGCAGTCACCACCTGCCCTGCCAAACAGAGCCCAAGGTTCACTCAGCAGCTGCAGGAAATTTTACATACACATGAATTTCCAGAAAGTTCACAAAAATGCATCATGACTTATGTTTGCTGGATGTAGTTCTGTTTCTGTGACATGCAAATTAAAAAACACATCTATGGACTGAATAGTAAAAAATCACCCAGATCCTTTAGTCTAGACCTCTTGCTTGCTGTCTAATGCCAGCTGATTACCTTTCTATAAAGGTAACGTGTTCTAAAGCAGAAAGTCCAAGATTTGTCCTTTTTGGCAACTATTTTGTTTCATGATATAAATAGTATTTCAGGAACAACAAACATGGAAACACAACATCCTAATCAGTAGTAACACGATTCAGTTGTTATTTGAATTCCCCATGCATAAGGAGAAGAGATTGTCAGGGTAAGGGAATGAGCTGGAGCTGCAGGTGGTAGGCCTGCATTTTATTAACATCACCAGAGATCTACAATTACTAGTCATATGGCTCTCTGTCATTTCACTGCACCGGCTTTTATTTCATATCTTTGGGAAAGTGATTGCTGGGACAACCACAGAATGTCTTTGTGCACTGGAGTTTGCTTTCTATATTTAGCACCTACATTGTGCTTTCCTTTTCCCTGAGAAATGGTTTGACATTATAGTTTCAACTTCTAATTAAAGAAATTTTTCATATTCAAAGGTCCTCGGAAGATAAAAATGTCACTGTGCACTGAATGTTGCAAACTCCACCAGCAGAAATCTTGCTGCCTATTAAGAGCATAATGGCAGCTGCACCATAGTGGAGATTGGCAGAACTTGGGAACAAAAGACCTAAATACCCTTCTTGAGGTCACGTACTACTTTCTGTATCATTTTGGCCCACTTTTCTTGTGCCATTTTGTTTCTTTATACCAAAGAATTTGTGTTAATTTTACTTGATTTCAGAATGTGTTTACAAAACAAGGCTGTTTGGCAGAGTGTATGGCACTATTCAATTCTGTTATGTGCCAATTCAGAGATATGTCTGATTAGATTATTTCAGACCAACTCATGCAAAAGAACTACACAAGGCATGTGTGAGTGATATTGCTTGAACCAGAACTAACCTGACCAAAAGTTGTATTTATTTCTAGCTAAATGGACATCTCTTACAGTAAAAGCTAAAATTACTGTGTGTTGGTCTTCAAATCAGATGCAAGCAGAGTAATTGCCAAATTGCCATTACAATAGCAAAGTAAACATGAAAACAAGCTAGTAAAACATATCTAGTAAAAACTCAGCGTCCTCATTCTCTCCTGTAATTCAAAGTGATGATTCCATTTTAAACTCTTTAACAACAGTTAAGAGCAAGAACACAGATTTCTTAAAATAAGGAACATACCAGCTTGTTCCAGGAAAGAATTTGACTTATGGCATTTTCATGACACTTTTTAGCAACAACAGAAACATGCAAGCTTAGGCTATGTAGTTCTGGAAGGACTGGAAGGCTAAATCCTGCTCATCTTCTTTACACCTGTGCCATCTTTTAAACTATTTTTTTATTGCTTCTTGTTACATAAAGATATCTGAAAGACCCTTTTTTTTTTTTTTTTTTTACCCCCTGCATGGGGACCTATGTCTGTGGAACAGACTAGCATGGTAAGGGATAATTTATCAGATGAAGTGTTTCCAATTATCATTATGAAGTGCAACATGTCTTATTTTACACATAAATGTAAAATGGATCTGTTCAGCAAAGCACTGAGCAGTACTCACACATATTTACATACTAATTAAGATAATAGTTTAGTTCTAAACAGTACATGTAAACATTGGTGACTTTTGATTTCAAGTACATTGTAGTTCCTATAATTTCCAGCGGGGGTTCACTCAGTTTTCTTCGTAAACTCAAAAGGCCCTTTAAGTCAAATGTGAAGAGATCTTCTTAAGCATATGGGTAAGAAGACACTATACAGGCTGAACACTATACATGTCCTGAACATAACAAAATGCATCTAATAAATATTGAAATCTTTCACATGATTTTTCAGTGAGACCATTGCAAACAGAATTTGCCAACTCATATAAGTTTAAGGGAATAACTAATTAATATGATTTATTTTTTTCCTTAGAAACCTCTCTAATAGTAATCTGAAATAATTAATCTTGACCAATAAACTTTGGACTACAGATGGCAAAGAAGTATTAAGGGAGAATAATGTGTTTTGTGCATACATATGGGGACATATGGGGATATGTATGGGTGAACACTGATATACCCAGTCTTGGTAGACTTGCAGAACCTTGCTGTGTCTAATTGTAAAAATATTATTCATATAGTATACTTAACTGGCAAGATTCATTCATGTAAGGATGCATGAGGAAAGCAAACAGTTCAGTTGTTTCGTACATAAATTGTGCCCATGAGCTGACAGTCATACATCCATGTTGTAAAGGAGGAATGTCAGAACATGTGGGTCCAGCAATCCCTTTAAGACCATAGAATCATAGAAACACAGGGTTGGAAAGGACCTACAAGATCATCTAGTCCAACCACCCTCCTATCACCAATACTACCCACTAAGCTACTAAATTGTATGTCGTAGCACCTCATCCAGGCACTTCTTGAACACCGCCAGGGACGGTGACTCCACCACCTCCCTGGGCAGGCTGTTCCAGTGCCTGACCACTCTTTGAGAGAAAAAGTTTTTCCTGATATCTAATCTAAATCTTCCCAGGTGCAACTTGTGGCCATTTCCTCTAGTCCTATCATTAGTTATCTGTGAGAAGAGGCCGACCCCCTCCTCATCACAACCTCCCTTCAGGAAGTTGTAGAGTGCACCATGAAAGGTCTTTGGTGAGCTTCTGAAAAATATGCCATACGCACATTTTCTGTACATACGTACAGAATGTCCTAGTGAGCTTTACCATTTTTCTCCCAAAGTGATACTGCATAACAAATGCTGTATCCAAAGTAGTCAAAAATTGTTCCCAGATACTCCAGGATGTAAATCCAAGCAACTGCTCAAGAGGTTTTAGAATATGCATCTGAACTCACTACTCTGCTGTGGATACAGTTCCAGGACAATCTTTCAAGTTGTGATACATTAGGGGGAAATACAGAATGTTATCTTTCCTGTTCAGTCTCACAGAAAGGAATATTATATTTTTCTTATTATCTGCTTAGCTTTTTTTCTTCTTTTTTATTCTACTGTTTTTTTTTTTTCCTGACAGTCAAAACAGTTTTTGTTTTGTTTTGTTTTATCAAGTAAGAAAACTTTCTTCTAAATGGGCTTGAATGTATGGGACCTGCCTACAAGTTTATTTACTATATTCCCTTTATTGTTTTCATCTTATGAATTTGCAGTATAAAACCATCATCAGTACCCATTTTGTCACATGAAAATTTAAAGCCAAAAAATGTTGTTAAAAATATCATTTAACATAAATTTGTGACAAATTTGTAATGCTAGTTGTCTGTTGACTGTAATGAAATGTCAAGTGGCCTTATATGCATACTTTTCAGTTTTGCTGTTGGCAAGCAGTCCCTTTATGGAAAAGCAGACAACCTCCCATGAAGAAAAACTTAAGAGGTATTTTTTGCAGGAGACTGGCAGAACAGAGAAGTCCTAAAGTTAATTAAAAATCATTCTCACTTAGACAGAGAGAAGTAGCAGTAAATATATGAAAAATATTTTATTTCTTCAAATTTTCAGCTTCAAAACTGAAAACCCTGATATGAAATGCAAATATATTAGGTAAATTACTAGATTATGAAGTCTTAATACTTCAAGTGCTCAACACATTTACTCAGATCTTGACAGTAGAAGAATAAGGAAACTTTCAATTTTTTTGAAAAAAGATAGTTTGAAACACCTTCTTACTTACTAGATGCCTTTGTTGAGCTGAGCTATTCAAGAAATTTAACTGGAAGTAGATACCTACATAAAGACATAGAAAGATTGCATAGACTAAACTGCAGATATCTAAACAACAAACAAAACCACCACCAACAACAAAAATTATGAATACCAAGTATAGTGCATCTAAGGTTCTCTTCAGAGTAGACCCTAAAACTAGTACGTATGCTCAAACTCAGCTGAAGTGAATTGGAATTATGCTTTCATTTAAAAACATAGCCAAAATAATAATAATAGTTGCATGTTTGCAGACGTCTTTATTCTCTTTTAGACAATGGGAAGATTTAAAGAATTATGGATATACTTTAATTTGCATACATATAAGTACTTTATGATAAATTTGTGATATTAATTTATATTTAAAATACATTTAAATTCCTATTTTAATATTTCTGTACAAATAAAATTGAAGAAAGGAATGAGTAACTCTCTGTAATGTAAAGCAAATAGTATTTTATTTGCCTAAATCATTCTTCATTGGCTGACAAGCTGAAAATTTGAAGCAATGCGCAATGTTATTCTTGCTTTTCCTAGTTGAAGTCCTCACGTTTAGTGTTATGATATTCCTAGGATTTTGGCCATTTCACAACCTAACTTAATGTCCTAACTACAGTAAGACTGATTGTTACTTAACACATGGCTGAAGTTTTGTTTTGTGTGCTTTTATTAACACACAATTATTTTTCTTGCTGATGACTTGTAAGTAGCTGATGATAAAAAACTGCTATTGTAACAATTGTGATGTGCTTAAGATGCATGTTTTACACTTTTAAAATCAACTAGTCAAATAAATTAGTATAAAACAAAATAAAATAAAAGAATAAAATAGAAAATCTCAGAGGTTTTGATGGTCACACAGTAAGTCCTGCAAGTACTAACAGCAGGATATTCAGTGAGGTGGTTGGGCCTGCAGAGCAGCCTCATTGGTCCCATTGGCTTGAATACCACCTTCTGCCTCAGATTCATTTTTTTCTGCTCAGTCTTATTTTGTTCCACATCAAAGTTTACCTAAGTGGGGAAAAGACATACTTCTTATGGAACTATAAGGACATTTCAGCTTTCCACTGTCTTAAGACCACTTAGGAAGCACACAGTGTTGTGGTAGAATGCTTTTTTTACTCTTCCATCCTTCAAATATTTAGGGCTTTTCATTATGTCTACTACTATGTTTTGGTAGTGTTTTCAAAAGCACTTCTTCAATTATTCCAATAAAAGCATTTTTACGTTCCTTCATTATACAGCATTTATGCTGTATTTGAACGTTTTGTTTTTTCTCCTGATGATGACGATGATCCCTTTTCCTGTTTCATTTTTACCACGTTCTCTGTCTTCATCTTTTTAACTACAAAATGTGAATTTTAACCTCTTTATTTAGTACATGTTTAACTCTCATAGTCCTGTGTTAATTTGCACTCTCTCATCTCTTTCTAACATTGAAATAATCTCTGATAACTCTCCATTTTGTCTTCACTTTATGCTATGAACTGTAACATCTATATGGGTCTGGACTAGAAATGTTGCCTCCCAGGACTGGGAGACGATGGCTCTCTGCAGAAAATTGTGTTGACCTTTTTTCTTGTCAAGGTAGAAAAGGAGATATCTGCAAGGATCCATATGCTTTAAAATGGGAAGATAACAGAAACGTTATTTGACTATGCTTAATACTAAGTCAGCCTGTTTTGGATTTCTTGTTAGGGGGAAAGCTATGCTAATACATTGCTATTCTTTTTAGTACAATGCTTTTGATTTTCACTATTTGAATTCTGATTCTTATATGTCCATACATCTTGGCCGAGCATTGTACCCATTCTGGGAGTGATTTTTACCATATTTAGTTCTAGAACAAAAGAAAATTCCATAGAAATGCCAAATGCCCCTTCTCCTTTGATGTCTCTGTTACAGCTTTGAAGAGCAAGTTTATTACATATTAGGAAGGATAAATAATCAACAGTCATTAAAAAAAAAAAAAAAAAAAAACATGGCTTGGTGAGTGAATTATGTCCACAACACAGGACAATAGTTGCTGATATGCACAAGAAGTTCAGAAAAATAGTTACTGTTGTGCTTCTGTCCTACTCCATGAGAAATGCATCTCATACGGTCATATGGCCTACTATCTAGTCACATAGTGCCAGATTCAAATATGACATTCTGTTACATCTAGAAAGAGCAGCCCTGAAATTCCCCTCTGAGATGTTGCCCAGCTCTATTAGTGCCTAGATTTAAAGTCTGTGAGAGCTGTTCTTTTTTATGTGTTTCCTAGTTGCTCTAGTAGTGGCAATACTGGGAAGCTTGGCACATGTTTCACATTCAGAATAGCTAGGATTTCAAAAACAGGCATTCTCCAAACAGGTAAGTACTGTACCTATTTCAAAAGCATGTCTGAAATGTAAGTTTAGGATCTGGATGTGAAATAATTGACTTGTTTTCTATCAATGACACCTGTGAGATAATAGTCAGAGAAGTCTTCAGGAAAGACACATAGCTTGGTATCTATCACCCTCTAGGAGAATGTATGAATCAACAGACTAAGGGTATTTTCCTGTTGTTGAAACAGCTCTGTTGCAGCAAAGATGAGTTGCTCTGGCTGGAAACAGATAACGTGAATCTCTGTCAAAGTGAACTCTCCTCCCTGGCTTAAGGAGTACATGTGTTTCAAGGAGTAGATTCTTTTAAATGGAGGGCAAAACAAACAAACAAACAAAGACTCACAAAATGTTACTGTTAACTATTCAGAAAACACCAAGAGGTAAATCATGATGCAGTTTTTAAACTTTTCTATTATTAAACATATATCATAGATGTATCTTTCCTTCCTTAAGCAGAAGGTAACTACTGAAATAAATTTTGTTCATACATTTTTTCAACACAGAAAAATTATTATCTAAACTTTGACAAGACCTTTGACAAAAAAGGTCTTGAGAAAACAGGCCCTTCTAGTCACAAAAATCTGATCTCCCTAATGGTGGTGAACACAAATGTATGGGACATCACCTGTGGCAGTAGGTACTTAGCTAATGAGTCTAATTTCCTGCATTAAATGTAGCTGCTCTAAAATTAAACTAAAATAAAAAAGTAGAAATATTTTTTTTCCTCATAACATTCATTCTGTTTTTATTTTCATAGTACAAGATACATTGTCATTATAACTAATAGCAGACTTGCTATTTGTCCCTGTGTGGGGACTTACAAATTCCCTGTGTGGTAGCTGAAACTGAATTTTCTTTAACCAGATTGTATGAGTGATATGATGGGTGTAAGAAGAAGAGTTCTGTTTGTTTTCTTAGTAGTTTTATTAGGTTCGTCATTCAAGATTTATCTATAAACTACATTCTGTCAGAAATCCTCAGGGTGAAAATGAGGTGACATCAGAGGCAGCAAATGACACTGACTTCTTGCTCAGAGTGTGGTAAAAGAGTTGCACCCACTAAGATAAATTGGAAGAGTTTTCTTGTTTTGTCTGTCATTAAAACCACTCCCGACTCCATGGTTTGTCATATACCCAAACTGGGTTTTCAAATAAGTGGCCCAAACAAAAAGTAGAAACTATAGAACAGGACTGAATTTATTCAAAAATTCTGTACATTTATTTAGGATTGCATTCCTTTGAATGCACTCAAGAATAAACTACTTCATCTATAAAAAATGACTACTTATTATAAATGGAAAAGCTCAAGTACAGAAGGATATGAACCATCTGCACAAGCTCTAGTTCAGGAGAAGTATTTTAATCATTATGCATCCAGGGAGATGAAGCTGCTGCTATATCGCTACAACGGTGAAGAGTGGTAATACACTTTAATTAAAAGTCATGGCCTAGTACAATTTTTTAGTCATCATTTAAAATCCTAACACATATTTTATTTCTTAGTCCAAAAGAAAAGAAAGGGCTTCATTCCTAACATCTGAACTCTCAAAAATTAATTTAGTAAGTGTACAAAAACATGTCAGAGAGTGTTCTGGAGACTTAAGTGTCTGGTATTCGCAGGACAGCAGCACTGTTTTTAACTTTATAAGCATAGTTCAGAATCCTGGTTACACTAGCAAAATTTAATCCCAGATGCATACAGCTCCAGTGAGCAAAGTATTCTCTGAACTGAAAACTGAATTTGAAAATATTTTTCTATCAGGTGTACTTCATTACAAGTTTGAGAAAACCAATAAACCAACCAACAAACAAACCTTCTTTTTAGATGAAAAGTTAATTTCATGTCTCTGAATTGTTTATTTTTTGCTAACTTTTAGGCTGACAATATCAAGAGTAATTAAGGCTCTAGTATATATATATATTGCCTTAGCCACCAGAAATTTGATGTAGTATAGGGTCACTTTTCATACAGGCTAACAGATAACGTTTGACTTAAACCTGTTTTAAATCTTACTGAGACATTGATTTTTCTCTGGTGACCTAGTATAGAGAAGTCCGTATTCCTGAGTTCCAAAAGGCAGAAGTGACAAGGATACTGAGATTACAGAAGCATTCTAGTCCTTTCATTATTTGTTCAGGTGCTGCAATGAAGTATAAGGCAATGGAATGGTTATGAATGATGGAAATAATGACACCAATAGTGATTGGAATCATTGCTTCGAGGCTTATCATCATGAAGGACAGAATGAAGGAAAAATAAGGGAATAGAACATAAAATGGAATAGGCAAGGTGAGAAAAGATATTATAAACATGATCATTTTATATAGTTGCGGGGAAGCACAGAAAAAGGTGTCATACATTTCAGAGATAAAAGAAGTAAAGATAGTGGACAATGAATATATATTTATTTATTTTCCCTTTTAATTCCTACTCCTAGTTTGACTTTGGTAACTATTTCATGTTGTTTTTCTGCTACCTTTGCCTTTCTGTTTTTTTCAATATTCCGTTATTTGTAAGTGAATGAAATGCCCTGTAGTACATGAACCAGTTTTGCCTATAGCAACATTTGAAAGATGTGTGCAATGCAGCTAATTAAATAAAAAACTAACTTAAGCACTGCCTCTGCTCTACTTATTTTTTGTTGGCTTTGTGATTACAAAGCATCATCCACTTTCCAGATGAAAAACAGGCTTAGAATAATACAGGCAGTATGTAGAATAGCAAATTCTGTTGGAACTTGGAACACCATCTGAAATAATAATGAATATAATATTCTGCAGATAATATTTTGATGGAAATAGGCACAGTCAAATTATCCACTGCAGATGAATAAGAATGAATCATCAAAATGTTCTAATTCTGCCAGAAGAGTAAAAGAAATAGATAAATATTTTAAAGATATTAGCTATTTTAAATAGTTAGTAGTCTTTAATGGAGTTATTAAATAGTCAAGTTCATGTTTTAAAGGTCTTACCTAGCTCTTCAGGTCCTTCAAAGCAAATATGTTTTGGAAGAAACAATTTCAAATACTTAAATATCTCAAATTTTGCCACATACAATTTCCTGTAATTAACAATACAACACAGATAAGATTAAAAAAAAAAAAAAAAAGAATAGCACAGAGGTAAGGTCAGGGTTGAAAAAAAACAAAGGTGATTTGCATTGTTTTAGCCAGGCTGAAAAAAAAACCTGAAAAGCCAGAAAATATCTAAATAGGTTTCAGGTGCTACGAGTAGGGTTCTTCAAGGTATGTGGTAGATCCCAGAGACTGGCTGGAGCAGGAGATATGAATATATCTCTTTGAACACAAGTACAATGTTTCATGATGTTATCTCAAAATGTTATCTTGATATCAGCAGTGGTGGACCAGTGTATGTAAATGTTCCTTAGCCACTGCAAGGCAACATGAAGTGCTCTAATTACAATGGAGATGAAAGAGCCTCATGTAACTGTCTTACTGGTTGTTCTGTAAGGATAAAAAACTCTGTGCATAAGATTTTCTTCATTAAAAATGTCATAGGATATATTCTGCAATCATTACTCATACTGAACAGTAGATTAGTATGTGAATAGGCTCACTGAATTCAATAGCTGCTTTGAAACAGGTTTTAGGATGGGAATGCCTTTCAATAAATGACCCAAAATCGAGTCCAGGCTCCACAGGATGGGGTCCGGGGCAGCTTAACGGAATATGATAATTATCTGCAAATGTACTGGCAGGAAAAAGTAAATCAGTCCTTTGTTGCTGTCAAACCTGGAAGGTACAAAATTCAGAAATCTCCTATTTTTCTAATATGTATTTTAGTAATAAATTGGATCGCTGAGGTGTTAAATGTCTGAGATGAAGCTGATGAAGTCCAGTAATGTAGCTTGACCCCACCTACATCTTAAAATGTAAAACTATCCTATAGTTTTGGTCAGTTTCCTGCAATACAAATGTTTATCAAATTAAAGAAACTCACAAGTGGAAATCTTAGAAAAAAATAACATTTTCATGATGATGGCTGCTTGAAAAATTAAACAAAAATTATGTGCATTGAGAAGACAGTATAATCTTCTTCAAAATGCTTTTTAGCATTCCTTGATTTGAAGTCAGTTTGACAGTCAGTGAACAAATTAAGAACACATTTTGTTAGGAAAATCTGCCATTGTCATAAAACATGTAAATACATCAGGTTGATGGCCCCTTAAATCTACACAAAATGTTTGTATGAGATTTGAGAATGAATAGAGTCACTTTTGGAGTTTTGCACTGAGCAAAGTTTTTGAACTGGAATTGCAGTATCTCAAGTCAGCATACTACTGATACGGAGTTTAGTATAGCACAACACCTGTGCTAGACTCAAATAGGGGTTATTGATTTTTAGTTTCAAAGGAAGACTTGGAATTTAAAATCTATGTGTGCAAAAGCAAAATTCAACACTAACAAATCCAACAAAGAATAAAATGCCAAGCATTTGACAGATATTTCTCAGCTCATGTAGACTGTTGTGGCAAGAAGTTGTGTAAAAGGTTCCCATTACCCTTCTAGTAAATTAGCAAGAACCATTGTCTGTGATTCATTTTCAAATAGGCTGCAAAATGAAAGCTAATCAGTGTCTGCCAATGATGAGTGTAATTTTGAAGGTCAATTACAATCAGTGACTATTTTATTTGAGATATTAGTTTGCAAATAGTTGTGTTCTGGCATGCATTCACAGCATTGATTCTGATTGCTTGCTCAGTGTGGGGAGTTCAACCCAGTCACCAGCAAGCTGCAGTGAAGCTCTCTGAGCACTGGAGGATTTAGTAGAATGACAGGACATTCCATAGAGCCTGAGATGCACTTTTACCATCTGAAATGTCTGCGTGGGTGTTTTTCTCTTGGTTCATTGCTTCACCAGCCACTGTGTCTAATTTGGAATTACTTTTCATTCTACATTGCTTCTATGTTCTTCCCTCCTTGCATTTCTATAAGCCCAGGGCTGCAAGTAGAAACTTCTAAAATCACCTAAGCTAAACCCAAGTCTTACACTAGTGGTGCAGGAGCAATGCCTCTTTGCTGTTACAGTCAGAGTGATGATTTTCAGACATTTGTCATATTTGGTCTCCTTCAGTCATTTGTAATCATGTATATGCAATATAGATCACCCCTTCCCTTCCCTTCCCTTCCCTTCCCTTCCCTTCCCTTCCCTTCCCTTCCCTTCCCTTCCCTTCCCTTCCCTTCCCTTCCCTTCCCTTCCCTTCCCTTCCCTTCCCTTCCCTTCCCTTCCCTTCCCTTCCCTTCCCTTCCCTTCCCTTCCCTTCCCTTCCCTTCCCTTCCCTTCCCTTCCCTTCCCTTCCCTTCCCCTCCCCTTTTGATCTTTTGCACTTTGTCTTCCAAGATTTTCTTCCTGTCAGTCAGGGTGACTCTAAAAGAATGCATCAATATCCAACAACCAGGTTTGTGAAGGGTGAACTGTGACACAACTTGTGAAAGATTTTATGAAGGGACAATGTACTGGGAAATTGATGCATTAATGGATGTCACCTATAAATCACACAGTACTTTTAAAATTAATACCAGTATTTGTGAATATGCAAAATAAGACTGTTACTATTTTAATAACAAATCAAAGATGGAACTGGCAGAAGTACTATATTTATAATATGCAAAATGACAGTGAATAGAGTATGGCTAAAGAAAGGTTGGTGATACTATGTTTTGTTTTCTTTCTCTAATATGTAGCTTCTCATCTGAATTCCTGTGAAAACAGATCCGTTATTGGGTGACAGCATTTGGAGCTGGGAACCAATGCACCAGAAGCAGGCTGGGGTATTACTGTAGATGGCATGTGACCTGCACTCTGACAACTACAGCAAAGCACCTACTGCCAGACTCTGCCTTTAAGGATCTGAGTCTAAGGCTGTTGTAGCAATGTGTTTACACATAAATGAATGTGAAATGTACTACCAAATTTGTGTAACCAGATGTCTCCCTGCAGGGATTCCTATAGACATCTAGGTTCCAGGCGGTTTTTGTTACAAAGCTTTCCAGTCTTTCCCCAAGACAGAACAGTGCTACTAGCATATGTATTTACTGGCCACTTCTTTCAAAGCTGACTGAAGACTTACAGTAATTTAAGGACTACTTTCCAGTGAGTAGATACCTAAACCTGTCTGAAAGTTGGGCCCAACTGTAGCTCACAAGCAGAGAGGAAAATCACCCAAATGTGCATTCTGGAATATTGTTGACATATATATTTGTCAGCCCCTTGCAACCAGAGGTTATAAATTAAGAGCAGCTCATACAAAGGCTTGATCAGTCCCTAGCTGTTCCTACAGGTGTGCATACTTATATGCAAGGGAGGATGCTATCTACGTTGAGACTTCTGATTTATGTGAATAATCTCAGTTTAGGTAGTCTGAAAACAGTCATTTTTTTGAGTCCACTTGCTAAGCATGCTACATCACAGAGCTGCAAAAGATTTTAAGCTCAGGTATAGCATAGTCACACTGCTTTGAGATCCATAGTTTGCTCATGGACAGACAGGTACCAGCTGTGCATTGCACAATGTAGTCATCTTCTGCTCAGCTGGGATTTAGCACGGTCATTCAGAAAATTGAGAATGCACACTTAAACTAAATATTTTCTAAATGGTTGGCTAGGGACTCTTTTCTTGGAGAGCATTCTTTATTACAATTTCTCTGTGATATATCTCCAATTTCTCAGTAAGTATAACGGTAAGACTTCACATAATATGAATGTTGTGAAATATAGCTGTCTTCACAAAACCCATAATTAGTTGCTCTTCTGAGTACCGTAAAATCACATTGTATAAATGACAGAATTAAAGGACATATGTTAAATGATGAAACCAGAATGAAACAAAGAATTTCTGATCGCATAAGTGGCAGTGATTTTAAGCTTATTACAGGACTTTGTGATATAATGCCATATGCATGTGGAATAATGGATGAAAAGCTATGGAATACCTGAAGACAGTATTATAGCAGTTTCTCACAAGGAAACTGAATTAAATGTGTATTTTCATCTTTAATACTGACATTTTAAAATATAGTAAATATTTTATTTATCAAGCTTTTGTATAAAACCAAAAAGTAAAACTAATTTGTAAATGTTTTTCTTTCTTTTGCCTGCAACATTTTTTATTTCTACCAAAACATGCTTCATTAACTAACGTATGTAGATGGTGTGAGTGAAGGAGTGTTCAAAATTCTCTTCTAGTTGGTCTGATCTCTGAAGTCAATGAATCACACTGGTGCATTCATAAATAATTCTTTTGGGTCTCAGAAACATCAAATACGCATGATCTCTCATACTTACTTTCCTTTACCCACCACCTTCATGCCTCTGAAAGCAAAAGAAAATTCCATACAGATTAAAAATCAGGGTGCAGGTGATGTTTCCTCATTCTGGACTACACGCTCCATTTGGAAGCACAGACCATATCCTACCTCCATCAAAATGGTTAATGTTTAAAGTAGCTTTAATTTTACTGCAGGTTTTGTGATTTCTTGCTACCCTTGTCCACCCCACATCCAACAGATAAATATTTTCATAGATCATTTTGCAAAACAAAGTTTGGGGAGAGATTAATAGTAACTTCCCCTGAATTATACACCATTTGTAATTTTCTTTTCTACAAGTTTCTACTAAAATCATACATTTGAAGTGTATCAGATACTCTAGTAAACAGGAGTGTTTTGTTTTCTTTTGTTTCCCTTCTGCTATTTCCACCATGGAATAATAAGTGTTTATGTCTGGGACTGCAATATTCATTCTCTTAGCTCAAACAATGTTGTAGAGGTAAGAAGACATTGTTATCCCCACATTATAAATGAAACAAACAAACAAACACACACATACACACACACAAACTGGAGTCAAAGAGATGAGATCATCTAACAAGAAATACATGAGAAAAAAGTGTGGTAAAGTTTGTAGGTATCTTATGCAGTGCCTTGACCTCTCCATTGCTTCTTTCCAGGAATCACTGAATAAAGAACAGGATAAGATAAAATATTTTGTGCTTGTTTGTCTAAAATATATAGAGAAAAAGGAATAAATAAAGAATGCCTGGCCATTTTCATTTTTTCTAGGCATCCTGGAAGAAAAATTGCATTTAAGAAGGAATTATGAAGAAGATAAACATATAGTTTTACAGGTTTTAAAAAAGACCAATCTTTCCAGTCATGTATCATGTCTATGAAAGCACATGCATGTCTTTGAAAACATAAGGAAAACAGCTTTGTGTCATGATCAGAGGTAAAAATGGATCTCAAAGATTTAATAAAAGTGAGAAATAGCGAAAGGTCCAAATTATTAATATATATATATTATTTTTTTTTCCAAAGAAACGGCAAAATATTTAAAGTCTCTTTGAGTATTCTTTGTTGTCAGTAAAAAAGAAATTAGCTCTGAGAATGAAATTTCCAAATGCAGATTCATTGGATATTGTTAAGCGGTCAAGCTAACAATAACAGGACCTGCCTGAATCTGGCAGCATGACCCTCCTTCTGACGGCAGTCCAGATAAATTGTGCCATGCCCAACATTACAACATCCTTCTCTCCTTTGTAATGAAATTAATTCATTGATGCTAAACAAAAACAAAACAAAACAAACAAACAAAAGATACAGTCTTATTCTTAGAAAAAATAGGCAGGAGAGAAGCTACAGACTTACTATAAGTTGAGTTCAATAGTCAATATAATATCTTGTATCACAGTCCATTTAGATGGCCAAAATCTTTGCTATCGGGTCCTGCATCCTATTCATTCTCACCTGCATATTCCAGTTTTCTATGTTTGAAGCTGGGAACATGAGAAAAACAAATTGGGAAAGAAACTAGCTACAAATTGTAGACTGTAACTACAACACAATAAAACTTATTATTTTCTATAAGAAAAAAAAAAGTAGAAAAATCTACCCAAGAGGCATAGAGATACATCTGTTTCAAATAGTAATGTCGATTAAAAAAATAAATTACTGAAAACAGAATCAATATGTGCTGATCCAGTGCTATCTATATATAAATTAGTAAATTGCAAATTTTATGTTCCATGTTAGATCTTCTTAGAAAAGACTTGATTCCTGAAACTTTGTCACAACACAAGTCAAACAAACTACTTTGAATAATCTTAATAACATTAAAAACAATGACTCTATGGAAAAAAATAAAAATAAACATTTTATATCATCTTAGAAAAATCTTCTAGTATGATATAGAAGAAACCGATTCCCATATTTTAGCAATCATTGGTCTGTACTACCAAAAGAAAATATTTTTTTTCTTGTGTCTTTTCCCTTATTGAGTATCCTGTTAAATTTGAGCTTAACATCATCTTTTTATCCTACCCTTTTCCAAAATCATTTTCTCATTAGCTACAGATGTACTGCTAACTAAATTAAGAAGGATTCTTACTACTAAAGGATATATTGGAGAAAATTAAATTAATTTTTAAAATGTCACCGCATGTATTTTGTAGCTAAGAAAACAGACCACGGTCAATTACAAATGCTCGCATTTGCCTAATGTTTAACCAGCTTACTGTAGCTTTAGTATAGAATAGACTTAGACTTATTAGAATATTCATTGTATTCATAGAATAAAATTCTTCTGATTTTTAAAATGCAATAGTTTCAGAGTATCAGAACAATAACATTTATATTTCTAACATTTCACAAACATAGCTGGCTTCACAGCTTTGCAGGTGGGAGAGCACTGAAACCAAATAAACCATGTATGAAATCATTACTTTCTCATAGGCTTCTGTCATCAGTCCTACCCACAGTTTGTCAATATTCATCTCTCCCTCTTACCAGCCAAAAAAAAAAAAAAAAGTAATACAGGGATTCAAGTTCTTGTTCTCTTGTCTTTTGTAACTTGAATCTGTCACCTTCAATAATACTTTTTTTTTATCTCTCTCTCCTCTCTTTTTTTTAATGCAGTCAGATTCTTTATATTGAAAGAATATACATGAGAAAAGTTTTGAGTCTCAAAGGAAATGGCATCACTCCTTACCTTCAAGACTTAATGGATAGTGATTAGCTTTCAGTTTATTACTAAAAGAAATCTTTCTGAATGTGAAACACATTTCAAACTTTTAGAAAAATGTGGTAAGGGAATTAGTGCCAGAAACATTGTTTCAATTGTTTTGGGTTAGGGTAACAACTATGATAGTAGTAGTAGGAGTCTGTCTTTCTATATAAGAAATGAAACTGAAGTTAAGTACCTCTATAAAATACACACACAAAAATAAATAAATAAATAAAATCCAATCAACAAAATGTAATGGTTTTCTGTAATTCTTTGCCTACAGTTCTTAGTTTGATATGATTCACAATTCACTTTCATGAAAGATATATTTTGATAATACCTTATCAAGACAACCAAATACCACTTATAGGAACATAATACTATAGTAGCTCTGGTCAAAGATCATAAAGCCCAATATTGCATCTGAAACACCTAACAAAGAGCAGGCACATGTATCACTTTTCCTCTTCATCCTCTGTCCACTTTTCCCAGTCTACAGGTATCCTTCAGGGGATTTCCTGGGACCAATAGGGTTTGCTATTAACCTACTATATGCCTCTCTTCCAAGTGCATGTTTAGTTTCTCCTTTAGCTCCACTAAACATATTGTATCTACAGAAGTGAGTTCTTAAATTACAGCATGATGCTCTGGCACAATATTTCAAGCTATCTCAGGAGAAACTTCACCAAAAAATTATCACCTCAGATTTTTGCAACACTGTCTCTCCACAGAAAAGTCCTTGGCCTTCCTGCCATCACAGAGCTTATGGTAAGATCTCCCTTGGTCTTACAGCTTAGTCTTGCAGCTGTCTTCTCACAGGATAGCTCCATTCTCATATGTTCTTTCTAAGAAGGTGGTAACTTGAAGGGGAAAATTCATCTTAGTATACTTCATTCCTTCTTATCTCCTAGAACCAATACAAGTTTCAGTCCCTATTCCTGTCCTCAGCACAACTGTCTTCCCCCTAACCCCAACGCTATGTTCAGCTGTGAGAATGGATCTATAATTTACTGAAATGCTACCCTCAAGTTACTCTTACAAAATCCTTTCCAGTGAATCCATTTTTTTTCCACTGTATGCAGCTAGCCATTGTTCTTCTTCAGTTTCATCTCTTGCCCTATGTTACTAATGACATATCTCAAATTAGCTCAGAAACCTATTATACCCAATGTTATAGGCACACTGTCCCATTCATCTTGGGTGTGGAAGATGCAGATAATCTTCAATATGGGTTTTTCACAATCCAGCTAAGTAAGCTTATTCTTTCCTTAAAAAGTTCCATCAGCAGTAAATTGCAAAACTGTGTCCAGAAATGATAAAAACATATTAAAAAATTCCCATTAAAATATAGCTGAAAGTTGTTTAGAACAAGGAAATATATATATATGTATATATATATATATATGTTCTTTAAATCCCTATTACAGTTTTGGATATATTTTAGGATAATAAAATAAATAAATATTAGAATATCTGTCCAGGAGGTTCCAGTTTCCTTTTTCAAGACTGTTCAACAATACTAAAAAAAAAAAAAAAAAAAAAGATATGTAAAAAAAAAGTATGAACTGTCATTATGTGCATATGGTGAACATGAAAAAAAATGTACAGACTTTTATAGAAAATTCTAATTCAAGTTTTTCAAATATATATATGTCTAAGATGATTATATTGAGATGGTTATAGTTGGTTCTGAAGTTATTAGTTTATGCTTATTTACCTTGGATTGTCAAAATAAGATGTCAGAAAAATCTACATTTAAAAAGATGTTTTTAGGTTTTTTCTTCAAAATGCAGGCCAAACTTATAAGTGAAACTCCAATAATATATTTCTTGGTTTTGAGGCAAAATAAGGAGTACTTGGACAGTCTCCAAAATATGGCTTATTATGTTTGACAAGTCAATTTATTGTTGTTGAAAAACAAAAGGACTTTAGGTTCAACATTTTATTATGTGTGAAATTATAACTACATGATGCAAAATACTTATAGAATAAGACCACAGTAGTACTTGAATTTTTAGAATAAACGACTCCAAACATGTTCCAAAGATAAAAGATAACACTTTTCCAACGATGGAAAAAATATATATATATATACAAATACTGAAATAACTTGTTTGATTTCCTGATCCACAGAAAACACAAGAAAGAGACGTAAACATAACTTATTTTGTAAGAGCTACATTATGGATGTGTACGTGTGAAAGAAATATAAGAAAAACCAAATATGTCAGGTTGAAATGAGTTAAGATAATTGTGATAAAAGTAATTCAATTTTTAACATATTTTTTTCACATTAGTTGATACATCCACCTTCTTTTCTACAGATACATGGTCAATATGTATAATAAATTATCAATATATACTACAGATATATATTTTATATTATCATTTTACAGCTACATTTTGTAACATTTTCTGAGTAAAGATAGTTAAATCTTTTGATTAAATATCTTCTGTGCTGTTGTCAAAAGTACTGACAAATCTTACATATATATTTTCTTATACATCACCTTTAAATTCACTGAAATTTTCTCAGAACATATGTTCTGCAGAAACCTACAAGATGAATAAAAACATCTATAAATATAACTTCTCAAGTTGTGTGTGTGTGTACATAAAGGAGGAATGGAACGTATAATATTGAAGCTTAAGCTTTGGAAGTCAGTAGAATGCTGACAGCATTTCATAGAGAAAGAATATGTAATTTCCTGGTAGAAAGAAATATCGAAAGACAAGAGCTGGTTTCATCACAGTCTTTTCTGAATTTTTTTCCATCTGCTTCAAATATGTGAAACCACTTTTTATTTATTTATTTTTTAAACAACCTTGGCATTTTCTACTAGAAAATTGATTTCTCCAAGAATCTCCACCTCATATACTCTGCACAATGATAAAGCTGTTTCACAGTTTCCTGTCAAAACTGGTTGCAAGTCTAAAGATTGGAAACTATCTGATTTTATTATTATTATTATTATTTTATTTATTATTTTTACCATACGATATTTCACAGTGAGATCCTATCAGTTTTTCTTAAGAACTCTCTCTAGGTATGGAAGAGCAGTTTGATGAACTCTTATTAGAACAGACCACCCGCAGTCTCTAATACAAGCATGCTGATGTGCTTGGTGCCATTAATACCTATCTACAAGCAAAGTTTAAAAAAATCAGATCTTAATTGTCCACAAATGGTGGAAAACTGAATTGAGCTTCAGGAACATATAGGTCTCTTGTGGTATTAAACACTCTGGGTTTAAGAGAAATAATAAGAAAGTAGAAGGAAAGAAACCCAATTTCCAAATCAGTTCTGGCCCTTTCTAAGTAGAGGTACTCTACAAACATGTACAACAACATCAACAAAAGAGATGAGCCAAAAAATAAATTAATTAATTAATTTTAAAGCACATTTGTGAATGAATTGATAACCATATTGAAAAGATGACCCCAATCCAGAAAAACACAGAAGTACATACTCACCTTTCCATTTATTTATTTATTTTTCTTCTATGTATATTAAGAATGTATGTTAGAGGAGTTGAATAGATGATTCTTTAGTTCTGGACTATTTTTAGTAATATATCTAGGCATAATGATTTCTGTAACCACAGATTAAAAATGAGTACCTACTATTAAACAATATCTTTCTTCAAGATTCATTATCCTATGCCTTCTTTGCATTAAGTGTTAACTTCTGAAAGAGATGCTGTTTTTTTCCAAGAAACAAATATTTGTGTTAGTTCACTGGCAAATAGGCTGAATTTATTTCTATAGCAATAGATAGTCATTTTCACATATTATTATTTTTTATTAAAGCTGTATTCACAGCTGTACTCACAAAAATATATTTGTATAGCCAATTATAAAAACAGCTGGTTAGAAGAAGCTTTTGTTTATTTATTATTTAATAACATCATTTTAAATTATATGCCAGCTTCTGCAGCAGCTCACCAACAAACGCATGATTCATTCTGAGAAAGCAGAGGTATCAGAAGGACAAGGCTAGGAGTACATCTAAACTATGAAACACTCTAGGTGGTGTTCTGTTTTGGTTTGTCTTGTCTCATCCTGTATTTGTAGGGGAATTTCCCAAAGAGTTCTGGAAGTGTCCCTTTCCTCGATGACTATTGCATGTTTAGGAGATATACAGATATACATATTCTATTTTGAAATGTAGAAACAATTTATTGTTTCTACAATATGTATTTTTACATATTCTTTCTACAATGTATTTTTATTTAGCAAATTAAAAATTGATGAGCAGGGTAGAAGCAGAAGAGGAGCAGCTAATGAAGGGACAGGTCAGTTGGTGAGGACAAACCTTGCTGTACAGAATGTGATTAAATCTATTGGGATTCAGTAAGCTTCTTTCAATAAGAATTTGTGGAAAATGATTAAATTCTAGTAGAATTTTGCACGTAGGTATGAGCGTACACTTAAAGAAGAAATCCACATTTTTGGTTTGGGGCAAAATTCTGAAAATAAAAGCTGTCCAGGGCAAAGGTTTTGTTAACTATGTAAACCTTTGTTAACCTTTTTTTTTTTACTATGTGTAAAAATGTATAAGTATATATGCAGAACATACACATGCATATATGCAAAATATGGTGAGACAAATTAAGTTGCATAAATTATTATGGATAGCAACATATTTCCTCATGTTTATACACATTCCAACTTAGTCACAGAGATTGTAGTGATTTTTGACTATGGCTTCTTGAGGAAAATCTAACTTTTTATTAATAATCTTCAGGGATGTTTTGTATAAATACATATGAAAAATGAGTAGCTATCTATGCACATCCTTAGGCCAAGACTCTTTTTGTCTACTAATTGATAAATATTTTTAGTTCTCAGTAAGTCCCCAGAAAAATATTTGAGAAGATCATCAAAGCCCATAGGAGGCCAACAGAGCCTGAGCCAAGCAGACGTGGAGGGTAAAGGGACGTGGAGGGTAAAGTAGATCTGTAGGAAGTAAAGGCACAGTGCTGGCAGCTAGGGTGACAGCCCAGCCTTTGTTTCACTGAGTAGCTATCCCTTTAGGAAAACACTATTGCTTCATATTAAAGACTATTATTTCCATTACTTCTTACATGAGGGAAGTTAAGCTTTATCTGTCACACCTGTGAAGAACAGCAATAAGTAGTGCAAACGCTGACTAAATCTTCTTTCCAATGTCAAATTCAACCCTAAGTTTTTAGCTTTTTCACAGTAAATTACCAGGAAAATAATAAATATGGATGTAGCTTCTTATGTAAGACTTTTACTGTGGAGAAAAGATGTTGCTCTAGGCATTTGTTATGAACTTACAAGAGAGGTAAGGTAATATCATGTAAGAAATACAATTTGTGAAAAGATTAATTAATGGCTAAGTGGCAAATGCTCATTACATCTAGTTGATAGCATGTTATATTGCAATTATTCTGAGAGTAAAGTGGGCAGACTAGAGTCGGGCTGAAAGCATGGTGGTAAGCCAGCTCTTCCCAGCACATCCTGGGGGAAGTTTCTCTAGAGAGACCTTATCAAACAGCAAAGGAAGACTTACTGCATTGCGGCACTGGTGGCTTTTATGTTGTTCAGCAGAACAGTCTGACTTGCTTGATTAACCCTGCCCATTTGAATAAAAACATGTAAAACGTCCAAATGTGAAGGTTTGCACAACTGAGAAAAAAAAAAAAGACAACAACAACAACCAAAAAAAAAAAGAAAAAGAAAAAAACGGAAAGCATACAGATAGACCAGGAAAATAGTAAAATAGTAACTGGAGCTGCCATTATTGTACTGCATCAACATGGGCTAATGCATTCCTTAGATAAAAACAGAGAAAAAGATTGAGTAGAAAGCAAGAAGTGATTTTGCTTTTGTCTGTTAGTACTGGAAGGTGATGTAGGATTATTATTTTTCTTCTAACATTTATAAAAAGTGTTGTCAAAAATGTGAAGAGATGCCAAAGAGAGATGTGAAAATGAGTTGAGGGGTATAGAAAGTGCCTTTCAGGAAGGTACTTGGAGTTTAGTCTGCTTAAATCATCAAAAAGAAGTCTGAGAAGTGAGTTGAATGCTGGGCATAAAAACCTTTACAGCAAGAAAATACTGGGTAGTGAAGGGCTCTATTATCCAGGAGAGAGAAGCGCAACAAGTACCAGTAGTTGTAGGCTGAGCCCAGGCCAAGTGAAATGTGAAATAAGCCACATCTTTTTAAACAGCAGAGATGGTTAATCATTGGCAAAGAGGCTTTCGGTACCCTAAGATCTTCATAACCAGAATGGAAGCCATTCTGGGTAATATTTATTATCTAAGCACAGTGATTGACTCAGTAGTTGGTAGAGGGAGAAAAACAGCAGATTAACTGTTTGACTTCGAGGCAACCTAAAACCCTGCCCAGAGCAGCCCCCGTGTAAGTCAGAAATCTATAAAGCATCTTTCAGAATGTCAGAGAAGCAAACACTGGGGTCAAACTACACTTTGCAGCTCTGATCTCTGGCCACTCCAGTCTAATTCTAGCCCTAGACATCACTTTGGATTTAGGAAGCCAGGCAAGACCTCAAGGTAGGAAAGAGAGGGAGGAGCTGGGCGTAGTGCAGGTTTAAGTACCTGCTTCTGCCACAAGGCTGTGGCACCTTGGATACAAAAGCAGAAGGAAGCACCTTGCGATATGCAGAGACAACAGCCTGAAAGGGAGAGTGGGCACTGTCATTCCTCTCCAGTGTCTGTACCTCCGGGACCATGTTACTCACAAGCTAGAAAGAAGCCTGCTTGTTTAAATGAGTCACTACCACAGGCATGGGCAGATATATGTATGTAATCCCCCACCCACTAACAAAGTTACAAAGCTGCATAATATTCATGAAAAAAAAAATCAGTCATCCTTCCTACCTTTACTCATAGTTTCTTTTTTTTTTTTTTTTCGTATTTGTGTTTGTTTTTCCAACAGGCTAGTCTCCACTTTCATTAAAAAAAAAAAAAAGTTCTAAGGCAGGTTAATAAGTTTTAAATGTTTATTCATGTTCTAAACTATTTTTCCTTAAATATACATAGAGATAGTTCAATTCGACTTTCCAATATTTTTATCTTATTTTTTGCCTTGCTGAACGAAAACTTCTAAGAATTTCTGCTTAAACAAATATTTTGTAATGGTGTATTCATAATGAAAGAAGTGAAAACAAATTTCTAAAGTTTCTGATAGAGTGGTGGCCTTCATTTTGGAAAATAAGTTTTGGAAGAATTAATCTGAGACCTCCCATTTTTGAAGCAGATTTCTTCTTCTGCAGGATAATAATCAGTTTTTTGTTTGTTTGTTTGTTTTTAATACAAACTCCAAAATTCACACCTTAGCCATGGGTGCTTTTTTTTTTTTCCAAAGATTTTTCTTGAAAATCGTGGTTTCACTTTTATAATTTTTTCTGTTTTATTATTTCTCTCTCTTTTTTTTTTTTTTTTAATGTTGTTTAATGTTGTTTTTGTAATGAAAACTGCTGTTGATGCTCGTACTTGCCTTATAGGTAAAGAATATGATTAAGCCACTCTTCTTTGATATCCAGATACTGCCAGATGATTTTGGTATTGTTAAATCCTGAAAATAGATTCCCTGAATACACTGCCCTGAAAAATATATTTTATCACAAGCAATGGTATGTACAGAAGGTAGTTTCACGGCTTCATGGACTGAGCGTGGCTTGGAAGATTCTGCTAGGCTTTCTACATTAACATTTTAGCTGTCCATGTTGCTCAATCTTTCCTGCTATTTTTTTACTTAAACTACCTGAAAGCAAATGTAACTATTTCTGATTTTAGATTGAAATCTCATTTCACATGTGTTGTTACCTTCTGAAATCTGTGCATTGACACATTTCAATTTTTTTTTCGCTCCATTTAAATTTGAACTGAAAAACTAAACTCAGATGTCATGTATCTACTTACAAAGTAAACAATAATCACCCAGACATTAGGGTATTCTTCAGCATTTTAAAAAATAGTTCTTCTCAATAAGAAAACTTCATTACCAAAAAATTAATAAATCCTATAACAAGTGTTATAGTAACATTAGTTTAACATTTATTTCTCCTGCCCCAAGAAAGGAAAACAGCTTCAAAATTCTATAAATCTCAATTCTTACAATATTATACACCAAATTTCTCTTTGGTACTTCTGTCAAAATAAATCTTCAAACCAACACATATGCCTATTCTGAGATACATATTTAACTTGGTGGAATCAATCCAACAACAAAAATGTCATTTTTTGACAATGTTTTCTTCTCAGCCTTTACTACCCACTTGTTTTTTAATAACAACAGCAAGTTAGGTGAGAATGATAGCTTTCAGCCCATAGCATCAGAGTCAGCCAGTAAGTGGGTAAAAATGTGGTGATGGAACTGGAGCCTCAAAGTAGTTCCCTCTAAAAAGTGATGGTGCAATGGAAGGGCGATGTTAAAAGAGTCATTGACATAGTGAGACTGAGGCATGTGTCAGAAAAACAAGGGTGTTTGGTACAGTCTCTGGAGCCCAGCATTAGGCCTGATTCACGTACCAAGTTATAAACCTCAGGTTTAGTGCAGGTGATTGGCTGGCAGCCATGGCATGTGCTCTTGGTGACGTGAATTTCTGAGGTAGCGCAAGTTCAGCCACATGACCACAACAAAAGGATGAGAAAAAACTTTTCCTGCCTACTGGAAATACACGTCTCAACACACCATCATGTCTTCCCAATCAGAAGTGCTTGCTGCCTCATTATGTCTGCAGCTGTGAAAGACTGGTAGGAATCAGCACAGTTGGCTGGAGGAGTGCTTTCTCTCTAACTTTAACTTGAGGGACAGAACTGTCAGAGGAAACAGTTGTTTTGCTCTTTTCATAAAATTAAATTGTATAAGCTAGCTCAGGTGAAAGGCATTACCTTACATAGTACTAGGATAGTTTTACAATTTCTGAAAATAGGCCAGCTTAAATAAACCTGAAAGGGGATTAGTAAATTTAAGGAAGAGGAATAATAATCACGTATTCAAACCGGAAGCAAACTTCACCCTGGACTAGAGTTGCATCTTTAAACTGGTAATTAGGCTCCAAGAAACAGTCAGTGACTATTTTGTTCTGTTATATTGATGGATGAAGATTTATGTGCTGATATAGCCAACACTAAGTAGTCACAATGAATTTAAATCCATTTTTGCTATTGCAGAGAGGTAAGGACAGCCCAGCTCTGAGTGGGTTGACCCAATGAAGAGGAATTTAAAACAATGCTTTTCTGACCAAAGCCGATATTAAAGGATTAGTTGTCATCATATCAGTGCATCTTTTCCAGGAAGAGAAATACAGCGAAGGTTTAATACTTTCCTTCTTCAAGAATGAGGGAAAGAAAAGTATCTCAGAAAGCATCTACAGGGAGCCTTACTTTGCCAAAATGAAGTTGGAGCTGTAGCAGCAGAGTGTGAGGCTGAGCTTGTAAATTGTTTAATTTTAAGGCACCGAGAGTTCTTTGCAAGCATTTATGCATATTAGACCATTATTTCTTAACAATCTCAGAGGGCATGCCCTGGTTAACTGGTGTGGCTGCTAGTGTATTCATCAGTGAATTGATTTGTCAAGGTGACAAATTTTCAAGTGGGGGCACAATATAAAGCTGGTGGCTAACAGAAGAGCAGTCCCTCACACAGGGCTCTAAAGGAAGGGAATTCAGAAGAGAATACAGATGATCTCTTGCTTTCTGCAGCAAGAGAACTGAACAAGCACAACCAATGGTCAGGCTTCAGACATATTCCAGTTATCTGTATGTTATAGCATATTTTGGGGCTAAAACAAGCATATAAATCATGAGCCTGAGGTGATTATATGAATGCTGTGAAGTGTTTATGCTCTGGACCAATTGGTTGTGCTTAACCATGTCTGGTGACTTAGTAGCTTGCAGCCCTAGAGAAAATGAAGCAGACAGTTGTCCATTTATGAAACTTGACACAGGTGGCAAGGACATGATCCCGTGTACAGTGATGACCTGTCTCCCTAGCATAAATCTACTACAGTGCCTGGATGAAGCTTTGAGACAAGAGGAGCAGCTACCAGCCCACCAGTATAGGATGCAGCACCCAGCTGACTGGAGAGCAAACAGACATTCCTGTGCTGCAGGGTAAGCTGCAGCCATTATGTCCATCCTGAATAAAGTTACATAAGGAGGGCCTGGGATTTCACACCAAAAAGTCATGACTAAGACTTTACTGGAATATGGGATATAAGTCAGAAAAGCTAGTTGTTTCCTGACCAAGAAAACAGAGCGAAAGGCTTCATTCTTTAAGAAAAACTTATCCTTTTTTTTTTTTTTTTTTTTTTTTTCCTGTTTATACATAGAGCACGAAGACTTGTAATTCAGGGGAAAAGGTCTTTTTATACAAAGCACTTCTATGGTACAAGTCATACCAAGTAACTTGTAGGCTGAAAGATGCATTAAAGGGCCCTTGTCCGTGGGTAAGGAAGATTTATTTGCAGTTTTTCTTCAGCATTTTAAGCTTTCTGAATTAAAATATCTAGATTTGACCTTGTGAAAGAGAACTTCACTGCTTGAAACTGCCAATGAGTGCAAAGGCTGCATCATATTTGTTGGGAACAGTAAGATTAGGTCTTGTTATTGCAATGCCTTTTTGCCCTCATGCCAAAGTCTGGCAAAGTGGAGAGTGGGAAGTATAGGAGGATATCTCTGGGACCAGCTCTATTATCTGTAAAATGAAAAAAAAAAAAAAAAAATTAACAAAGAGTTTAATGAAGCAAATCTATTAATTATTAGGCATTTCTTTATTCTGTGTATCTTCTCCATTGTTTTAAGGGGAGAAATTAGTGGAGAGTAGGCAAAGCAGGAAATATGTCAGGATTTTTTCCATGCAGGAATGTATCTAATTCTTGGATGATATTGTCTTCTTACAATTGCAAATGAATCAACAGGATGTGAATTGTCCCTTGATAGTTAAATTTGATTTCAATGATAAGAGTCTGTTTGGATCTGAAGCAAAATGTCTTAGTATGAGTGTCAAGTAACTACAATAAGAATTTAAATTTCATTTCCTCTGGCAGCCTCCTTTTTGCAAGAACCATCTACATTTCTCTTTTGTGGTGGTCCATAGCAAGAACTAAAAAGTGATTGCCAGGTGTTCTGCTTAAGAGATGCAGTACTGGAATTTCATGCGGTTAGATAGGGTCTGAAAATATGACAGGAAGACCACAGCAACTCTGATTTAGCACATTCTTATAAAATACATATGTAAATGGTGTCTCAACTATTAGGAAAAAGATGATTTAATCTTACTGAGGTGTCATTTGAAGACTAGTCAGCCCTTGGTGTGTCAGTACTCAGTTATACTGAGAACAACTTTCAACACAATTTCTGATACAAATGTTATTAGACATCTCAGCAAAGGCAAGGTTGCACCATTAAAACCCCTGCCATTGAATTATGAGTCAGCTGTGCTGGTAACTATGCATGAGAGGAAGTGTGGCAGAGACAGAAAAGTCCACCCAAATGCCTGCAGCTGTCTATAAGAAGGGTAGCCACGTCTTAAGAAAACATTTGAACCAAGGGGTGTACAGAGTCACTGTCTCTCACAGCTTTGCTGCCCCACACTGAGATATCTGGAGGGAGCTCTCAAACTGGCCCTTATTTCTTGCTTAAGAGAAAATTCAGGAAAATAAATCCTTCTGGATAGATTTAGCCTGGAAGATCATTTTAGTCCACATGAATTTACCCAGCAATATATAAGGTGTTGTAAAGCTTTCTATGTTCAGGTATAGTTTTTAGTAAGCTGCTTTTGGTGGTTTTCAAAACATTCTTTTTCATTGTCTTACCAAAGTCTTCAATGCCTTACTGTGCTAGACACAATGAAAACACTGATTACACAAAAATGTAACACAGAATCAGATCATTCTGAATGATAATTTTCTTTTATGCAGGTGACAGGCACCCGTACTGTATTGAGTATGCTGTGTAGTCCATTCAGAGACAAACTGACAAGGATTGTTTGTACCAGGAATTACGTTGTCTGTGCCTTTTGAAGTCTACTTCACAGAAGATCCGTAATACAAATGAGTTTCCTCCCTTGATAGTTACAGTTCCTGGAGATTTCCCTTCAGCTTTTATTTTCAGTAGAGGTCCACAGCTATCAGATGTTTAGATGTTTTCTCTCCTGTGCTTGCTGCATCCTCTTTACTAGCTCTCAGTTAAATTAGGAGCAACTTTGGGGGCAACCCCCAGACCTCACTTTTCCACTTCCTACTAGCCAAATAGACTGTCTAAACATCACCACAGTCCAGATGCTTGACTTTAAGACAAAGTCAGATGAGATGGGCCTGACCTTTGAACAAAAGGATGGCAGCAGAAGAGAAATGGTGAGGTGGGAGAAGTGCATTTAATTTTAGAAAATAATAACATTTGTATTTACTTTAATAAAAGATACTCCATATATCAAACTTCTTAACTGATAAAACTTCAGTGGAATATAAGAATACCTTTAGATTGTTTCCCTTATTTTATTTTAACTGAGAATATTGAATACGCATGTCTATGAGATTCAACTTATTTTGTCCTATAAACTGGAAGATAATTACTGAATGGGACTCTATGTCTAAAGTATGCTTATTCAAATGTTAATGTCCTCAATAAATGAATTGCGTTCATTCTCTCTCTGACACATCAGGGCACTAGTCTCACATTTTTCACTGACTAATAAGAATAACAGTGATACAGATGAAAGTGGAAAATACACTGAAACAATATCAATACACTGTTACTAGGACAATAACATTGCACCAAAAAGACTAGAAAGAATTAAAATCCAAATAGTTTATCTCCAGGCTCGTAAATTCCACTGATGAACTTAGTTCCCTCATTAACACTAGTGAAAGACAACATTAGATGATAGCATTTACCAAGCCAGTTTTCATTCAGAATGAAAAGTAAAAAATAAAATTGTATAAAATATTATGCATGAGTGAAGTTAAAACAGCATTGCATGGCATGGATAAGTAAGAAATTAGCTCTCATTAACTAACAATGTATTTTTAATATTTCTTTATGTCTTTATGTCTTTAATGCTTAGACATGTTTCTTTCTCTTTAAGTATGTGTATTAAATAGAGTAAAATTTACAACCACCCTCTCCATCTCATTGCTTTATAAGTAAGAAAATGCAGTATTCTCACTTTAAAAGGCATTGCTTGCTTTTCAGTTTTATCCACATGATTCACAGCATAATGAAGTCTCAGTGCAGCTATTAAATAGAATACATGGGATGACAATCACATATCTGTTAGGTCAGGATTCAGTGCAGTGAAACCAGGGATCATTGTTTTTGGCCACCCTTGCAGGTAACCAGGGAATGTGAACCAGTGGATGAGAGCAGTGCCTATCTGTTCCACAGCTGGCCCTGCAGGGGAATCCAGCACCACACAACATCAAACCCATTTCTGTTCAAGAGAGAATACAGGTAGTGAATAGTTAGCTGTTTTTTAAACCTGGAGCAAAAACCTTAAGAGTACTGGGCTGGAAAATGAACCCTTTATTTGCCACTTAAATAAAGAAAAAAAAAATTTGATTTGAATTAAGTAGGTTCTTATCTGTCTTGTAACACAACATCTGTGGAAATATGAGAGTCTTATTCTGGTGAGAAGAGTTTCTGTGAGCTTCTGGGTTTGCTTCGCTTTCTGGGTTTTGAAAGCCAAAAAAAAAAAAAAAAGCCTAATCCCAAAGATAAAAAGACAAAACCATGTGAATTAATTAAAAAGAGTGCTGAGTGAAGCAATGAGCATAATAAGTCAGTTTAAGAGGAAAGTAAATACATTTATGGAGAAAGAGTTGATAGTTGATGGAAGGTGGTGATAAAATAGGAAAGCTAAGTAGAGACAAATTTGTTGTGTCCTCATGCGGACCTAATATGTAGACATTAAAGAGAACGGCATTCTTTTCTATTTCTTTATTTTCTGGTTCCAATATTATTTTGACTCCTGTTGATGAAATAGGAATTGATGAATACCTCACAAAGCATTTTACAGAGACAGCAATTAAACTTAAAAATAGAAAAAGCAAAACAATCTTATATAAAGCTTCTCAAAGATGAAATCACCTCTAAATGACTTATGTTAACTGGAAAGAGATTTCAGAAACAAGATGTTCTCTGGCCTTGAATCTTTGCTGAACAATAACACAAAAATCTACACTCCATACTATAAATCAAATGTTTTGTGGTTTACAAAAAAAAGGAATAAATAAACACTGATGATTTTGATTTTGTGCTATTTTTATTTTTAATATTTTTTATTTTATTTTTTAACAATTTGCTTTCTCTCTGTGATGAGACGTGCTAGCATTCTGGCCTTCCAGCAAGGCTTATAAGTCTGGAGAAAAAGAAAATGGTATAGTGTAATGACTGATGCACAGCGATTTTCCTTTAGAAGAAGGAGACATGATTTTTAGTGCAAGAATGAATGTCATAATTCTAATTGCCTATTACTTCTATCCTTTACTGACCAAACCAGAAGGAAAAAAAAAATATGGTGTGGTGCTGTGAGAATGCTGGGGTGGGAAAAGAGGAGATTTGGAAAATAAAAAGTAAGGAGATTAGCTTCTCGAAAGACAGATAGAAACTTAGAAACTGTATTCATAGGAAAAGAATCCAATACTTGTTTGATCTAAGACCTAAGAAAATCTGGGAATGTTGGGGAATCTAAGAAACAAAAATGAATGTGAATGTCTATTTTCCCTAGATGCATACATATGCTTTTCCTCTGCTAAGTGATTGATTGCAAAAGCTCCAAACAGGAGGGTATTTCCACTTCCACTTCTAGGTGCTTCAGAAATTGAGATATACTGGTTTGGGCTGGAATAGAATTCATTTTCTCCATGGTGGCTTGTATGGTGTTATGTTCTGGATTTGTGAAGGCAATAGTGATGATAACACAACCAGTGTTTTATTTGTTGCTGAGCAGCGTTTGTATAGAGCTGGGAGCTTTTTTGCTTCTTGTCCTGCCCTGCCAGTGTGGAGGATAGGGATGTAAAAGAAGCTGGGAGGGGACACAGCCAGGACATCTGACCCAAACTGGACAAAGGGATATTTCACACCATATGGTGGTTTACCCAGCGATAAAAGCTGGGGTGAAGAAGGAGGAAGGGGAGGGACATTCAGAGTGATGGCATTTGTCTTCCCAAGTAAATGTTACGCATTGTGAAGCCCAGCTTTCCTGGAAATGCCTGAACACCAGCCTGCTGATAGAAAAGAGTGAGTGAATTCTTTGTTTTGCTTTGCATGCACATGCAGCTTACCTTTAACCTTTCTCCTCTTCCTCATCCCACTGTGGGGGAGTGAGGGAGCAGCTGTGTGGAGCTTGGTTGCCTACTGGGGTTAACCCACAACATGAGGAAAAGTGTATTCCCAGAGTGCTTGAAAAGCTGAAATACAGACGAAGGTCTTGAAAGTCTGGGTCTGGCTCTCTAGGTAAGCCATGCTGCAACATTCCCTTTGCATAATGAGGTTACAGAGGTAGTGTCTGCACCTGGCATCCATTCAGATCAAGGAAAATGTATGAACATATGGTCCAAATATCATGGGATTAAAAAGAGCAGCTCTGTGGGTAATCACCTGGGGTATATAATATGTTTGTTATATAAGATAATTACAGGAAAATAAATCATTAAAACAACATGATTAAAGTTGCAATCCAAAAATCAGAGTTATTAATTTCTCTATGATTTTGCTGTTGTGTTCATAGTTGTTCTATAGACATGGTTACTTATATTTTTCACATCCTTTTATTTTTCACATTGTCTTTGTGAACAGAGAAAAGGCCTTGAGTACACAGTCTAAAAGGTATAGACTAAAGCATCTGTTAAGAGGGAAGAGTGAAATGAGTTAGGATTCTGTACAGGCATTCTTGATGTTTTTGCCTAGACAGGAATATTATTTACAATAGATGTTGTAAATGGCATGTCAGAGTTGAAGATGCCTGACTTGGTTTGAATTTCTGAATGAAGGACATATATATTTTTATTGACGGATACAAAGGCCTCAAAGTATTTTCAACCTCATTGGACTTTCCATGTGGAGGTGCTGATTTTTAGAAATGTAATCTGGATAGACAATTTTTAGATGTGTTCTTTTAGTTATCTTTATCGAAGATCTCTTTGGGGAGAAGTAACAAGAGAGAGGATGCTAAGCACAAGTTGTCACTTGTGCACCGTTCTGTTAGGGTGTACAGAGGACACGTGCAATCTCTGATGTAAAGTGCAGGACCACTACTACCTTTGCAGATACGTATCAAGGAAACAACCAAGAGTCCTTGCCTGAAAGACCCTCAAAGGCAGAGGTAGAAAGAGAAGCTGAAGAGTTTGTGAATTTAAAGACAATGTAAGGTGAAGGAGTTAGTTCTGAGCACTATCCTGTCGAGTGGTGAAGAAAAAAAAAAAGAAAAAAAAATACTCTTTATTACACAAATGTGAAACTGAGGCACTAAATGAGACCCACTGGGAATTCAGACCCAAGAAATATTTCAGTCTGTCTCACACATTTTTGTCCAAAGACACATTGCTCCACGCTCCACTGGATATTCTTTCCAAGTTTTCCTGAAGAGTCACTCAATATTGAAGAATTTAAATCTGAATTGCTACTGTATCTTCACTTTTTTTTTTGTGTGTATACATTTCCCTTATCATACTGCTATTACTGATCTCATGGATCTAACCTATCCAAAATCACAGAGTCACAGAATGTTAGGGATTGGAAGGAACCTTGAAAGATCATCTAGTCCAATTCCCCAAAATCTACTGCCACATTTAGTTTTATGACTAACATGTCACTTCATCAAAATTGTTTGATTAGAGAAGTAGTTTGTTCACAGGAGTGAATTTATACAAAAACATATATTTCCCCAGAAAACAAACTGAACCTGCTCCATAAACTTAAACTGTAACTAATTATTTCTAGCTTTCAAAATTATTTGACAATCATGCAACTTTTACTAGAATTAGAAGTAATTAAACATCACAAGAAAGGCCAAATCTACTGGAAGCTTTGGATGAATTTTGACTCTTGTGCATACAAGAGGCTAGTTATGCTTTCAACTAACAATCATGTGAAACTGGATGATTTCTTTTGTGGGAAGGGGAAATTTGTCCAGATTAGGCAGATAACTAGAAGACAGACATCCCAAAGTTCCACTGATGGTGTTTTTTCTTTCTGATTATTTCCCTGTTTTTAATCAGTTCAAACAAGAAACTTGAAACAAAACCCAAGGAGTTAAATCCTGGCTTGGCTGAAGACAGTGAACTTTTATTCTTGCAACTAATAACACTGTGAACTGACCCTTCCCCCCCCCTCCCCCCCTCTCCCCAATTAATTGCATTAATATTTGGGAAAAAAAAAAAAAAAGTTTTGCCTCTGTCTGCGAAGCAAACTGGAAAGTTGCATGTTTAAATATGGTCATTCTTATGAATTACTGAAAAAGTATTTTGGAAATATTCCTATCAAAGCACCTGTGTCCTTTTCACTTGGATCTGACTAAGAACCCTGTTTTTCATTCACATTTCAAGAGCTGCTGACTGTAAAGCTGTAAAAAGGAGCTTTCAAGATTGCTTGGGCATACTGAGGCAAAACTTCATTCATTAAAAAAATATTAAAGTGGCTTTTTTTTTTTGTAAAAATACCATATTTAAAAATGATTATCAAAAATCTATGAGGATTTTTGATAATCAATTTTAAATCTCTTTTCAACCTCTTAGTCTTAATAAATATCTCTTAACAGTTCCCTTGCTACCAGCCAGTTCTATCACTACTTTATTTTCTGTTTTGCTTTGACATTTGTTTTAATGAGTATTAAATTCAATATTATACCATAATGAGGTCTACATACTTCAGATGAAGACAAAAACATTATATAATACTGGAAAGTCAATAAAAAGACTCTATAAAGACATGAAATTTTATATAAATGGCAAAAATAAAAAATAAAATAAAATAAATAAATAAATAAATAAAAACCTTTGTGGGATATCAGTAGACCTGCTGAAAGTTTGTTTTTTTTTTTTTTTGCCATCAGATAATGAATTGTGAACCTTTTAACTCTCTGAGGAAAAAGGTGAATTCTATGTACTGAGAATTCCAGTTCATATATAAAATTCAGTATTTCAATCTAAACTTTGCTGAGACATTCTCTGAAATTGGATGATTGTATGAAACAAGCCACAAGTAACTGGGCTCAGTAGAAGAACTGCAGAGTTAAATACGAGGACCAATATTGTAAAATACAATAGGAAGTCAAGATGAGTTATAGGCCTTGCTATGACTCACTTTCAGTAAGCAAAACTGTCCTCTAGAACTTTAACATTTTTCTTATGAACTTTCTTATTCCAAAAATATGCAGTTCTGTGAAAGTATGAAGCTGCTGTGTTAATAAAGTAGCTTATCCCTCAGTGATATTTAAGAATTCAGCGTTCCAGCAGTAATAGCTAGATACAAAATTTTCCATATCCTTGACTCATTGTCCTCTTCAAATGAAATGAAGTAGCCTTAGTGGCTAAAGTAAGATAGATTGAACAGAAATGCATTTCTCTTTAGTAATGGAAAAAATAAAATACTATTTTGATAATATGGAAATGATTAAAAGAATATCCCATTGATGTACTACCAACTATGAAGCTCTTGTTCCAGAGGACTGACTCAGGAAATTAGAAAAACAGCCAAAATGCTATTGGCTCCTATTTCATTACTTTGCTTCATACATATCGATTATAAACATGTTACTCCTTTAGTATGCCTGCGTCACTTGAAAACAGTATTGGTTTTCTTTTCACATCTGATTTCTCAACATCTGAAAACTACCATATGTGAGGTTACAATACTGAAAAAGATAAGGTTGTTTGTTCATTATTTTTTAATTATAAGGAGAGAACATAACATAATATTCTATTAGAAATTCTGTTCTTCTTCTGGTAATCTATTCCCAGAAATATATTTATTGTTGCATTATGTAAAGACTGAACCTTAAGGAAACAGAAGAGTATGTGTTTGTCAGAAGAAAATGTTTCCCAAATTTAACTGTGCTAGAGTACACTAGACATTCAAGGAGAATCATGATTTTTTTTCATCTATATATTTTGAAACTCTTTGCAAGGTAATTCTGATTTTTGTTTGTTTTCCTTCTCAGAAATCAAGATATATGGAAAATTAGTTTTAAAGGAGAGTTATTTTGCTTTTTTTGTGACTCAATTTTGTCATAATGAATACTTATGAAGCTATTTAATGTTTAAAATATTTCTATAGTGTTTTTTCCTTTATTGCTCTATAACGTGCAAGTCAGCAAATTTCACGACTGTCTTATATCTCTTGATCCAAAGACTAAATTCTAGCTTTTCTCTGATCTAGATAACTACACAATGAGAAAATTGGAACAGCTGTTGCTTTTAGAGAAATTCTTTGCCATATTAGAAAGTGTTATAGCAAATGGTTTTTTTTGTTGTTTGTTTGTTTGTTTTAACTAGCTGTTGGAGCTGACAAATAAAAAATCATTTGAAGCAATCTGTCTTTAAACAGATTTTTTCAAGGGTATGGAATACACCAACTACCTCAAAGAGGTGGAATAGGCCATTCAATATGTTGTATCAGCCACTTAAATATATTCAAACATTCAACCACTACTCCATTAGATCCTCTGTTTCTTGCAGGTCTTATATCTGTTATCTGAACAAATGTCCTGGTTATCCCAGATATTGATTATCATCAATATCTGGCACAAGAAAACTGCCCCAATGGCTGATGTTTATTTGTTTGAGGAGCTTCTATTTTCACTAAAGTTTTATGGACTTCATATTTTAATTTTTCCAGAAATTCAGATTTTTTCTGAAATTTCTCATAATCTATGTGGTAAAATAAGCAAACAAACAAACAAAAAGGTACAGAAATGAGTAATAAGATTATCACAATCTTATGTTGTGGGAATACTTCTATATTAAAGATAATTCACTTGAAACTTCTGTTTGGAAAAACTGTCAGCAGAAGGAAGATTTAATAAAATATATATAGTTGTGAAAGATATGGAAAAAGTAGATAAAGAATGATTATTTATTGCTTTTCTTAAGCTGAGTGTTATGATTGGATACCAGACTGAAAACAAAATGGAAACTTTTTTTTTTTCCCATGAGAGAACTTATTCTTACAGGAAGTTTTCAGACACAAAAAGTGCAAGCAGATTCAAATGAAGCATTAGTTAAATTCACAGAGGGTAGATTCAGCTGTGGCTGTTTTCTATGATAATTTGAATTCATAGTCAGGAAATTGCTAGATTACTGACTGCTGAGAAGATAAAATAAACCAAATATCTCTGCTCTATTTGTTCTTATACTCTAATCCTGCATTGCTAGACGCTCCTAGACAGGTGGCTTGCTACACCAATGATCTGACCTGGTTTTCTCAGTTGTGTGACCTGTCAACCTGGACGTAACCTCAAAAATAAATTACAGTCCTTATGGGAACAAGGGGGGTGGTGGTGGAGATGGCGCTAACCAGTTTGGTTGGGTCTATAAGCAAGTCTCCTTCACTTGCCATGTGTAGGCTACCACCTGATTGTGTGTAATGGTTGGTGAGCACACATGACACATTTCTCCATATGCTTTGTTTCAAACCTAACTGCAACTTTACCCACACAGCAGAAACCAATAAAGTTTGCTTTGTTGCAATAGCATTGTATCTTGTGTTAGTGATTCTCTTAGGAATTAGACTACGTTATGCCTCTTTGCGTACATCTTCCACTTGTGTTGGATGGTTGTTTGAATTGATAAATATACCTCACCTTAAAACTGAACATCTTAAACATTGCTTTGCCTTTTATTTTCTGTACCACAGCTGAAAGCATAAATGATTTGGGTCATTTCCATTGCTCGACAGATTGAAACTGGAGTGGAAATGCTACCAACCACTAACCATAAGCAAGACTGGGAGTAGTAATAATCCACAGCAAAATTAGTAGCAAATGTTTTCAAAATACGTTCTGCATTAATTCCTAAGTCCACTGAAAAATAAATTTCAAAGAACAAGTTCTGATACTGATGTTGAAAAGAAATAGGAAAAAATAATAATAAAGTAGATAAAAATTGTTTCCACCATTATCTCTATATTTTAGTTTTTTTCACAGAATCACAGAATCGTCTAGGTTTTGTTTTGTTTTGTTTTGTTTGTTTGTTTTGTTTTTTTTTTCCCAGTCAGCTATATCTGTGAAAATGGTTAGGGTGTTTTCAATAATTGTTCTTTGCTGAAACATGAATGCTAGAAAACCTTGCCAATGATTGCACATGATTAATACTCCTGGGACAATTCAATTAGAAAATATGAACTACAATCCATTTAGCTGTTTAACAACAGTTTTTGATTTCCTCATAACTCTCTTTTCAGAACTTATCCTTCTGTCTTTGTAAAAGGAAGGTATTTTTTTGAATGAAACTGACTCTAAATACTACAGGTGCAGGTTTTCCTGGTTGTGCTGTACAAAGTATGACTAGCCTTATTTTAGATATATTTTAGATATAGCCTTTGATAAGTAACCTTCTCACTCTTATCCACTGATTTAGGGATCATAAAGATCAATTACTTACAATGTAAATATTATAAAATTATATACCATTCTTTATTCTTTTAAAAATTTCATTCCTTTTTGCTATATTTATAAAACAATCTTGAGGTTCACATATTTGGATCCAGATTGAGTAAGAGATTTAAGCTTAAATGTTAAACTCATTTCATTAAACAGAAAAAATTCCCGTTAATTTCAGAGAAGGAGTTTTGACTTAAAACATTTATGTTTAGGGTAAGATTCACTAAATGTTTACGAGTCAGGCAAGAAAGGCCAAACAAGTCATCTCATCTAGGCTTCCTACATGAACAACATAGGTCACCTCTTGATATGATTGATCTGGCACTGAGAGTCACCCAGACAGGGAAGAGGACTCCAGTCTAGAAATGCCTCTTTCCCTCTTCTGACTGCGCAGAATTTCTAAACAACAATGTTGAACTAGATGTCTATGTTTGGGTGTCTAAACACAGAAAAAATAAAGACCACTCAATGTTAAACATCTCATAGCTTTAAATGTAGGCAAAATTAATCCTTAAGGTCAGGAATCTCACAGAATCAAATCTTTTTTAATCTCTATGCATATTTACCTCTTGAATTTTAGGAGAATTGGCTTTGTTTTTTTTTTTTTTTTCTTCCCCTTTCCTTCCAGGAGAAAAACCCATTGCTTATCAGTAAATTCATTGATTTATTAAAGGACCATCAATTACATGATGTATCAAACACTAGTAACTAACCAACTTGAAGGAAAACTGCTATGAGAAAATGTATATAGATACACAAAGCATCTTCCAACAAACAAAAAAACATCACTCATGCCACTGAAAGGCTGTAGGTACGTAAGCCAAAGAGGCAAGAATCCAGGACAGAAGAAGCCAGAAGAGAAGGAATGGATGAGGAAATCTACCAGAAAGTAGGCCTGAGTGTTAATTTACAGCACACCTGCTATTTCAAAAGAATTGGCAGAGCATTCCACCTGCCTGCACTATGACAATACAGGTAGCCTGCTTCTCACAGCAAGAGGCTTGTGTTTACCAGATGCAGAAATCATGTGTAGAAACATAAATTCCTACTATCCTAAGGCTCTGAGGTTGCTTATGCACTGAAACATTCCTGCTTCCTTTTCTTGCTAACACAGGAAAAAGAAGAAACTACACAAACATTTGTTTTGAGTTGAATTATGTCAAGCAAGCTTAAAAAGAGAACACTATGTCACTTGACGGTGTATTTAATAATAATAATAATAATAATAATAAAGCACTTACTCTTGGGTTTGTAATAGTGTGATGTCTTGTGGCAAACATTTCCTTTCCAGGAGAGTGGCAGGCAGCAGGTGATAATCAATCGGAAGATGAGTCTAAGGGAAGGGGGGGGGAGGGGGAAGAGAGATGAGAACTAAGGGAGAGGAAGGAAAAACAAACAGAAGGGATCCTGCCCCAAGCTCAGAGTGGCTCAGTGAGCTTCCCCACACTGCAGTAATTACTGACCCTGCTCCTGACATTGCAGCTGTCACAGGGGAAGGTGAACAACACAGAGGAGCCTCAGCTGGGGGCTTGTTCTCACTTAAGTAAGGTGTAGGGGGCTGGGCACTGGGTCCATAACAGAGAGCCCACAGCTCTCCTCTGAGAGCCTCTCTCTGTCACCAGTGTAAGCCCAGATGCTTGGGAGATGACTGTTTGAAGATACGTAGCCAGGGAGATTTCTCCAATACTGCTTCAAAGGCAGTCGGTTAGAACTTCCACAGCAAACAGGAGATGATTACTTTCCTGATTATGATAATAAGAAATATGAAATGCAAAAGCTTCAATTTGCTTTGAGGTAGCTGACATTAGTTTAAATCACTTGTCACTGCACTAGATGGACTGCAAACACCTTATGAAGAGACAGATAATTTTCTCTGAATATAAATCTTAGAAAGCACTATAGACTGCATATTAAAATACAAAACCAAAATTAACCTCTAAAATTACGAAAGATAAAATGAATACTTTGTATAATTTTCAGGACAGGATTCTACATTTTTATTGGAAATATATTTTTCAGATACATTTTCCTAGACTTTACATAACTGGTGTAGAATATTCTAAGGTAGACAAGTAGTTTCTTGCTGCTTTCTTTCTGCATAATGAATAACAGTTATAGTGTTTTCACATAGATTTCAATTAGTTTTATGATAAGGAACATTGCTTTGTTGATATTAAAAAGGAAAAATAAGCTGTCTAATCTCATCTGGTGTAAGGAAATGACTTATTTCACTAAATTGCATGCATGTACAATGTGTCTAATTCAGAAAAAGAGATGTCTTAATAGTATAATGCATATTCCATTTGGATTAGATGTGACCAGATGCTAGAGGAGTAGCAATGATTGAGAGCCTAATAGAATAGAGAAGATAATACTCTTTAATGCCTTTCTTGCGGATTCCACAAATCCTCTGGATATCTTCATGTGAGAAGTGTACAGGATGCCCCAGGCTCCAGAAGAAATTGCTGTACAGACTGAGTGTAGGCCTGTGACTGACTTCTAAACTGAAGGAAGTCTGTGTATCATTTCCCTACTTGCCAAGTATATACTGTGTTTATAATCTTGGAAGGGTTGGAAGGACTTGGTCACCCTTAATAAATAGCAAATTTCAATTATATCCCTAATGCTTTATTTATAGAAATTAATGTAAATAAAATGTCTCCCCAGTTCCTGATAAAGACAAATATGTTTTTGCTTTTGATGTTCTATGGTATTTTAGGAAGAACAGAGTAGAAATTATGTAAACTTGCATGTCTTCTCTTACCAGTATTTCAGAAGAATGATTGCATAAGTTCTGTTAGTCCTTATCTGCAGTTTTGATACCTCCACAATCACAGAATCACACAGAACGGTTGAGGTGGGAAGGGACTTCTGGAGCCCATCTGGTCTAAGCCCCCTGCTTGTGGTTTTACTCAGGTGGGCAGCCGAGTTCCACCACGGCCATTCTCTCACTCCCCCTCCTCAAAGGGAAAGGTGGAGAAAATACGATGCAAAGGGCTCAAGGGTTGAGATAAGGACAGGGAGATCACTCAACAATTATCATGACAGGCAAAACAGACTCAGCACAGGGAGATAGTAAGATTTATTGCCTACTACTAACAAGCTAGAGAAGTGAGAAACAAAGGAAAGAAATCAAAAACACCTTCCCCCCATCCGCCCTCTTCCACCTCCTCCCCCCGAGTGGTGCAGGGGAACTGGGAATGGGGGTTCTGGTCAGTCTATAGCGCTTCATCTCCACCACTCCTTCACAGTCACCCTCATCCCCTGTGCTGTGGGGTCCCTCCCACGGGATGCAGTCCTTCCTGAACTGATCCTGCGTGGGCTTCCCACAGGCAGCAGCTCTTCAAGAACTGCTCCAGATATGGCTCTGTACCACGGGGTCCATCCCTCAGGAGCAAACTGCTCCAACCTAGGTCCCTCATGGGCAGCAGCTGCTCCCAGGTCACCTGCTCCTCTGTGGGCTCCTCTCCACAGGCTACAGGTCTGGCCCAGGTCACCTGCTCATAGGCCGCAGCCTCCTCCAGGCCACATCCACCTGCTCCACCAGGGGCTCCTCCACGGGCTGCAGCGTGGAACCCTGCTCCATTGTGGTACTCCATGAGCTGCAGGGGGACAACCTGCTTCACCATGGTCCTCACCCCAGGCCGCAGGGGATTCCTGCTCCAGTGCCTGGAGCACCTCTCCCCCTTCTTCTTCACTGACCTTGGTCCCTGCAAGGCTGTTTCTCACTCCTCTCTCTCTCTCCCAGCTGCTGTGTGACAGCAGTTTTGTTGTTGTTGTTGTTGTTTGTTTGTTTATTTTTGTTTTTTTTTGTTGTTGTTTTGTTTTGTTTTTCCCTGTCTTAAATATGCTCTCACAGAGGCAAGACAACATCGCTTATTGGCTCGGCTCTAGTCAGCAGCGGGGCCCTTATCTAACATGGGGCAACCTCTGGATTCTTCTCACAGAAGCCACCCCTACCCCTGCTACCAAAACCTTGCCACGTAAACCCACTACACTGCTCCAGAAGTGCCACCCACAGCAGGCTGCCCAGGGCCATGTCCAGGTGGCTTTTGAAGATCTCCAAGACAGGAGACCCCCACAGCCTCTTTGGGCAACCTGTGCCAGTGCTCAGGCACCATGACAGTCAAAAAATGTTTCATGATGTTCAGACAGAACCTCCTGTGTTCCAGTTTGTGCTCATTCTCTCGTATCTTGTCACCGGACACCAATGAAAAGAGCCTGGCCCTGTCTTCTTTGCAATGTGTCCAGAGAAGGGCTACGAAGCTGGTGAAGGGCCTGGAATGCAAGTCCAATGAGGAGTGGCTGAGGGAACTGGGGGGTTTTTAGTCTGGAGAAGAGGAGGCTCAGGGGAGACTTATTGCTCTCTACAAATGCCTGAAAGAAAGGTGTGGGGAGCTGGGGGTCAGCCTCTTCTCACAGGTGACTACTGATAGGACTAGAGGGAATGGCCTCAAGTTGTGCCAGGGTAGGTTTAAGTTAGAAATTGTGAGACAGTTCTCAAAAAGAGTGGTCAGGCATTGGAAAGGGTTGCCCAGGGAAGTGGTGGTGTCATCGTCCCTGGGGGTGTTCAAGGAAAGGTTGGACCTGACAGTTAGGGACATGGTTTAGTGGATGACATTGGTAGCAGGGTGATGGTTGGACCAGATGATCCTGAAGGTCTCTTCCATCCTTAATGATTCTATGATTCTAAACACTGATAAGATCTCCCCAAGCCTTCTCTTTCTTGAGGCTGAACAGTCCCATTTCTCTCAGTCTTCCTCCATAGAATTGATGCTCCTCTCCCTTCGTCATTAGTGGCCCTTTGCTGGACTCTCTCCAGTACGTCCCTGTCTCTCTTGTAGCAGGGAGCCCAGACCTGGGCACAGCTCTCCAGATGTGGCCTCACCAGTGCTGAAAAGAGGGGAAGGATCACCTTCTTCAACTTGCTGGCAACACTCCTCCTAATGCATTCCTGGATATCATTGGCCTTCTTTCCCAGTTAAAACAAACCTAATTAAGAGCCTTACTTAGAACTGATCAAACCTTGCTAAGTGCTTCTATTATGCTGTTTTTACTTTTATTATTATATATGTTTCAGGGAAAAGTAAGGTATATCACCACAAAAGTCTTAAAGCAGGAACATAACAAACAACTTAAAACAAGATTTTAAAATTCTTTGGATGAGAAAGGACATCATTCCAATCATTTTCCTATCCCCTTTGTGTTTCTTTTCAGACTTCACCTCAGGAATGATATAGGCAGAATAGGGCATTTATAAAGTTTTCAGTTATTGTTTGCAGCTTTATGCATGTAGATAAATGAAATGCAAAGCAGATAAAACATATCCACAAACCCTGTCACTCTTTTGCAGATCTGAGAACTGCAATGATGTCTCTACAATTCACTTACTCTCATGTTATTTGAAGAACTTGAAAGCCACTGTAAATGGCTGTACATGGTAGAAGATTGAAGAAATGTCAGTTAGTAGTCAAAATTCACTACAGCAGTTGGTAACTACATGTTTTTTACATTTCCAATCCATAAACATATTATCTACTTACTCCTTAAGGCAATAAAATTCTAATTAATTTTTACCACCAGTCACACGTAGCTTTTAATAAGGTCATTTGTAAAGGAATATTTTTGAAATACTAGAGCTCTACAGGTGCAAAAGAACAAAGAGAAACAAAGTTTTTTGGCTTTTTCTCAAGCAAGGCTGTTATGCTTTGTTACAAAGGAATTGCCTTCAAATGATGTACTATATGCTCGTTATACTGCTCACTATAATTATGATCACAATTAGACCTCAAGAATTGTTACTGTCACTTCAAGATGTATGAAGCTGAAAAGAAAGTTTGCACTATGATGACTTTTATTGTTATTAAAGACTAGTTAATCATAGCCAGCTGCATTTGATCAATCTTGAAATCTCATGAATTTTTTAATATTTCTCTCAGCTGATTTTCTTATTTTTTGTTTGTTTGTTTCAGTTAAATCCTAGTTATATCTGTGGAAAGAACAGTCTTAAATGTCTTTTCTCCTTCACCGCCCTTGTACAACAATCTTGAATTGATTGAGTACTTTCTTAAGCAGTTTATAATGCATATGGGAAATTTCTTGTGATCAAATAGATCCTGTAATGTTATCATTAAAAAGAAAATAGTGCATGCATATGGAAGTAAAGTATGAAATAACTTTACCTTCTCAAATTAGGTCTTGGAGTCATAAATTGCATGTATAATATTATGAGGAATAGTTCAAAATTTATAAGATTAAATCATTTTTCCATAGTTTTTTAGATTCATAGGTTTTAAGTTTAGTATTAGTATTAAGTTTAGTATAGAACTTTAGCGCTTTATCTGATACCACAGTGTAATGCTCGACTATATATTCAAATATGTAGATTATATTCTAGCCACAACTCTTTATGAAATAATGGAATAATTTTTACTCTCTAGTTGTTTGGTCCAACTGGAATTGTGAAGTGAGTGCTAAGGATTTATGCTTAGATGAAAGAGTACAAAGTTAAATATTTAAAATGATCATCAGAAATTTCAGTGTTATTGTATTTGTTTTTAACTTAGGTAAATACATAAATTTTCATGCCACCTTTATTTCTGACCTTTGACAGCAGGACGTATTTCAGTTTCTATGTTTGATCTGCCCCATAGATTCCAGTCTGGTTAACAGATGAAAGAGTCGAGCCCTCTGTTGACACCTGCCAAGAACTACTAATGCTTTTGAGTTTGTAATATTTGACCATTTTTATAAAAGTTCTGTCACATATGCCAATTTTCAGTTACTCATTCCTTAACTTTCATTCGACCATAGTTCTTTGTGTTTGGGATAGTGAGAAAAATACAGGTTAAATCTATGAGAAATCATGAGAAATATTTTCTAAAAACTTAGTTACTTTTTAAAAGTATGTCATGAAAAATAGTCATTGCAAGATATTGAAGGGGAGCACAGATTTCCAATTGATCTCTATTATTTGAAAGCTTATTTAAATAGAACTTTGCAATACACATTACACCACTGCTATTTCTAAATATAAAAATTAACATGTTTTCACACCCACCTAATAAACAAAATCAATGACTTTTAAAGATAGTGTCCACTTGCCAATTACAAAAATTCATTTTGAATTTCCTGTGGTATACTCAAGAAATCTATGCACTATTCATATGTAAAGAACATCTGAGAAAGTGGGGGTCTCAAGTGGGTGAGAATGGGATAGAGACAGAAATAGAGGTAGAGTAATTTCAGGAGCACTTGGACAGGCTTTCTATGTCCATGACTATTTAAAACACTGACCCTAATGATTTTGCACAGGAATATGAATAGCTTCTCAAAGCACTCTATTGTCATGAAATTCAGAGTTAAGACATACCGTATTTATTTATTTATTTATTTATTTTAACTTTGTCCCTGAACAATACCTTCAGGAAGATATTAAAAAAAATAATAATAATTGTTTTGTGAAATTCTGATTGTATTATAAAATGGAATTTCTTAGATGATTTTGCCTGTTAATTCACAGTATCAAAGTATTTCAGCATTCAGCAATATTCAGAATCTCAAAGTCTTATGTCACTCTTTATCTGTGTTTCACAGCTGGACTCAACAATTTCACCTGAAGTGATTTTTGGGAGTTTTTCTTTTCTCACAAAAGTTGTTGCCGAAGTCTCCAGTGATAGACTTGTGCCTGAAGACAAATATAAGATCTTGCACTGATTTTATTTTAAAAGTGGGCTGTCTTTTTACATTTGACTCTGTTTTTTTCCCTTTCAATTCACTTCAAACTGACAATTGTGCCTGCTTATAACTATGGCAACAGCCACAAGCTTGCTTTATTGGTTTTCTTTTTCTCTGTATACATCAAATATTATGCTAGTTTTGGTAACATGACAGACATTAATAAAGACTTTGTTTTCAGTAGTGCATTTAGTGGTTAATTTCCTTTTTTGTTGAAATAAACATGCCTAATAGTTTTGAAGTTTGGAGTACTATTACTTGTTGTTTGATATTTTAAATGTAATCCTAAGCTTATTTCATGCAGAAGAAAATATCTGCAGTATTGAAGTGATGCACAAAATACAGACCGTGCCACCTGTCAGGTGTTTTCTGTAGGTTAGTCACTGCAGTTGCTCCTCCAGTTGTCTCACTGGATTGGGCGGGTTGGCAGAAGGACACGGTGCACTGTGGCAAAACAGATACTTCTGCCAACAGCTCTGTACAGCTTTAGCTTAGCAATCTAAAACCTTTCTAGGTGAGCACTAGTTGTTAATTTTGCTTCCTCCTGTCCTTCAAAGTATATTTGCAATTCATTTTTAGTTTGTATATATTTCTCAGTTCACATGAGACTATACTTTACTATTAAATGCAAAACATTATAGCAAAAGTTTCCTCACCCCAAATAATCAAGCCCAGAAATTTACCAGTTTATTCAAAATTTGATTCAAATTTTATACTAGGACTATTCCATATTCTGCCTAGCATGGTCATTCTACCTCATCTACCTCTGCTACATCTACCTGATGTAACCAGCCCAGTTACTTTGACTGAAGTCTAAGTTGTACTGCTGATGACTCTGTATATGCTCCTTACAAAGGTACAATTTTATAGCAAAACATCATACTTCAAATCACTCATTAAACGCTTTTGGTGTGTAACTTTTGTAGCCGATAGTAGCTCAAATACTAACTTCCTGAAGGTGAATTAAGGAATAGAGTGTGAAGAGCTTGCATGAGGATAAATAATAATAGGAATGAAAAGAAAATCCACTGTTCTCGCTTCTTCAGAGGTCTTCAGCTCTATTCACTAATTTGACTTCTTTTTAGCTTGGTTTAATGTTATCAGTCCTATCTTTAAAGTTCACAACTTTCAGTTGCATATCGATGTTTATTCTGTTCACTAATATATGAATTATAAATGCCTATGACTTCATTGCTGCATGTAATACTCAGATTCCTAGGCAAACCTGAGTTGTGTCCTGAACAGCAAGTATCAGAATCCAGCTATAAGAATTATTATTAAACCTGTTGTATTTTTGTACATTTTGTACATTTTGTAATTTCACATGCTATAAAAACAATTGTTTTCCAGTGCAAAGTATGGCCCCAGGAAATTACTAAAGATTTATTGTAAATCGAATATCTGCAGTTATAAGGGAAGTGACTGGAAAACCTTTAAGATATGTTTATCATACTTTCTAATCCATTCTATTCCATTTTTAATCCAAAATATCTCATTTATCATATTACAAAACATAAAAGATAATTAAATAATCTTCTTGTTACTCATAAGAAAGCTGCAATAAAAATCAGAGACTATTTCCCCTTGCTCATGTCTTTCTTTGAGCATATCCAAACCAATATGATTATTGAAAACTTTTTCACAGTTATCGGTATACAATTTGTAGCAATACAGGGCAAATTTTCATTCTGCAATTCTCGTTTTAGATATCTATAGAAAATATTGGATATTACTAAAAGTTATAAATTGTCTTTATTCTTCTTTGTTGTTTCAAGAGCAGGATCCAAACAATATGTCCCTTTTTAATGTAGCAAAACTAAAAGGAAGATATTTCAGAACGGAATAAAAGATAGTATCCAAAGCACACCCATTACTAAATTGACCCATTTCCAGTTCACACTGTCTCTAACACAGAGGATCATGCTTGAAATTATGGAATTTATATGCACTGGTAGAAGTTATTTCCTGGAGGAAGCTCTGTTGCCTTTAAAACAAATTAGAGTTTTACCATGGAGTTCACTGAAGAAATGAAGCCATCTACCTGTATATATAATGTTAAGCCAAGGCACAGAGTCCCATTGTTAATAGCTAATAGGTACTCGTAGGGCTCTTCAAGCCACATGACAGCAGACTGCTGCTTCAGCTGCTGTCCAAATTCACCCTTTGCTCTGCTTCTGGATGTAACCTGAAGGTGGACAGGCTTCCCTCCCATGCAGGCTTGCTCCTCCTGGCCATCCAGCACGCCTACCTACTGCTCTGACAGTCTGGAACAAAGCACTTTTTGCTCCCCTCATAGAGTTTTGCTTCTAAGCAACATGATGGCAGTTATTCACGGTCACCTTTTCTTTTTTTTTTTTTTTTAAGCTAGTTTCAGAGCAAAGTCAGAATTTGCATCCCTCTTAAAGGTGTGTATTTATACTGGGTAAAGCAAGGAAGCATAGCATGGAAAACAGCCAAGATCAGTCTGTATATTCTGTCTATTTACTTGATTGGAAGGCAAATCTTATGCTCCTTTTGTATGAGAAACTATTTTTCATCTCCATCACAGACTGCAATTTTAACTTTCCCTCTCTTGTTGAGAATATAATGAGCTTGAAACAGTTTTTTTTTTTTTTTTTCCCCCCCGGGGGAAAAATTGGAGGTGTTCAGTGTGAGAATGTGGTGAAAAATGACAGCAATGTTACTATTATTGTACGCATCTCTCTGTTCAAGTAATAAATTTTATAAATAACCCATAATATGAATGGAAACAAATAATCACCATATCAATATGTAAATAATCTCATTTCATTGCAAATAACAGAAAAATTAAACTTTGGGATTAGCAACTCTTCTATGACAGTAAGATCACAAACAGATTATTAATGAGTACATTTGAAAATGCACCTTTCCTTATGGGCTGCATGGGTTTTATCTTTTTGACACATACCTTGATAACAAAAACCTCTGAAAATGAAATTACAAATGCTAAAAAGAAGTTATATTCTATTTTATACCTACTTCAAAGTAATACAATTGACTACAAAATAAAAATGGACACATCTTTCAACACAAAGCTTGATTTTTATCATTTGTAATTAAATTTTTTTTGGTGAAAGACTTTAGTTTTTGTGATGTGCACCTGAAGCTCAATGCTACTAATACTGAATCTTTGGGATTTCCAGAAAATTTTTGATGTTATTATTATATTCCCCTTAAAATTTCCCTTTATATATAAATATTCCCCTTTATATTTTCCCCTTAAAACAATAATTTAATCAAAAGGTGACTTCTGGAATAACAAGAATTCTTCAGGAGACCTCATATGGAGATATGAAGTAAATTCATCAAAACATTAAATATTGTTTGATGCTGAGAGTGATGTTTTTTTATATGTAAAAATTAAAAATAAATAAAATAAATTAAAAAAAAAAAAAAACTTTCTTCTTGTTTCAGCAAGGCCATAAGGGATAAAACCAGAGTCAAACCAGTTGGAGGACATAAAGATTAAAATTTTTAATTGAGTTGTTTCAGAATATTTTAATAGGCATCCAAAATGTCACACTGATGAAAGAAAATAAGCTACGGTCTTCAAAAAATGAAGCTAGATGAAATCAGAAGCAAAAGCAGTTATAATTAAATTTTAAGAATAAATATAAACAAAAGGAAGAAGTTGATAGCAATAAACTCAGAACTCAGAAAATTCAAAAGCTTTTCAGAAAAAATATAAAGAAAATTATAGATAGATTTAAGGATAAAGATCATTTTGAAAAGGATGAAGGAAAAAATGAAACTTTTTGCATTGATCACAATTTTGCTTGATTAAAGCGTTCATCTTTTGACTGGTAAATCAAATCTAATTGATCAATGAGACTTGACAGCTCTACCTTTTTATTTCAAGTATGTGACAGGCAAAAGTGTTCAAAATATATATAGTGATAGACGATGTTGGATGACTACTTCATTCCTACCACATGACAAAGTGTTTTACATTGCATCAGTATCTTGGAGAGATTTAAACTACAGTTACAGGAGCTAGACATTTTTTAAATGAGGATTTTCATATACTTAGAAAACTCACACTTATCCAGTTCAGGAAAAATTTCTCATTAACAGTAGCTAATTTTGATTTTCAATAATTTGTGGAACAGCCAATATTTTAAAAAGACTAATAGGAAGATCAAACTAATTCTGTCTTTCAGCCTGTCATTGAGCCTGAAGAAAAAAGTGGACAACCTGATAAAAGACTTCATTAATAAAAATTTAAAGGAAAACTGTGTAATAATTAATGCAATTTGGCATGATTTATGGAAAACAGATCTTGTCAGATCATCTTTATACCTTCTTGTGCATTTTACTGTTGAAGAAAATAAAACCGATGATCTATGGAGAAAAAGGACAAAAAAAGCAGCTGTGTGGATTGGTTCTTGGAAGCTGTTACCATGAAGGCATGCAGGCTGCCTGCCTAAACAGGGGATCCCACTGGAATAAGGAGAACAAAGCAGCAATTCCTAAAATATTAGGATTGGAAGGGATATATCTGTTTTTTCTCCCTACCCATGTCCTCCCTGTCTTCCTTCAGGATTAAGTCCTACTAAATTTTTTTTAATATAGGAGATACTCTGCTAATAAACAACACTGACAGAGTGACTACCACTGATAGACTGAGAAAATGTCACAGTAAAGACATGAGAGCAGTGGGCAGACTGGATGCATGCTTTAGAGTCTGAGAAGTCATTCACTATGTGTGGAAGCTTACCAAAAATTAAGGTGTGTTTTGATAACCTCTTATAAGTACCAACAGAGGAAATGGTAAGTTGATAGTGGCAAATTGATATCTACATTAATGATAACAATAGTAATAAATAAATAAAAAGATCCCATAGTTATGAATTGATATCAAATAGTTCAGACTAAAGAAAAAAAGATGTTTTTCAACTACAAGAGTTATAATAAGAATCAATTGGCAAGCGCTGAAGTTTTTGTTTTGTTTTGTTTCCGTTGCTTGTTTTAAATAACATGATTACATATTTTCATTCAAGATATATTTCATACAGAAGGGAAATAAGCCAACGTATCTACAGGGAGAGTTAGAACAGATGTGCTAGAGGTGTTGATTGTGATTCAGCTCACAGGTGCAATACAGAGGCTATTAATACCACCACAGGTTGTATGCTGCAAACATCTGTACAAATATTGTGGAGAACAATCTATTATTTTTAGACTATTAGCTGCCCAGACTTTTGGACCTACTAGCCAGCTGGGAGGCATAAGAACTTGCTTGGGAAATAATTTCAGAGCATGCTATTACTAACTTCAAAGGTGGAATTTCATTAAGAGACAACAACCAGGAAGCAAGTAGAAGCAATTACCCTGTACCACTGGGTGTCTAGCAGGAATCATACCCTGGCAGGTACCATTGTGCGCCTGTCATCTGGCTCACAGCAACAACAGACAGAGCTACATTAATTATTCCACTGACAGTCTAGTCTAGAAAGCAGAGGCTTCTTTACACTCTCTGAATTGCATCAAATGTATGTTCCTTCAGCGGAGGCATGAAGATCTTCCATTGTGGGCAGCAGTTTGCACCAAGTGAAAAAGAAAGGGAAAGAAGAGGTGTATCATCAGAATTTATCCAAAGAACGTACAAAAGCGAAGTATCCAGCTCACATTGGGAGTCACCCATGAGTAGATATTTAAAAGCAGAAATGGCAGTAAGCTCTTAAACACCTTTGCCTTGCAGAGGAAGTAAAGCAATGATGCATGACTTGACCCTTTGGAATTCTGTGCTGCAAATACCTCACTTCTTTGCAAATTCCAGATTTAGGACTAGCTGGCAGGCCACAGAAGTAGCTGCATTTGTGGCCAAAACTGTTCTATGCTCTACCTACACTTGGGCTCTTTAAAGCAGTAAATATGTCTCAGGAGAGCTGAGCTGTACTACGTATACATATAAACCTATTCCTCTGAACTAGAGCCCTTATAATACCTTCATGCTACAAGTCCATAAGTCCAAAGCTGAAATTTCAAATCCCTTTAAATTTGAAATAAAAAAAAAAAAAAAAGGCAAAAAGTAAAGGAATTTTTACAATCCTTTTGAGAACAGTGAGAAATAGTCAAAACACACTTCCTAAACTTATGTTTCTAAACAGCCTCTCTAATCTTATTAGGCAAATAAAAGTCTTATTCCTTTGATGTACAGATGTAACTCCCACTGGTGCTAATGAGAATTATGTGTACAATTCAACAGAATAAGCCCTATAATTTAATTTAATGGTTATTTGAGAGAGAGGGGGGGACTTCAAAGAAAACAGCTAATGTCTGTGATAAATAGTCTGTGAAAAGGTTGAACATTTGAACAGCAATAAATATTTTTAATGAGCTTAAATTTTGTAATGTACGCTAAGAATCCTAGCATGCAGAAGTTCAATGTGTAGATGTCCAACTAGACTATAGTAATCTAAAAGGAAAAAAAAAACATGAACACATTTCAGACTTACATTTGCAAAGGCTTCAGACTTGCTCCTGTTCTCATGTTTCAGATTTTACTGTTTGCTACATATAAACTTGTGCTTTTCAGTCTGAAAATGCAACAGAAGGAATGGTACAAATAACAATGAGCATTCTTTAAACATGTTTCCATATCTGCCTTTAAATAAATATTGGTTATCAGTAAAAACACATATCCATAGAGGTGGGTTAAAAGTGAAATAAGACATAAAAATCATATTTTTATTATTTGTAGAATCACTTGCAGAAAACAGCAAAAGACAAAAAAAAAAAAAGTGAGGTTTTGATGTGAACTTTTTTAAATATAATAGGAACCCCACATCAAACCCCAAGTTTGGTCCCCAAGTGGACCAAATCCCCTAAAAAGGCCAGACAGACAGAGGGAGAGAGACTAAAGTTTCGATTTCCTCTGCATTTCTAAATCTCCTCTTTGGTATACAACTTTGATATATCGTGGGCTCAGTAATGTATATGCAATGATTACACAAGAAGAAGCAATTTTAAAACTTAGACTGCACAGTCAAACAAAAGCTGAGCAAAGGCACTGTGCTCTCCCCTTCTTGTGCAGTTATGATCCATGCTGGAATCACAGTATTCTATGAAAAGAATTGCGATAAGCCTGGTACTCATACTTCAGGATTAATACTTTAGTATTACCAGTAACTGTGTAGACCTGCTTGTATGTGTACCAGATCCTTTCAAATTGACAAGCCTGGTGATGAACGAGAGAGATTTTCCCACCTCCAGCTATCTGGAGTACAGATGTCTGCATCTGTCTCATCTACAATCTCCCAGGTATTAGTAGAGCAATCCTGGAGAGAAGTTAATCTCATCACACAATAAACATCTACAACAGAGCAGATTAATCAGTCATTATGTTTGTCCATTTAATTTTGTTGAGTATACAGAGTAGGAGTGAGATAGCTCAGACACAGATCTAAAGCTAGCCAAAAAGACTCCCACTCCTAGTTTATCCACAGATACAGATTGACTTCCAACAATGGAGATTGTAACAACCAAATTAATAGATGTATTTCTGTGTTCATTATCATATGAAAATGATTTATTAATGTAAATCTGTAAAATAAACCAAATGTTTTAAGTCTACCATAGACAAATGAATTGGAAAGTCATCTTTGTATTTTAAATCACTGTTTTACATACTCGAACAAAGGTACATCTCACTTCAGATGTCCTAAGCACATTTTTTTCTGCATGGAATATATATTTTGAGGGAGTTCTGGTTTTCTTTTTTTGTTTGTTTGGTTGTTTTCATCTACATATGATTATTCATTCTTGTTCTGCTTGTGATTCATATTATTTTTCAGGTCTTTTTCAGCCCCTGACCTGGCTCGCTTATTTTTGTTTCTATATAACAACTTACCCCAGAAAAATATCACGTGTTTTTTTTCTTGTTTTTTTCCCCTGCCCCTTTAAAAAATTACCAAGATTTCATTGAATTTCATGTTAAAAAATACAATTTTCTTGCCTTGGTGGCACTTCATACTTAATGAACATATCTTCTGTTTGCTTCACTAGGGCATTCATGCAAGCATTTAATAGTTTTATATCTACCCTGAAGAGACGCTTTACAGAGTAGAAACTGCTGTTTCCCACTTACGTGGTGCTTTTTCATCTAGCCCATGCTTTTCTGGTTTCTTTTAGAAGCATCTGAGCCAGTGTTTTTGAAAACCTTACTGAAATTTTGATATGACATCAGCTGTTTCTCCTCCATCCATAAGGCCTTTACTTGTCGTAGGAGGAAATGAAACAGGTTTGGCATGATTCATTCTTAACACACAAAGGTTGGTGATTATTCATTTCTCTTCTTTACTCAATGTGTTCACAGATTGCTTGTTTATTTGCTCCAATATGTTTTGCAGGAATGAAAGTTAGAATATCTGCAATTTCCTGACACTTTCTTTATAAAGCAAGGCACAACTTTTGGCTTTTGCTATTTTTTCATATCCATATGTCACAGCTTCTCAGAGCAAAGTGTTAACAACACTGAGATTTTATTAATGAATTCTTCAGTATGGGGGGGTAGAGGGGGTAGTCATCAGCTGAAGGCAGTTTGAAAACATCTGATTAAATCAAGTACCAGTTTGTTCTTTGTTATACTATGCTGAAGTCTTGATCCTTCATGCCTGATATTAATTATGATAGTGTCTGATAGTAAATGAGCTTTTTACAGACAGTGCGAAAAGTCATTAAGCATTTAGAAGCGTTTAGAATCTTATGTCAATGCTTTTCAATTTCTGTTGGGGCAAACTAACCATCTCTCTTGTTTTCAGCTTACCCCTGGAATACTTTAAGCTGTTTTTTGTTGCCATTCATTTCCTCTATTAGTTTTCTTTTGTGACTTTGTTTTTCTAATCCAAACTTTAATTGTTACGTTGTGGTTCTGTACCCATCCATGATAGTTTGACCTGGTGTCCATTTTCTACATATTTCATTTTTGTGCTTAAAATGTCCAACAAAATATTTCATCATATGTGGAATGATTTTATTTTGTGCCCTTCATATTCTTTTCATTTGCTAGTATCTTTAAAACCTTTTCCTCATAAGAGCCATTTGAAACGATCTTTCTTTCTAATTCTCAGATTTCTTTGAAGTCTGACTTTCTGAAAGCCATTGAGTTTGTTCTGGTCTTATTTGTGCTGTCTGTGTCAAGGGCCATGAAGCTATAATGTCATGTTCATTCAGACCAACTTTATCTTTCAATCTTATGATCTCAGAATTCTTTCCTTTTTGTTGAAACAATATGTAGAATTTCCCTCTTATAAATGTCCTACAATATTGCTGCTAATTGGAAGAACTTTGCGGGGCATTCAGTGTCTCACAATGTTCATTTTTCACATTAAAAAGCATGAAATACATTATTAAACATTTTTACTTATGACTGCTTGTTTGAAGGTTTTGAAGGGTCAGAATGACATCACCTGTGCTGGCTTACAATTGCAACAAATATTTCTGCTTGAGATTCTACAGTGGGAAATTTTATATTTTGAAACATTTTGTCACTTCTATTTTCTTTATTTACATTTTAGTGCCAGTTATCAGTCTCAGCTGTGGCAGAGAGTGAATCTTTTGAGACACTTCGCTATCATCTGTTAAGACAATAAAAATAAAAATTCCTGTAGTTTTCATATGCTTTCACAATAAACTTAATTCTGCTCCTGTTTTTCATTTGTTGCCATTTTGTCTCTTAACTTCTTGTTCAGCACTGTGAATCTATGCATGTGTGCATGTATGCACTTATATTGAGCTAAGAGGGCCATAGTGCATCCTAGGGAGGTCAAACAAATTGCACTGAAGATGGAGCATTTGTCTAAATCCTAGTGGCAATTAAGCTGCCTAAAATCTGAGGATTTAAAACTTTTGGGTAAAACAGGCCTGAGAAAAGTGAGATGCTTATCTGTCTTGGAGTTAAAGTACTGAGGACCTATAATTTTAAACAACATTAAAAGCAAGGTATAATTCTTAACTCTGTGTGTCCTTAAAATCCTGATTCTACAAGGCTCTTAAACACCTGCTCTACTATAATATATGTGCACAATTGCTTTATTGGATCAGGTTCTGATTTGCTCAAAACTATAAATGGACCTTAGTAAAAGTCAACAAGCTTGTGCTTTGTGGCTTACTTTCAAGTTATTTCATTTGAAACACAGAGATCCAATTAATTCCAATGGAGCTGTTTACAGATATTAAATTTACATATTAAGTAATTGAGGTCAAATTGAGGATTACTAATGGTCTAAAGGCTTTTGATTCTATAGCTGTCTGCAGTGCCAAACTATTTTTGCAGAATAGTTTCCTTCTTCTAGACAAATTTATAAACTACAGAGACATAACTTTACTCTTTCCATGTAGTATTCACTTCATAATATCTGCATATTTTTAAACCACCTTACCAGAAAAATGCTACCGTATAGTCATGGCATAATATTCTGATGTAGATAATATAAGTTAGCATAAACAAATTATAATGTTTATCCACTGGAAATACTAAATACTGAAATAGCCAGAATTAATTTTCAGAACACTAGTTGTGTGTTGTTAAGATGAAGGTTGATTCTGATTTATAGGATCACTGTGAGTTCCTTATTAAACTGTCACTCAGAGAGTATAAGAGTGGAAAACCTATTACTGTGTTAATTAGGTCTGTGGTAGTTTTCAGGCTGGTGGTGACAGTTGCCCACGTGCAACCTAGCATAATATAGATTATGAGAATGGTAACACTACCTCTGCTGGGGCAGAAGACTCTGCATAGTCATGACGAAAGGGAAAAGGATGTTGCTTTGCCCCTTGGATGGCAGTATCACAATCCAGGAAAGAGCTTCAAAGGTTAGTTTTATTTTCTTGTAAAACATGTGCAATGACAAAATATGCTGCAGTTCCATTTAATTTTCTTCTTTTTTTATTTCTTTCTCACCCAGGGGTAGCTGCCTGGTACAAACACCAATTTATGTTCCTCTAGGTATAAATTATAGCGAGGGAAAAAAAATAGAGAAACAAATACCAAAATAAATTGTTCAAAAACATTGTGTTTCTTGCATGATCTCAGCCACAGCAATTCAGGAAATAATTTCATACTAAAACATACTTGGTTTTCTGGACTATAACAGGTTGGATTTAGGTGATAGGTAGCTGCTCACCCTCCACCCTCAACTCTAGGTATCCTTCAGTTAATTACTCTTAGTTTCAGAAAATGGGGATGAGACAGAGCTTCCTAACATGCCCATCTGACATGGAGACTAGTCAAATTTTCAAAAGTTATTTTGAAGTTTGGGCCCTGGGCTGCACTGTACATATTTGTTAGGTTGTGAAGTAACTTAAGGTACAATATTCAGATGCTTAAATGCTCTACAGGAAAAATCTTTTTTTCCTCCATATCCTCACTAATAAAGCATTCACTTGTTCATGTAGCCAGCACTCCAAGGCACGTTTGAAAAAAATGACTATTTGCTAAGTCTTTTCAACTAGTTTTAAAAGGTCTCTCAAAACTAGACACAATGAGACAGGTCAGGCCCTTCAAAAGTGATACCATCACCGCCTGAACCCTAAGCAATTTATCTTTTTTTTTTTTCTGTTTAAAAAAATAAAATAAAATTAACATTATCTCTTTTTGCTCTAGCTTTGCACTGGGAGATGTTGTCCAGCAACATCACAAGCAGATACTGTATACAAATTAAACCATTAAGTAAGCAAGTATTTGTGTGCTTACCCAAATACCTATATTTAGGGGAGCATGCTAAATATTTATTTCTATATACATTGATGTTTCAGCCCTTTAAAAAGTAGAGGAGGCCAAGCAAATCAAACCACTGACTTCAGTTGGCATTCTCCCCCGAACAGTTTAGGCTATGTGTAAGGGTCTCATGCTCTGCCTTTCTGTGAAAAATGACTTAATACATTTTTCCCCATCTCTGATTTCACTGATTCCCTGATGTTATTCCCTGCATTTGCCTTCCAATCTCACTTTCTTCTACATACCTCATTTCATCATATTTTCTGTCACATTTTTAGAATTCATTAGTTAATACTGGAAATTATGTAGAATTTTTTGACATTTAAAAAATCAGGGACTGCTCAGCAGAAATAAGCAAAGTCAAACAGTCAGAAGACAGGCCCCAATTAGTGTGCAGAGAAAACTTCTCCCATGCATATAAATTGCTCCATTTCCCAAAGTCAGAAAGAATAGGTAGATGAGAAATGACTTCCATAAAGTACTGTTGACTTAAACAATGAGCAATAACTGGGACAGGAAAAATCCTTTTGCTCTTCACTATTCAGGCTGAGCTCATGGAGTTGCTTTTAGTCAAAGGACAGAAATCATTTATCAGGTATATCAGGTAGTCTGGAAAAATATGGTTACAGTCAGCTAGCAAATAAACTAATTCAACCAGAATATTTGCAAGATGAAAACCAAAAACAAACAAACAAACAAAAAACATTAACTATATTTGTCTGAGTTCTTTGTGGCCACTTAAGAGGATGCTTGACAGAGCTAATAAATTTGAAACAGCGGCAGCCAGAGCATGAGAGAGAAAAAACAACATTGTCCCAAGATTACATGCTCAGTGTTCATGGTCCATCCACTCCATGTGGAAGAATTTAATGGTAGATTATTTTTTTCCTCTCTGAACTAATGAATCTCTGCTCAGAAAACTCACACATTTTCTTGCCACCATCAGCTCCCTTAGAGGTCAAAAAAGTGTTTACAAGTGGATAAACCACCTTAGAGCAAAGAAATTTGAAAAATATCTTCCTTTTACCCACAAGAAGACAGTTTACATTGCAATCTTTTCTGAATTACTTTTCTGACGTTGTGGGTAAGACCTCCAAGACAGACAGTGGATGAAGAATCATGTCTCCACTGAAGTAGGGATGCTAAGAAACAGTGAATTTTCAGAGGAAGGCAAAAGAAATCCAGAGCTGCTATGAATGTTTCAGACATTCTGCTGATTTTACTGAATTCATTTTAATGTCTGGTATAAAACTGATTTCAAACAAGGGATCACAATGTTTCTTAGACTGTGTTCTCAGGAAGAATATTTGCTCTCCTGAAGAGGGTTTGGATTATTTTGTTCACCTCCATATCTCAAAACATGTATGGTGTACAAATTATCAGAGTGAACAGAATGTAACTTCATGTGGGAGTGACAGCTGGTAGAGGTTAGTACATGACCTTTAGGTATTTGACAACTATCATTCAATACCAGGAATACACAGCCTATTTTCTATCAGATTTCTGATTTTGATATAAAGAAGAGTTTATGTTTCAGAAGTAAGTTAAATGTTCTTCTTACTTACACCCTACCAAACCAAAAACTTCATTGTTAAAATCCATAGGTGTATGCTGAACTTGCAGGTTGTTGAATAGGTGTTAGTGAAGACAACGTGATTTAAATTATGAAAGATTCATAGATATATCATAATTCAGGAGTCCATTCACAGCAGAATGCAGTCCAGCAGCTCTAATGAAAATGGTAAAATGCATCAGCTGAAGTTATGATAAATTGCAGTGTATGCATTAAAATGAATTCATTGCTGGTTGTCACTCCTGAACTAGTTACCTTCATGCTTATGTTTATTCTTCTTTCAATTACCACTCTGCATAACAAACAGGCTCTTTTGTTTCCAACAACAATAATTTGACAAAGGAGGTGGAGATCTATTTATTGTTATTGTATATTCTAAGAAGAAAATATAGAAACCTCATTAAAAAAAAATGGGGGAGGGAGGGGTAGAGGAAGGGGCCTTTTTACCTTAACTGATCTCTTACTACCAAAAATTTTAATTTAGAGTATAAAGTAGCAAAACAAAAGAAAAAGTATATCATACCAATATATTTATTTCCACGTGGGAGGTTAGAAAAGTATTAGATTTGTAAAAGCAATGCTAGAAGGAAACACTTGATCTCTGAGCTGCTATAACTATAATAAGACGCAAACTTACTGGGTTTTCTCTTATTAATTAACTTGGCACAGAATTAAAATGCAGGTTTACCCAGTTATTTATCCATCTGTGTAGTGGCTTAACTCTGTAAACCATGATATTAAACAAAATTCATATTAGTTTTGAGGAATACATAGTTCCTGGTCCTGCAGTTCAGTTAAATAAAAGTGAAGTCAGTTGAGAAATTGCCATAGTTGGACTAATTGTGTATAATAGTATAGGAAAATATGGGGATTATAGATGAAACTAAATCCTTCAGCAAAGTCTCCTTATGCTAGCTTTGCTTTGTATTCCCCACCCCCTCATTCTGCAGTGAACTATGAAAAATTGAACCTCTTGCTAAATTATTTCCCTTTAATTAGTCAGATTTCAAATAGAATATTTTTCATCCCTTGTCTTCATTTCCTGGCAGAGAGCAGAACAAATAAATTAATTCCATTAAGAGCCATTAGAGAAATAATATAGAATACTAAATCTGGTCAATAATAAACTGACCTATTGAATCATCTTGTAGTAAATTAAAAATCATTTTAACAGCCCACAAGCTAACCTAAAACAACATCCAACTCCTTTTGGTTTCACGTGTAAGAAGTAAAGAAACCAAAGGGCTGATATCTAAACACTGAATTCTCTGCTTATTTATGCATGTGTGATTCCACCAAAAGCTTGTTTTCCCAGAACAATTTTTACACAAATGATACCAAGATCCTATAAGCCAGCATAATGTCATAACTGTATTTATCTGCACTAGTCTACATTGCTGGGGGTACAGTCTTTTAAGTAACACACCAGAAGGATCAGAATGTTCAGAAGAACAGAACTAACAATAGTACAGACAAACTTAAAAACAAAGTTAGTTGGGTTGTTACTCTTCCTCCCTGAGAAGCCAGCACATTATTTTTATCATTTCTGATGGGGTTAGATGAGAATAAATAAACTGATTTATTTATATGATTTTATATGATATTTATATGATTTATATGATTTAGCAATTTTTTCAAATAAAAATGTCTCTCAATAGAAAATTTGTTTTAAAAAATGGTATCCAAAATTAAAAACTGTTTCTTATGAACACAGCAAGGAATCATACAATCCTTGTTGACTGATATACAACTAAAATTTAGGAGACATAATTGTTTTATCAAGGCATTTTTCTACATTTTCCATTTTCTCTATCTTTGTTCACTGGGTGGATAGATGTGTTCAGTTTATATTCCTTATGAGCTTTATGTCTATATGTATATATAAATAAATGAATTTTCCTCTAGGTAAAGTGTAGTCTTCAAGGATATTGAAGGTTATTGCAAAAAGAAATTGAATGATCTATTAATGTATGTGGTGGATCGGGTGATAAACAGTGGATTTAACAGCGTGAAGGCAGATTCAGATTAACCTTTATTAGAAGGGTTTGTAGATTACATGCACTGAAACAATAATCAAGAGGGAACAAACTAGAATTGCGTGCGAGGTGATAGTCTCCATTTTTGAAGGTTCTTACAAACAAGCTAGGAAATACATACCAGTAAAAATATATTTAATCCCACTTTAGGGGAAGGAAGTGGATTAAATGATCTAGAGCTGTGTACATTCATCTGGAGGCCAAAGACTTGCTCAAGTGTTTAAGTGAGCAGCCACATGATTGTTTTAGGTTGGCTCAGGAGCATGCTTTTGAAATGAATTTTGCAATTGCTCTCACTCATTGCATCTTGGTTTGAGTAGCAGTTAGGTCTCATACTGGTTGAATTCAGTTTGTTTTACATAAAACTGAACTGGAAGCTGCGCTCTGGGATCATAGTAAATTTTAGCTGCTAATCGGCTATCAGTTTATGAGGTCAAACTAAATTTAGTCTGAAGTACTGTGACTGTAGTGAAGACGAGGGTCCTTACACCATCTATTTTGCTCTACTAAGTCTCTGCTGTTTGACCATTCTTCTTGCTAGTGTAGCCTTTATTTAAAGATTTTACTAGTTTTATCCATAAGTTCCTGAGGAACTGATGCAGACAGGATCTGTTGTACTTCTGGGTCCTGCACCACAGATAAAAGGAAAATCAAGCAGAGGAAAATAAAAGGAGAAACAGAACTTTTTTGTCACTTTGAAAAAGAAAGAATAATTTTATTAGACAATATTTATGTATATATATATAATTTATGTATATATATAATATATATTCAGTATTAGAATATCTATATGCATATCTTTCTGTATACATGAAAGTATATCCATACCACTGAGCTCATCAGTTGAAGGCAAGTCAACATCCACCAGGAGTCAGCTAACGCACCTCCATTCTTCATCATTACTGAATGTATTTTTCAAAGTAAACATTTCATACAGAATGCACATGAAATAGAGAGCTTTTTGCTAAAATATGATGTCTTTAGCTCTTTTTCCTGAATCATATCTGAACTATTCTTAGTCTTAGAGAGAAACTATCTTTTGAAAAATCACTGTTAGAATACAAATCAGTAGTTCACCTCACCATATGATGGTGTCTCTGTTCTTACGAGCCCTCGTGCTTTCAGCGTCCTCAGGCTACCAAGATATGAAGCCCAATAGACAGGCACATAAAAACTGTAATGACTGGGGAATTGGCCTGAGTTCTTTGTGATTCCTCTCTCTTTCTGTTAGATTTTAGCCTTATTTCTAAATGTATGAATGGGTCTCAACTCCCTGGATGGTTTCTCAGGGCATTTCACACTGGAATCCACAGAGAAGCACAGTCATGGCCACTCTTCCTCTTTATGAAAATGTATGCAACATAGCTTCTGCATATGAGAATTTATTTATAATAGGGAAAAGCAATCTGTAGTCAGGAGAAGACCCTGACAGAGAAGCTGGAAGGTTAGTAATGGCAGGAATGGCTCTACTTGCAGAAGTTTTTCTGAAGACTGCAAGCTGCAGAGAGCTGCCAGAGGTACTGGATGAGAGAATCATTTGATAAACATCAGTAAGCAACGATTAGCCAGTGAATTTTGCTTTCAGGTTGGTTACTATATTCAAAATTTAGTTGACCATACATGCTTTACCACTTAAGTAGAAAGATAAAGTTAAAAGAAATTTTGCTAGCTTATGTCTAATTACTTTTGAAACTGAATGTTCTTGTAAAGAGCTAAACAGTAAATCAGTATATCTGCACCTTGATTGAAGTGCTAAGATAAAGTGCAAGTGTGGCTGTGGAGGTTTAGGGACAGCCTTTTTTGCTTTCGGTCTACAGATTACCTGACTTCTAGGCATTCTTCCCACAAAGCCTTGATATTCTTCCCCCCCAAAATATTAAAGTTATTTAATTAAAAGTATTAAAAGCAAATTAAAGCTGGGGGATAAAATCTGAGCCAAACTGATACACTGTGCGGAGGGAATGTCAAAATGCAGATTTCTGTACGTACGTAAAACAAATATGTTTCTTCAAGGCACACACACACAGTGATTACTAGAAAGTTAGCAATGAGCTCTGATAATAGTTCATCAGAAAAAAAACAAAACAAAACAAAAACCTAAAAAGTTAAGTAGTTATTTGTCCAAAACACAAGAACCAGCTCCTCTGACCAATTGCATTATGACAAGATAAGATTCATAGCTTGTAGTCTGCTGTTTTTCTCTGATCCAGCTACAAGGTGTTACAGATCTATCCTCCTCCAGATCCTCTCGTTTACTAGGGACTTCAGAGTAGCTTGGGAAGCCAAAAGGAGGGTGGACTACTACTTGAAGATGCATATATTTAGGAAATCATGGATTCTTAAAAGCCCACTGCCATTAATTGCAAAATTTTAACAAAAAGCCATTTTTCTTTCTCTTAAGAGTGCTGCTGACTGTTCCTATAAGCTTTGATTACAGAAAAGCACAAATAATGAAGGACTGTCTTCTCTTTTTAGTATACATTGAGCTCTGGTAGGCTGCAGCATTTCAGTGAAGGCTGAGGCCAGTCTGAAGATAGCACACCTAACAAGGAAAAAGATAAAAAGAGAAGCACATTCCTGAGTGAAATGTTATATTCAGGTTGTCTCAGAATCAGATAGTGACTTCCACCCGGTGGGTACATGGGAGTGGGCCTTTGATACTGTGGCAGGGTATCGTTTCCTCCTGCCCAAAGCCACGGTGGCAAGGTTTTGAAATTCCACCTCTGTTTAACTCTTTCAACAACATTCAGCACAATCTCACCACCTGCTTACAAGTACCTGTCCAGCAGGACTGCCATAAATGCCACAGAAACAGCAACTGCAGGAACCTCCCTGTGGGACTGTCCCTCCCAAACACTACCTTTTACCTCCCTTTTAAGGTTGTGACCTTAAAAGCTTAAATGTCCAAAGCTTGAGAAGGTTCAGCATCCAGAAAGCTTTCCTCCATAGAAAATGTTAGGCATTGGGAGTGATATTTTTGGTGAGGAACAGATTTCTAGCTCTGCTAGATAATAAAACTCTAAGTAAAACTCACTTTTTACAAACAACAAAGAAGCCTTTATTCAGACACAAGTCACTGATCTTGACTGGGTTGTATAAGATGACATTAATTTCATAATCAGTGTCCTTTTTCCCCCAGAAAGAATGAATGATTCCTTAATCAGAAGCTTCTCTTAAAGATACAGAACTTTGTTCTCTCCACAGTTCTTTTGCAAAATAATCCTTGAAACTAAAAAGAAGATCAAATAAAATAATAAAAAAATTACTTCACTCTCATGTTTCATACTAGTATTGTGAACTATGACACGTGAAGTTTTGCTCACTTACTTAGGGAAATGTCAGAACAATATTTAAAGCAAACATGACAAAGGAGTAATCTTTTATTTCATGCCTTTACAGGCATCACATCTACTGGATTTTTCAGAGAGAGTTCAGGAGAAAAATGAACATTGTGCATCCAGCATGTAAATATTCTTTTGAATATTGTCCATGACATCTGGCTTTCATAAAAGAACAGGTGGATTCCTCACAGCCATGTAAAATTTTGAGGGAGTTACAAATTGCTTCAATAACTGTAGTGAATACATAGTTCAGGTCAGAAATTTGTATTAGAAAACAATGTTACAGATATTTTCCAGAAAGCAGAAAACAAAAGACTGGTTGTTTTAACACTCGAAGTCTTGGAGGACAGGAGAGACAGTCAGCAGTGTGGGGGTGTGAATAATATTATGCGCTTTCTCAAGGGAACAGTTTTTTGATATGCAAAAGCTCAATTCAGCTTACTCACAACAATCCAGAAGTCTAGAAAGATTTTTCCTGCTCCTACAGTAAACTGAAGCAGTTACTATCCTTGTGAGGTGACTTTTCTGTAAGTCTTATTAGAGTAGTCTCTAATACAGTAATATCTACCACTTCACAGAAACCATGAAGTTCATAGAATCATAGAAGTTCTTCATGTAAATGTGTTTGATAGCTTCTTGTGAGAAGAAACTGTGTAAGAGTTGTCTTTTTGTTGTTCTTGTTTGTTTGTTTTGAATAAGGTAATTACTGCATGTCACTCACGAGGTCGTTGGAGACCTCTGCACAATGGGGCTTTGTTCCCCGCTTTGCTCAATGATTCTGATCACAGAACTACTTAAGAGAACAGTTGCTGCCCTCCCTTTAGAAAATCATAACGAGAGAAGTTTTTATTTTGAAATAAATTGGCTAAATATAGAAAGAATACATGTTGTAGGTACTATGTTCTACTGTCAAATAGCAAAGTTACACTCTCCAAAGCCCATTCTCTGATTTCCATAAAAAGAAACTGAACTGACAAGTAAAAACAAAAAAAAGTTGAAGTTATGAATCTGACATCCAGAAATGGTTGGCTTAATAATATGCTTCTCTTCCCTCTTTTCTTTTTTTTTTCTTTTTTTTTTTTTCCTTGCAGATATAGGGAAATTTTTCTCTTAGAAAATAGAGAATAGTATGGACCGATAATTTATGGCTAAATGCAAAGTGGCAGATATGGCAGAAATCATGAACATATCAAACTAAAGTCACCTCAAAATTCCTGCTTGTGAGCCCTGATTTGCTTCCAGGATAACATAAGATGTTCATGAAACAGTTTCAGGAATGGTTGACATGAGGAGAAGGCCATGTGGTCAGGCACAAGATATCATTATGCTTGTACTCCTTGTAAGGCAGAAAACCTGTGGTGAGGGCACACTACTCCTTCTCTCCCTTCCTCTGCCATCCTTCTGCACCCTTCCTGCCCCTTTCCTGAGCACAATACACAGATCAGGTTCTTTTGCATTCTTTTTAACAGAAATTACCCCAGCAGACTTTTTTAAACCTAATTTATTGAGGAAAAACATGTATCTTGTTTACCTCATCACAGGTTGCGTTGGTATGTTCCTTCTCCTTCCACTCTTGCTTTCTCACAGTTTTCAGACCTACCTGTTTTGTAATGCTGTGAGTGATAGTTTCTGCTAAAACTGGAATACCAGCTTCACTGACAGCAAAGTAAAAAATAACACGAAAAGGTCACCTCTGTGATAAAGTGACCCTGCACCTTTCCAATGGATAAATACAAGGCTTCTGTTGACTTTGTAGAACTAATCAGAAACAGAGTGATTTGGATCCAAACTTCTCATTTCCTTAAGAGGCTGGAGGCCGATCCCCTTACATAAGCTGAAATATAAGAGAGTCAAAATACCACCTAATTTGTATTAGGGGAACTATCTGTAGACTGCAATATCCTTAGCTACACAGAGTGACCATGAATGGAAAGGGTAATTTTTAAGTATTATTGGCTGACCTTCATGAATCTAGATTCCGCTATGTTACCTAAATTTGAACCTAGACTATCTCCATTGACTTCTCTGCATTCTTACCAGGGTTACTGAAAATAAAATTGTAACACGACTCGCAGATTGTGTATCTTCTAATTTCTAAATGGAGATGTATGTCCTTCAAAACATCTAAGGACAAAATTTCCATTTTGAAGGAGATTCTCAAAGGTTGCTAATATGTTACCTGGGAATCATTTCACAATACAAAAAGAGATCCCACTGCTGGGAATAAATAAAAAAATAAAAAAATAAAAATAAAAATAAAAAAAAAAAAAGAGAAATGATGGTGTGATATTTATTCTACCAAAATATGTCAAATAATTCTGTTGGAAGAATGCATTAATTTAAATAAGGTTAATTAAAAAAGTGAGCATATCAAGAGGATAAATTTTGGTGCACAAGTTAATATTTTCCCTGAGAAACAATTTCATAGCTTGAGTGAGTCAGCAGGGTGTGTGGGAGAAGGGCTGGTGGAGGGCTACTGTGCAGTAGAAACAAACCTGAATAATTCTAGCTCAATGAAAGTGGTAAAATAAGGTAGCTCTTGCTAATGGAGTGTCTGTTCTCCTTTTTTCTTCTATCCCTTTTATCTCCCTCTCCCCAGCTCTAGCTGCAGTAGCTGGTTCTCAAAGTCTTTGACCCACTGTTTGGAAAGAAGGGTTTTGTACTCTTCAGTTTTGTGTTGCTGGGTAAAGTAGACAGTACACAGCCTGGCCAAGAAACTGCCTGTTTTGCCCATACCTCTGGTTACAGCAGTCAGTCCTTCCAATTAGAGGCATCTCATTGATTTAAGCAGATTTCCTGCCATATACTCATGAACAAGACAAGTCAAAGTCCTTGTGTAAGGGTACCCTAGAGTAACTATCTTCCTCAAATATTTAGAAAAACTGATCTCACTAGACATCTAGTATAAGTACCTAGAATTAAATTTCTTATAGCACTGCAGTGTTATGCAAAGATAATGTTATTCAAATTTCCCTTCTCCAGGAACTGTCCTGCTAACAAGAAAAGAGTTAGCTCTGCAGAAAACTGGCCATCTGTACTAGCTAATTTTGCATATTTTGGTCTTATTTAGAAGTTTAAATTTCAAATTTTGGTGATTAACAATTTTAGTGATTAACATCACAACCTTTATTTGGTGAATTGTTAGGAATTTTCCTCTGAAATCTAAGGATATGACTGAAACAGCAAGTTTTGCAAGTACCTGCAAATGATCTATGGAAATAAAAGGTATTGATTTTTCTTTATTGAGGATGAAATCTCGTGTATTTTTGCTTGTTTGCAAAAATATGTAAGTGGTAGAAACACAGGGAAGTTGTGAAGTGTATGTTCAAAGACAAATTCTTGGATTAACTTCAGAGGAAACTTAAATGCCCCATTTGTTCTTCCATAATACATTTTATGTAATTGGATTTATTTTTCAGTCTACAACATATTTCCTCTTTCTGGCAGCTCACGTCACCTCTTTTAATCCCCGAGATACTGACTATCTGGGTCTCAGCGTGTGTATTGGAAATGACCTTGTATCTTTAGCCTGGAGTTAAATCTCCACTCAGATATGAGTCTGCCATACTTTTATTTATTTATTTATTTATTTACTTACTTACTTTTATAACCTTAAATCCTGAGTCTGCCAAACTTAATTCAGAGAGAAAAATATTACATGATTCTTAACCTTGTAATGTGTAAATGAGTGAATATATACACGAGTGAATACAGAATTCAAAGTTAAAGTGAAACTTGTGTGTCTTTAGTGTCTGGCTTCCAGTTCTATTTGTACTGGTTATCAGGCACTGTGTATTAAGGTAAAGTGAAAATAAATAAATAAATAAGTCTGTGACTTGTGAGATCTGTAGCACCGAGTACAACTGAAAACATGACAGGAGATTTCATATCTCATTTGAAGTACTTTTAAGTCTGAATGTTCCCCTGTTGGTGACCTTGCAGTGTACTTACAATAAAACTGAAAACAAAGTTAAGTCAAAGTGATGCAGATTTGAGATTTTCGTATGAGTAAGCTTCAACAAATATACAAAAAGACACCTTCAATCCTCCTACAGAAAAATCTGAGCAAATTTAAGTAAAAGCTTTCTCTGTTGAAGGGAAAGAAGGTTCTTTACCAGAATAACAGAGAATGATGTAATATTTCAATAGAATAAGGTCCTACATTGTAAATGGATGCATTTGGAGTTAAAAAATACCACTGTTAACCAAAGTCATAATTGCTGTGTTTTGGAAAGGAATAGTCACATTATATGAAATATTATAGTATTTCATGTGTTAAAACATAAAAGAGAATAAATTTATATGTGAAGGTTTTACTTATATTTGCAAAGAAAACCTGTGACATATTTTCTGTTTGTTACGTGGCCGCCTTACAAAGAGTTCTTGCCATCAAATCAAGCTTCATAAACTCTTCAAACATATTTTCCATTGAGAACTCACTGATGTATGATGATTATGTAGATTTCCATTTTGTTTTGTTTTGAAGGAGTTATCCTGGTCATCTTTATAATTTTGGGGTATTAACATTAACATAAGAAAATGTGAGCAGTAACACCTTCTAGCCATAGAAAAATGGCAAAATGTATTCCCAAAGCCTTTAAAGGCTAATCAAATTTCTCTGGCAAATTCCTGTCTGAAAAGCCTTAATGCTACTTTAACTTCACAATCCAGTAACGTATATAAATAATAATAATAGATCAATAATAATAATAATAGAGCTTTAAAAAAGACATGCTACTTGTTTGTAGACATTCTTTTCTGGTACATCAAATCTCCCTTCCAAAGTGTAGCATTTACTGCCCTAGTTGTCAGAGCTGAATGGATTTAACATGGGGTGCTTATAAGAACTCATGACCTGTTATATGCTTGACATGTGGCAACCACTTAAAGCCTATTGGAAATGGAAGCTAAAGCAGTCCTCTGCACTGCAAGGGATGACATTGTTGGAGCAGACAACACTGCACCTATAAGGAGAGCCTACAGACACTACCTTTAAGATGTTGCTTTCCATCCTGCTGTCAGAAGCCTCACTGAGTGGTGTGAGATTTTCTGGGGAGTCTGCCTCTTATCTGCAACACTGTTACAAGACAGGTGAAGAAAAACAGCCCACACTCTCTCAGGCCTCATCAAACTGAAAGCATCTGCCTTTAATAGGAAAGGAGTCGTGTTCTCTTTCATCCAAGATGTCACCAGTGGCTGCATCAGAAAATGATGATGATATAAAATATGGTAGTATAGAGCAAAACCAACAAGAGACAGTGTTCACATGGCATTAAGATGCCAAGCACCAAGACTCTGCTTTGGAAATAGCAAAGCAGTGCACTGACCATGGAGATCGCACTGTGCCCTTACTTTCAAGTAGCTGCAGGTTTGAAGCCACAATTATTGGGAAAAATCCAGTGGTGCACATAGGGCAAAAGGCCCAATTAATGAATTTGATAGTCACCTCTGGCTTTAAATTCTATTAGACATAATTTTTAGGCATATTAGGCATAAATGTAAAGCCAACAGGCATAAAATTACTACTAAGTTAATCTTTTCTTTCATAAAATTACTACTACCTATACTCTTTCTATTTTTTTAATGCCTGAGGAAAACCTGTGGACTGTTATCTGTGAATTGGAACTGACTCATACTACGGGGGAAATTAATTCCAATCCCTCTCAGATAATATCCTGCCAGATCCTCTTTTGTTATATCAACACTCACTTCCAGTGCTCACAACTGGGAAAAATAGTACAAAAGGAGAGGAATTACTCAAGGATCTCAGATCATGGTGTATGAATTGTATTCTATGTATGGCAAATTGACTTTTTTTTTTTTTGGGCGGGGGGCGGGGGGGGTGGAGGCAGATATTCTGAAGGAATCTTGAAGCTGATAGTCAATAATCCTGTTGCTTTTTGGAGTTTTTTCTCTCTCTCTTCATGTGTACATCCTATTTATAACTGTATTCCACTTATACTTTTTCTTATACAAACAAACAAACAAAAAAAATAGGCAAGTAAAAACATTCACTAGAGATAATGCTAGAGATAATTTCCACATTGACAAAAATGTACTTTAGTGTCAATGTGAGTAACTGAAATCTCATAGTTTGGTCGCCAAGAAACTTATAAATTCAGTTGTAAAAATTAATCCATAAAATGCCAGAAATATGCTTTAAAATATGCAGGTGTGATGTATTTAATATATTCTAATATAAAATCATAAGATGTGTCACTGATACTGTGATTTCACAAACTTTTAAGTAAGGATCTTTTAGTGAAAAGTCAGGAAGAACTTCAGCTCTCTTCTGTCCATGGACAGGTATGTTCTGGATAAGCATGGCATAAAGAAATATCACAAGTATCTTCACCTATTTTATGCTGTTTTGTAACAAAAAATTTTTTGCATGTTTTGAGTAGTCAATACATTTAAATGGTTTATATTATTGTGATACCTTTTTCGTGCTCAATATCCCAAATATTTTGCTTCAGAGATTAATGGTTTGGGATGAAAATAATATGGTTGTGTTTTATTCTGACTTCTCTCTCAAGGAACTAGTACAAAGTCAATAGATATATCTAAGACTTAATGTGTGAATTAATACATTTTATTGTTTCTGTGAACAACTGTTTATAAAAACAGCCAGTGTGGTGAAAAGTTTTTCACAAAACAAGAATTTTTAATTTTTCAATAGCTTTTTACAGGTTAAAAAAAAAAAAAGAAACATATTAAGGATATTGAGGATGAACTAATGTTTCTAAAATGATTCATAAGTAAAACAAAGCTAGCACAACTGAATAAAATCTTGCTATCTCCAAAACTATGAATATCTAAAGCTGTCATGCCCATAGACTCATTTAACATTTATTGGTAGTCTTCAGGTTTCTTTACAAAGACAACAGAGCTAGGCAGAAGTATATTTAACCACGCATACTCTACACTGTTTTAAAAGAAGGTTTATCCTGTAATTCTTATACAATAGTTATTTACTAAATATAATCTATTCTAAGGTTAGTCTAGGTAATAAAATAAAAATATTTCCATTTAACTATAATTGATATATATTCATCCTTCCAAGAGATGGTGCTGAACTGTTGTGTTTTATGTGAAATATTAATTAGGCTTATTACCACGGTGTCTAAGCACCTCACATTCATTTGAAATACATTTTTAAGAAGCTTTTCAGTAAGGTGGAGAAAAAAACACTATCCCGAAATTACAAATAGAGGCCAATGGCCCTATCCAAGCAGGTATATCATCCTTTTAAAAGCAGAAGAGCATGTACCGAGGCTTCTTCTTCCTTACAACTAGTAAATAATTGGAGAGCTCCAGATAGATATGGAAGACATGGCTGCAAAATGATATTCGGACCTACTCACTTCTGAGGAGTGACTCTTAGCGTCAGACCATTTAAGGAATGAGAGCATCTCTCCAGTGCTAGTGTTGATATTTTCATCTTTAAATGACATATACTTAGCTTCAAGATCTCTTCAGCAGCTCTCCAATAAAGGGAAGAATGTGGTTTTCATCCCCCTTTGTATGGTTCTTATGTATTACTATCCTCTGTTAGTTTAAGGAAAAATAATTGGAGGGAGACCTTTGCACCCTTGTTTGCACTCCCCTGGGGACATGGCTATTAACCTTGTGTTGTTGTATTCTTCCTAGTTTTCACCTTCAAGCTCAGTGACTCCTTAAATAGTGTACTCAAACTGAATTTTTTCAACAAAAAAAGCATGGAAGTTCCCCGGTCCCCAGCTCAGCATGTGCCCAGCTAGGTATTTGAAGCATCTATGCTGGATTCCCTAGAAAGAGGTTTCAGCATCTTAGCCCATACCCTACACACTTTAATGGAAACCTACTTTACTGAAAACTAAGGTCGAGGTTTTATCTTCTAGGGCAGGCTCCTAAAAATATTTTTGTAGAAGTCACTTTCACTCCATTCATCATTTTGTGTAGAGCTTCAAGCCAATACTAGTGTTTGGCACCAATGAAGATGTGGTAACCACTAGGCACAAGCAGGACTATGAAATATTAGGGAAATACGTTTAGTGCTAGGAATCACCTTGGAGTAGTTTTTTAACCTTCTTTATATTGGAGTCAAGTGCTTAGTTTCTAATGCTTAGTATAAAAAGAGACTTTTCCAGAAAGTCTCTGAGGAAGAGTTGAATAAACTCATTAATTCAAGTCTTGGAGTTAACAGCTGCAACAGTGACATAGTAAGAAACAGTAATTCCTTTCAGTGAAGGAGCAGAGAGAAGCTGTCTGGCATTTTTGTATAAGGAAGAGAAACCAGGTGTCCATCATGGTCCACTCTGGTTTTACTAATCTGTGACAGAGGCAAACCTTGGTAGCTATTAACCAGTTTTACTGTATAGTTTGCTGACACATGAACAGCACTTTAGTGCTACCATCCTCCCTCACTCTTTCTTTTGTTCCATTTATTTTTTTGCTAACCCAAATCACCACACTTCACCTTCAGAGAGAAGGCAAACCCTTCAGGGCAGAGACCATCTCTGTTTGCTCAGAGAGCATGATCTTAACAGGAGCTGCACAGCCCTTGTGCCACACAAGCTTAATTCCCATCATCAAATACTCCTAAAAGGAACGAATAATTCTGAGGGAACAAACTGACTCCTGTGATCCTGAGAAGTGCAAGATGTTTTTCACAAGAATTGTCCAGTCAGAGATTGCTGTATTGACAGTGTTTTTCCTCTGGCATGCCAGTGCTGTATCTCTGTCACTCTCAGTTTGTGTCTAGGGAATCTAGATGATGAATTCTGAGGTTTGGTTTCTATTTTGTTTTTAATTCAAGATTTTGTTATCTAAGCAGATGTTTTCTATTTCTTCTTCTTTGAGATTCTCTCTGCATGTTTTCAGGGTACAAAATTTTTTTCCCTAACATCCAGGCAGCTAGCAATAACTGGACCCAAAGTCCTTCTCCTTCTCCTTAGGTTCCTATCACAGTTAAATGTATTATTTTTCAGAATTCTAGGAAGGGTGTAAGTCCATACCCATGAAGACATGGTTCACCAGGCACCCCATCATCCATTCATATGGTGAAGCATAATAGGCTAGGTTTGTTCTTTCCTGCTCACCCTTAAAAGACAAATCCCTTACAAATCACAGGAAACTGAAATTTTGATTTTTGAAAATAAAGGTTATTTCTACCTTATTGAGAGCTGTCTAAGCAGCCTATCAGGTGCTTCGGCTGCTGAAAATGGTTGAAGATTAACTATTCTCTCTTTTCTACAATTTTTGAAAACTGCATGAAAGCCATTTGAAAAAGTCACCATTCAGCTACTTTAGGTAATTACAGACTGTTTACCAAACCAGGTAGTTTTGCTGTTGAAGTGATCTATCTCCTTACATCTCTGGCTACTGGGTGGTTTACTACCTACGTGACTAGATTCAGAAAAAGAAGAATCAAGAAGATTTTGAGAAAGCAACTGCAACAGCAACAACAAAAGGCTGCATGTCCAGTAGCAGTTTTGGATTTTCCCAAGAGATGTATCTGTACCCAGCACTCCTGGGCTAGAAAGAGCAATTCCAGTAATCCCACACAAGCCAATGCCTTATTCTACCTACTGCTGAAGCATAGAAACTCATTTGATGTGCTTTCAAGCCACTGGGCTTCTGGAACTCATGAATAACTACAGCAATGTACACTACCTTTACTCTCTTAAAAGTTCAGTCAGTTTGAAAGTAATTTGCTGTTTTTATAGATGTTGTTCTTAGTTTTATACTCCATCACTTATAGTCCTTGTAGTAGTGGAAGTCATATAGGAGAGCGTATTCATACACACCTCTCCTGCAAGTAATCTGTCCCAGACTGAATGGAAGGCTAAGTATATGGCTCATTTCTTTCCTGTCTTTTATGACACTTCACAAATGCTAAGACAGATTATAACAATTCCCCTCAACAGCTGGTGAATTTTGTATTGATTTGCCCAGAAACTAGCAGCCTAATAAAACTATGGCATTCGACTAGCAACTCGTGTTAATGCTGTTTGCTGCCACTGTGACACAATATCATTATCATGTATCACTTTAAAAATAATGATACATAGTTTCTGTTACTTTTTTTTTTTTTTTAATTTCTATAAGGGACTTTACTGAGCCTTGAGCATCAGTTTTCTTGTAACTACAGAAGTTGACTGCAGCTAAATCTAAAGAAAATAATATTGTAAATGGAATAAAACTATGAGCCTTTGTGACTGCTATACAATTCCGCACACTGAATACAAACAAGGTATAGAAAGTTAAATATTATATCACAGTTCTGCAGAGTAAACAGCTTCTTGCTCTTAAGTCAGGTTTAATAAATACTGGAGACTGTTTCCCTTCTATACAAAATCCAGGTAAACGAGAATAAAGAAACCCAAACGTACAGCACCAAAGTGCATAGCTTTTGCCAGAATCAATGGGCTTGACATAAAAAAAAAAAAAAAAAAATCAACTTTAGTTAGCAAAATATGACAAAAACTGTGCCCACTTCAGCAGTTAGTATCTGCTCCCACAAGAACATGCAGCTGTTTTACACTGATTCACCCACAGCAAACCATGCTTCCTAAATCTGAAGGGAAGCTGCAAGTTGATCAGCAGAGATGAGTTTCAGATAATTCTAGTAGTTCGTCCTGTTTTCAACTGTCAAACAAAGCCTGCTGATATAAAACAAAGTATTTTCACAGGAGTTCTTGATTATACTCTTAAAATCAACATTGCTTTTCAATTAGATCATGGTGTACTCAGCCCTGCAAGTCAGAAGAAAGGATAGGAAAGTCATTTTGTTCTGGATTAATATACTAGCAAAAGTGTTTACAACGTTGTATGTCAAGCTGACTTAAACACGAACTGATAGAACACACTTACTATAAAAAAGTTGTGAAGGGGATAAAAATTAAGAGTCCCTCAAACTGTTTTCTGAAGTTTTCTACCATGCTTTTTTCTTCTGAACACTTCCTCCAAGCCATTGCAAACACTTCTCCTTCAATTTGTTCCTGTCTGCTGAGACAAAACACTTACCAAATTGTATTTGTCTTGTATGAGCAACAACAAAAAAACCTACTGTAAACAAAGCTGAAGTTGTTAGACAGGTTTCTACTTTTACAGACATTCTTATTGCTTTATAGGCTGTGAACTTCTAATGGCAAATAACAAGACTGTCTTTTACTAAGAACTTTGTGAGGTTTTGTTGTTATTGTTTGTTTGTCAGTTTTTGTTATAATTTGCAAGGTAAACCATAGCCATAACTGCCTCTTGATTGAGAAAGCTTCTTAATGAGATCCATTACAGATGAGAATCCCATACCCCATTAACGGTTTTCATTTGTCACACAATGTGCAAGAGCATACTTCATTTTGGCAGTAGACTAGGAACAGTCTCCTCAGTTCTAAATGAATAAATACTATGTTAGTACTTGAAATTCTGTTATTTTAACATTTTGAGATATTTTACCTATCTAAAAATGATGCTGGGTATGAGACCAAAACTGCACAATGCAGAACAATGGAGAACGAAGCATGGGCAACACTGCAGGGTTCAGCACTGCACAGAGCATACCCTATGTAGTTGCATGTTAACAGCTGTAGTGAACTAAAATCAAAGCTCTATATAAACATTTGTGGCAAAAATCCTTTTTATTCTCTAATTTCACGTCTGTGCTGAGATTATTGAAAGTTTATCCTTTAGAGAATACTGTAAGTCCTTCTAAATTTAAGGTACATTATGAGTGTACTCATTCAGCAAAAAAATATTTTGAAATCTATTCTAATAAGAGACTTCTATGTACACATTTACCTGATGTATTAAAAAAAATAAAAATAAAAAAATCTTACTTTGACTTTAATGAATATTGCTCAGATAATTAGGGCAGATCAGCTCTTCAGGGTTTGATACTTTCCTGCCCTTGCTGAATGAACAAATAAACCAACAAATTCCTCCAAGGATGTGGTATCTCCTTCTGTGTAGACTGTGTGTGAATTTACAGATAATCTACAGACTCCGTAGAGAAAGATTTGGAAAGGAGAGCAGATCACGTACCAAAAAAATAGATCATCTGAGAGTCTTTCGGTGAAGACATTCCTTGCCTCTTTTGCCAGCAGGAAGGTAGGAAATATGAAGGGGCAACACTCATATGAACTGATTTTAACTCCATTTGGCACAAAAGTTTCCTAGATTTCAAGTGCCAAAGGATGTATCTAAACATACTCAGGGAAAAAAAAAAAAAAAAAAAAAGAGAGAGAGAGAAAATTGCTGTTATTAAATATGTTTGATGCAAGGGCTTCTGTTTATTAAAGTGCAAAGAAAATCTCAAATTTGTGAGGAAGCTGCCTTAGAAAAATCTGTGGAATCTGTGTTTATAAAGGTTAAGATACATAAAATTAGTGAATTGTTTAATGGACTGTCTCTATTTTTCAGTCTCAGGTTCTTTGAAAATGGATGTTTTAGGAGATTCTTACCCAGTAATTCTGGATATAGTTACGCTGGTAAATAAAACATTGTCAGAGAACATTGCCTGGGCAGTGACATTCAACAACCTGTATAGTCAAACTCTGGTGATGTCCCTGGTCTTGTGTAGATTTAGTCTAAGAAGGAGTCCATTCATCTGTCCCTGGAGCAGTCTGGCTGACAGGCTGGGCAAAGGACAGAAGCTGGAGGTGGCTACCATGTTCTGGAGGAAAAGGGTATTTCATAGGACAGATGTAAACTCTCCTCTTGGTCTCAATGCCAATTCATGTGTCCCAGGCACGTGAATTTTTAATACAGCTGCAGCATAACCCTCCTAAAAACCTAAAAGAAGGTGATGATTTCTTACTTTCACTTTGATTTTCATTTCTTTTATTTGTAATTTTGGCAGATTTTTAAGGAAACTTGAGCTGCAGCAGCACACACTTCCTCATAGTAAATATAAACAAATTAACTAAATTGCAGCAGGCTAAAATAACCTGGTACAGACTTCTGGTTATGTATTACCATTATTCACATATTTCCTCAATTAATCTAGTGTCACTCCCTCCATGATTAGTCACTGATAAACTTCCTTTTTCAGAGCATAAAAGCAATATTTATCTGGTCTGTTATAGGTGACTATTGAGTTCACATTCACTAACAAATTACAGCGCCAACTTCACTGGCACAATTTAATTTTATTTACCAGGAAACAAAAATCTTCGAGAATGACTGGCTGTGCCTTTAATTTTTGAAAGTAACAATGAAGCAGACTTTCAGAGAATAGAGTAAATATTTAATTAATAACAAGTTATATAAAGCAATTACCTCTATAGGAAGTGTACTTTCCCCTTCTTTATGTAAGAGGCTCATTGTTTCTAAAGAGGAGTTTTGCCGGAATAATGACTGTACTACACACTTACATAAAAGCAGAGAATTACATCCATGAGTAGTGATCATAAGTAATACATAGCCATTATTGCTTTCTGTTTTGGCAAATGTTACCCAGAGTATCCACTGCATATTAAGGAGGCTTAGTTTGCTTACTGCGCAAGCCTCTCCATGTCATTGGTGTTCATTGTGTTGAAATCTCAGAAATATGTCTGTGTTTGTATAAATTGGCAGTTTGACTAACTGATATACTCAGAAAGTGCTGACACCTTATTGCTCTAAAGCATTTTCTACAATACCAGCAGTATAGAACAAGCAAATACCTGAAAAAGTATGTGGACATGAACTAAAGAGACCTGTCCCAAATTCTCTTTCTGCGTGGATAAGTTTCTGCTGCTCACTGTACCCCTCGTATACCCCAGGAGTCCCTACCTTCCTCCTGCCCATCACAGCTCGCAGCAGACTCTTCTGGCAAAGTCACAGAAGCTACCACTATCTTGTCTACCTCTACAGCTTCTTCCATGAGCAATTCAGGGTAATTAAGAGCAATTAACTGCTGAGAGAGCCTCACTGGGATAAGATTACTCTTTGTGAAGCTGTTCTCAGTTAATGACCTGTCACGTATAACTTCATTGACCACAGATTGCAACAGTCCGGAAGGCCCTTTTTAAATGGTTGTCACAAGCACTGGGAAAAGAGAAGTGGCATAAAGGATTCTAAAAGCTCAGCATTTACAGAAGAGATGCCATTCCACTAGCTGAAGAAGACAGTGAGAAATGTCCTCCTGAGGTTATTTGCAAGCCTGGCCAGTGTTGCTGGGGATCTCTGATGTGGGATGTTTCTCAGAGAGAAAAACTGGAGTGGCACTCTGCCCCAGGATTGACACAGTAGCTCACAGAGCAAGCAGGGACAAGCTGATATAATGCAGGCAGCTCCTGAGACCATCTATGTCATCGGCCTGCAGGCTCAAAAAGATGCCCATGCAGGGGCTTTTCCTTGTCTCTTGTCACTTTCGGCCTGAGTTCTGCACATTGACATTCAAAAGTGCAGGCCATAACTACATAAGTGCTTCAATGCAGAAGCAAAACCTAACATCTGTAATTGCTAAGGTCAAGGCTACACAGACTCAGGGATGAGTGCTGGGTCCTTGTTTGTTTACTGCCATTCGTCATCACTGTTAGGGGATGCTGAAAGTGCAAAGTCTAAGTCTACACTGTCTGGGACTGTCTCACTCATAATTTCTTCCAGTGAGTGCTGTTTTCTTAAGAAACTGTAGGACACTAACATCCCCCAAAGAATCAGATATGATAGGAGGTTACATGGGTTCTGCTCAGTAATACTTACCTTAATAGTTGAGTTGGTTAAGGCAGAATCCCAAAACTTTCTTCAGAGTAACAGTGAGATAGGAATCTGAAGATCAAACCTGTAAGTGCTGAGTCCACATCTGATTTATACAGGGCCATTCATGCTTAAAATTAAGTGCTGGCTGTGGGGTTGGTCTGGCTAGGGACCAAAGTTATTAGTGGCTTGGAATACCAGACCCTTTGTCAATTCAATTTATGTGGCATTTATGAGCATGGTAGAATTGAGGGAAGTGTTGTATTACAAATGAAAGCCACTATCTTTATTAAAGTTTTGTGTTTAATTATGAAAATATTTTACTGTTTTATCCTAATAGTTACCATAACTATAGAGATGCCTGTATAACATTGATATAAACTATCTATCCTTCCAATCTCAAAGACATGTAAATTGTAGAGATAGATAGTCATATTCTGAGGTTTAAAAACTACAATTGAGATATCTGGAAAAAATAAAAAATAAAAGGAAAAAAAAAACACATTTTTTTCCTTTTATTCTACTGAAACATTATTTTTAATTAAATTATCTAAGTGTTGTGAAAGCAAGAAATGATATATTGGAAATTCATTGATGTTATAATGCTGGACTTTCAGAGTAAAATTGAATTAATACAAAAAATCTTTTCTGTGATTCAACAGAAATATTATTCTTTTGTTTAATTGACCATAGAACTTAGTAATGGGAATAATAGCTGTCCCAGTTGGCAGTGTAGTTCTTTGCCTTTATGGAAGTACTTGCATGATTAATGTATCTCTTACAATGTAGTGCACTCCCTAAAGTGCAAAAACTTTACCATTTACACTGGTGCTGATTAGTAGTTCCATGTGTTTTTTTGTTTTTTTTTTTTTGTTTTCCTAGTTTTTCACTACAAATGTGATAATGAAAGTTATGCCTTTATATGACTGAATTCTCATCTGAAGTACCAAATTATGTATCAGTTTTCCACTTAAGAGGTTGGGTAAAACTACATGAGATGGGTACACTGATAAGCTATGAGGATTGTTATCATTCAGAGAGTAGACAGAGGCTCAAATTCTGTTCTTGGAAGCAAACAAAATCACAGTTGCAGATACCATAATTTTAGCCCATCTTGATCAAAAAAGATGTTATAACAAACTTCTCTGCACATTGAAGTTCATTCATCATTTTGAAATTAACGCACCGAGAAGATTCATTTTCAATCTTTCTTCAGTCTTCAAGCTGTAGAAAAAAAAAAAAAAAAAAAAAAAAGAAGAGAGAGAGGGACAAAGAATATTTATGACAGCTGGAAGCTACATACATGATTTCTATTATGAAGTTTTATTTTCTGTAAAACAGAAAGATGTATTTTTATTGGTTGTCATTCAGTTTTAAACAATCACATAAATGTTGTTGAATTCACACTTTTGAGTTTTCAAGTTTCTGGACACTATACATATATTTGCTATTTTAGGGAAATTATGGCATGTGGACATGTTATGTTCTACCAGTATTATATATATATATACACATATATGCATTCTATACATATATATGTGTATATATATATATACATTCTATTTCACTCCTATTTTCTAAATTCTATATTTTATATAAGAGAACCTACTATTACAGGCATACTTAAAATATATATATACTTTTATTTATGTTATATATATATATTCTTGTATTTTAAAATATGCACGTAATAGTAGGTTCTTTTTTGTAAATGTAATAGTACTAAAATGTTGGAATTATAATCAATACTTTTTTTGACCATACATACCTATTTAGATAATGATAAACATCTGACACTTGCCATTTTTTAAACCAAAAGTAAATTTACAAAGTTAAAAATCATTATTGTATTTGTTTATGGTTAGAAGTAAAAGTCAGAGCTAATGACTTAAATTTCAAACCAGAAGTTCTTGCACAAGTTGGGAATAAATTAGAAGTGAAATTCAGGCTTTTTTTTAAATTGCAGGGAGTTTGCTATTGACATTTTAAGAAAGACATTAGTTTCACATTTCTTGGCTACAGATAGGTAGCTCCTGTTTACTGCTTCAAGTGCTGTTTCTGGGGACATGATCATTCTGATACCCAGTGGATACCCAGCTTCATCTCCCCAGGTGTTTTACACAATCTTTTAAATTTACAATAAGGAAGTGTAATTTTTGTTTTTTGCTTTTGGCTTGGCTTGTACAGTGAGTCCTATTCTAGACATGTATGCACTTGTATCTATTTGTTATGTGTGCCCTAGGATAAGTTATTCTAAGATTTATAACAGTGCCAGAACTTTCTCCCTAAGCTATGAGACCAAATCTTAAAAAAAAATGTTGTAAGAGGTTGATAAGGCATCATCATTGACATATTGTCCACAGGTTATGGCAAATAATTAGCATATTTCTTTTCTGAATTATCTTTGTTAAATTTTACATTTAAATTGTCAAAGATGTGCTGTTGCCACTCATAGAAACATAAGTGAACCAAATCAGCAAAAATGTTGAATCTGTTTATACTAGAAATTGCAATGTTTGGCTCAGAAGCAGGAAGGTAGTAAAAGCTTGCATTCACTTCATTGTTACTCCTCTGAAGGACAGGCAAAAGTCTGGAAAATGACTTTGATGAAGTGAACCTAAGAGGTGCAGTACAGACTCTCCCCCCAAAAAGGAAAACTCAGAAATAAAACACAGGATACTTTGGTCCCATGTGTTTAATCAAAACCCTTGCTTCCTTCATAAAGACAAAGGTTTCTTTCACTTTGTGCTCCCCTGTTAACACTGCATTGAATCAAGAATTTCAGACTTTAAAGAAAAATGTATAGCAACCAATTATTTCACATATTAATAAGTGAAATTAACAGAGCAACATTTTTGGAATTGATTTATTCCAGTTTAATATTAATCACTGGCCGAAATGCCATATTGGGCTCAGAGGTTTTAGCCTCTTTCTCCATTGGCAGTGCTGTTAGTCAGTTATATTGTTTTTTTGTTGTTGTTGTTTTGTTTTGTTTTGTGTTCTATGGGGGTGTAGAAGACAGTGAACACAGGAAAAGAATGATATTTTAAGGATGAAAAATTATTAGTTTTTTGAAACAGCAGTATGATTCATATATTACTTCACAACATTTGACAGTAGCTATTTTTGAAACATGGAAGAAACAAGAGCTTTTGGCTCTTCCTAGGTTAACTTTAAAATTTAAAATGCTCTAATTTTAGTTTTTAAAATATCATGTCTCTACTAGTCTTCTGTCTCTACTTCTATGAGCTGAACAATTAAAGAGGAACCACTTAATGCTGTGAAAGGACACCAAAAGTGATATTTTCAACTTCAAGTAGGCATACAAAGGTAGCTATTGCCTTAATTTGTGACAAATTTGAAAAAACTCAATTTTGTAAGAATACAGTATACTTCTCAGGGCATATGTGCTCTTACAGTGCAGCTGATTTACGATTAACAGAAAAAAAAAAAAAAAAAAAAGCAGGGAAGAGCAAGTAGTAGTGAAACAGCCTGGATTGGGGTTTGCCCAGGAAATATTGAAGAGTCCTATCACTTGAGGTCTTGCTGTTGTTTCCTGTGCTAGAGGAGCACTACACAGGACTTGTGTAGGAACCTATATGTACATGAAGGAACTTATGGGAGTGGTGGGATGAATGTGTGTGTGTGTGTTTGTATCTAAAGACTCTTCAGAGGAAAGCAGAAGGAGACAGGAAGAGGAAAATAAGGCTTATGTGAGCCAGACACCTCCATCTCCCAGGCAGACTGTCTGGGAACAGAGGGTCAGGGCTGTCCATGGGATGGGGCCCATGAGATTCTGCTAGTTCTGGGGAGAGAGGGGGTTAGCTGGGCTGCAGGTAGGTTGCCACAATCAGCTCGAGACTCTCTGCTGGCAATGCAGCTTTTCTATTGCGGTCTCAGTGTTGGGGTGGGAGGGGTGGGAAGTCCAAATGCCTCAGGAGATTTTCAGGGTCTGTTCATAGCTTCTCTTCCCCTTGCTACAGCTGCATTGGGCAAAGCTGTATCCCCAGAAAGGTGCCTCCCAACAGTGGCACACAACAGATCCTCTCTGTGAAGCAGGACATAAAACTTCACCCAGGAGATTCCACTGAGGATGCTCTGAATAATTCCAGGGTTTGAGACTGCCACCCACATGCCCAGGCTGAAGCACGGAAAGATGGATGGGTTTTCTCACTTATTCTAGAGGAAAAGGAGACATTTCAGGGCTTCTCCTCTTCTGCAGATTTAACACGTGAAGTATCCTCACATTGTCCTTGCAACATCAGTAAAGGACTGTCTTTAGAGACAGAGTCTAAAACAGGGGAACCAGTAGAATTTCCTATTGCATGTTTTGGTTTTTAGTCAGTACTTCTAAACAAATGTTTACACAATCAGGGCTTAGGCACAGATTTATAGTGTTTTTTGCTTTCATTTGAACCTGAAACACAGATTCTCAAAACGTGATCTTTAATCAAATGAGATTTTGCATAATCTGACTTAAGGTTCTAAAAAGGCCTTGTATATTAAAGTAAAGGAGCTGCATTAGTTCCATGCAATATATTCATTCCACTAGAGGAAGCCCTTTGGAATATCTTTATCCTCATCTATGTTCTGCATTAATGAGAACTGCTTATAATGCAAAATCATGTAACAGATTATTTTCTGGTGCTGAAATTAAACATATATGAAAGGGCACAGACAATGGGGTCTTCAATGGAAGGAGAGCAGAATAAATTGAATATAACAAATTGCTAAAGAGCTATCAAGAGACATAGCAAAACACTGCTTAGGATATGGTCATATAAAAATTGAATAGACAAAATACTCAAGCATATTCAGTTCTCATATTTTCATATTTTCACAGACATGAGGAGACAAAAATTGCACTCAGTCCACCCCATTCTCATCTTGGCTAGACTGGGATAGAATATAGTAAAAAAGTATATGTTTTAATGTAAAATGTTGAATATCCAAATCTGAGCTGAATCCAAGACTTTTTCTGAAGGCTGTATCTCAACTAATGACTATCAGGGAATATTCTCAGTAGAATCATAGAACCATTTATATTGGAAAAGACTTTTAAGATCATCAAGGCTAACCATGACAACCAGTACCAAAGGTACACTTTGCCTTCTTAAACTTATCAAGATGCCCATTCTTCTAGCTTGAAACTCTGTCTTCTGTTATTATCACATGTTTAATTCTCAGACAGGTTATTTGAAGTGTATCTCTCAGTTTTTGACTTCAAAAAAAATCTCTCCAGATATTTTATTCTCTGATCTATTTCTTAAAGTGTAAAAATAATGGTTTCTTTTCTCTGCTGTGTTCTGAACAGAAAACACTAATCTATGTTTTTACTGAAATGATCTCATGTGGTGATTCCCCACATGAACATCAAAATTAAATCTCTCCAAACCAGTCTGCAGTAGAATTTGCCCTGAATGGCAACCTGCACTTCATTTTCACTTGAATTATCATAGAATTACTTTCATCTTTTTTTCTTCACTTTTTACTTCACCTTTTACAGAAAGCTTATTGGAAGTTTTCTTCCATAATGCAATAACATTTTCAAGAATTATTAAGACATATTATTTATCTGTATTTCTAATCTCCCAAAACATTTTTTATTCTGTTTTTGCCCTTTTGCATTTTAACTCTCAGTTAAAAATAATGTTAAGATTATTGAATGTTTATAATCATCTTTTTTTTTAAAAAAAATAAAAGTGGACATGTTAAGATTACAAAATAAATTAACCCCTGTAATATCTTTCCATGGCTCAATAGGTTATCTTTAATTATTGTTTAATATGCATTTTTTAGGAAGACCTATCCTTTCTCTTTAAGGATGTTTTCCATAGAGTACAAGAACTCTCCAACCTCCTGCACAAAAAGTGGGCAGGGAGGGTAGATACCCCTGCTGAGCAAGGGTTGGCTGAGCAAGAACCTGCTGGTCAAACTGGGGCACAAGAAGGAAATGCACAGGCAGTGGAAGCAGGGACATGTGGCCTGGGAAGAGTACAGGGATGCAGGGATGTGCAGGGATGGGATAAGGAAAGCTAAGGCAAGGATGGAACTGAGCTTGGAAAGGGACGCAAAGAATAACAGGAAGGGATTCTATAGGTACATTGGTCAGAAAAGAAAGTCCAAGGAGAGAGTACCACCTCCAATGGATGAGAAGGATGAACAACTAATGACAGACGTGGAGAAGGCTGAGCTACTCAACAACTTCTTTGTCTCAGTTTGCACTGGTAGACGGGCTTCCCAAGTCTTTCATTTCCCTGAAGCCACAGTGAAAGCTGGGGGAGAAAAGTCCCACCCACTGTAAGTAAACAGCAGGTTTGAGACCACCTGATGAAACTAAACAAGTACAAGTCTATGGGGCCTGCATCTCAGGGTCCTGAAGGAATTGGCTGATGTAGTTGCCAAGCCTCTTTCCATCCTATTTGAAAAGTCCTGGCTGTCAGGCGAAGTCCATGGTGACTGGAAAAAGGGAAACATCATTCTCATTTTTAAAAAGAGAAGAAAGGAGGACCCAGGGAACTACAGACCAGTGAGCCTCACCTCTGTGCCTGGAAAGATTATGGAAAAGATCCTTCTGGAAGCAATGTCAAAGCACATGCAAGACAAAGAGGTGATCCGAGACAGCCAGCATGGCTTCACCAAGGGGTAAATCATGCCTGACCAATCTGGTGGTTTTCTACAATGGAGTGAATGCATCAGTTGACAAAGGCAGACCAGTTTTTATCATCTACCTGGACTTCTGCAAGGCCTTTGACACAGTCCCACGTGACATCCTGGTTTCCAAATTGGAGGGATATGGATCTGTTGGGTGGACCATTCAGTGGATAAGGAGTTGGCTTGAAGGTCGCACCCAGAGAGTGGTTATCATTAGCTCTATGTCCAAGTGGAGGCCGGTGACAAGTGGTGTACCTCAGGGGTTTGTCCTGGGACTGGTACTGTTTAATATCTTCATCAATGACACAGACAGTGGGATCAAGTGCACCCTCAGCAAATTTGCAGATGATACCAATAAAATGATACTTCACTAAAATGTGTTCTAAAATAGTATTCAAAACTTGCTGTTTATAACTTTTTTAATACCAAACAAAAGTAAATGTGCAATGTGTGTATGCACATTTATTCCTTGACTATTGAGTCATACATAAAGTTCATTAAGTAATCAATACCTGGTTTTGGATTTTGGTGCTGTATTTACTTCCTCATCAGTTTTCTTTCTGAGTTGTAAAAATACTGCTTTGTGATACAGTAATTGACATGTTAGTGAATCTCCTTAATGGCATAGAGAGATCAGGTAGCCTGCCTGCACGTCCCATCTTTAAGTACTTTTTTTCTCCCCCTTAGCAGAGCATTTCTACTATTATTTTTTTCCAGGATTATAATTTAATTATCCTCCTCTAGTACACAATCTATGTTCTATCTTGCAATATTTTTCTCTTATATATTTGTGGGAAACCTTTCTTGTTTCTATTCTACCATCTCATTAATTCCTGATGTATGCATATCAGAAAGTGTTAATAATAATTAATATAATTAATAAAATTAAATGACTCTGAATGGGTATTATGGTTGTTGTCAAACGAAAGGAAACCTGCACATGAATATTCAAGCAGCAGAAAAAAGAAAAGGTTGTTAATCTTTCATTCGCTAGGTGCACAGCTTTGCTCCAAGCAGAAGATGTAATTTAGATTTCAGGAGAAGGTAACATTTGATGAATAATAAATAATGGCTTAGCTGCAAGAAAGATTCAGAATGCAACTTAAAATTTTAAAACTTGTCTGTTTCTGCATATGAACATGATATATTGCATGCATTGCTTTCAGATTTGTTAAAGTTACGAAACTCTTGGGCATAAAGACCTATGTTGAGTTGTTATTAGTGAATAGAAATTGACATTTAAACAATGAGTGAGAGCTGCTTTAAAAGGAAAAACACATTTTTGCTACAAATTCTACTGTTGTCATTGATTTAGATTTCCAGTTCTCTAAATGCCAAACTCTGGAATAACATTCTTGTGTACCTACCTGGTTTTACAGCTTTTCTCCTACCTTTGATACATAGGTATAAGCACAGATAGTCACTAGAAACAGAAAGCCAGCATCTACTGAACCTGAACTTCAAGATTGGGCATAGGGAACAAAACAAGAAGAGGTCAATTTCTTTGTGATTAAGGATGAGCCAAACTTTGGAATTCTACCATAAATAGCTTAATTGCAGGTGTAATGAGAAAGAGCTATTTATGACCTTGTCATCTCATCATAGCACTCAAATCTGCATTTCTATTGCTGTGAAGTAATCCATGTTGTATCCTTACTGTCATACCTGGCAGGGACTTTTACTGGCTATGAAAAAGACTGGAAGCTGTTTCACTGAAAATCTCTCACACATTTAGTAGTCAGGATAACAGCACTGTAGTCCTCACTGGAATAAAAAAATAAACCCATCTAATGAGTAGCAGTAAAACCTAAAGGCTTTAATGCTGGAAATACTTCACTGAATAAGCCAATTAATGTTGCCAAATGCCATATGACTCCCTCAGGGTGTGTTCCTGAAGAAAAGCAGTAACTCCGGTATGTTCATACACTCTTTATGTGCCTGAATAATCCCATTGTATTTCGTATGCTTTCTTCAGAGATGACCATTTCGAACCTAAATCTTCTGCTGTCCATAACAGGTAGATTTTGTGCTCTGTGTTGGGTTTCAGGTGATGTTGACAGAGTGTTTTTGATTTTACTGGAAATACACATTCACGTGGCTATATAACTGACACATTTCAACATAAACGTGTCCTAAAGATCAAGGCTTTTAAATGTCTCCAAAATTCTAGACCTGTAGGTTATGAATATTTCAGCCTGTTCCAGTATTAAGTGGTGTGTATAGTGGCAGAAAAATAAACATTTACAGTGCAAGGCATGAAAGTTGAGATTGAGACTTGGACTGAAAATGTCCCTTTTGATCACCATGAGGGGCACCTCATGTTTCACACAACGGACTCAGGGCAACTGGAGGAAATTTTAACCATACCACCATCTTGTTATTTTGTCTAAGTAAAGTTGTGTGCACTTTGCAGGACTCAAAACTCCTTTTCAAACCTTCTGAATACATTTTAAGGTTATTTTTGTTGTTGTTTTGTTTTGTTTTACTACGAAGGGCATATTTACATTTCTGACAAAAGCTAATAAAACCCGTTGCAAACTTAACTTCACATTTCCAAGTGCAGAGACATCATGTTTTTTTCCTGTTTCTTTTGTAGTAGTAGCCAGCTGTCCTTTAATCTGCAGTCCTAGGGGGTCATTTACTCCAAATGGTGAAAATTGCTGAACTGCGGCTCCTGTAGCAATAAATTTCCAACTGGGAGGGGGTTCTGGATCCAGCTCCAATTCCCAGGACAACTCACACATTTCACGTTAGGCAGTATAACAGGCCTTGAAGTTAAACTCTTATCTAGCAAGCAGTGTACACTTGTTTCAGGTTGCATTCAGTGCCAGACTGCTTTGGAAGCTGCTTTCAGCTTCCAAATTACACTGTTCATTTTGTCTTCTCACCTTTCTTCTAGCCAGTTGGAAAAGCAAATTTTAAAAGCAGACTGCTTAGAACTAAATAACTGTTTGGAAAGCTTTCTCTGAAATATTTCTTTGATTTTTCTCCTTCGGGAGACTTGATTAAAGATAAGAAATGTATTAAGCATTCAAGCTAAGGATATGTGAACCTGACTCTGGGGCAGCCAGCCAGAGAATTTGGATCTGAATTGACGTCCACCTTCAGCAAATCTCTACAGAGGTTCTGCTACCTTCTCTTGCCTTTTTGTTTTCCTTGTTAAAGAGGGGGGCTTTTTTCAGTCATCTTCTTTCCTGAAATAATACTTATAAAGCTGTTCTGAAGTAATATAGGTAGCAAAGCATGAATCATAGAATCATAGAATGGCTTGGTTTGCAAGGGACCTTAAAGATCACCTAATTCCAACCCACATACCACGGACAGGAATGAAAAAGTGTTGAAAGGTAGGGAAAAAAATGTAATAAATCTATCTATTTTACCTTACCCAGTAAGTATTTGATATGACATCTCCATATAGCATCTGTGATATTTCCCAACACTTTCTAAAAGATTTTGGAGCAAATGACTTTTGAGAAAAATACCAAAAGACTATGACAAGCTAAACTTGAAAAAGGGATGGAAGGGGGATATATTTTTGATTTCTTCTACTACTTCATGAGTGGTTATAGAGAAAGTGGAATGAGACATTTCTTAGAGGTGCACTCATAAAATCTGAGAGGCAGCAGACATAAACTGCAGCAGAGAAAATTCTAACTAGATGAAAGAAAAAAAAATCTCAGTAATGGTCAAACTGGTCCCCCAAAGTTTGCCTATTTATTTATTTTTTTATTTTTATTTCCCACATTGGAGATATTAAAAATTCAGCTGGTAAAGGGCAAGTAAACCCATCTAACCTTTCACGTGGTCCTGTTTTGGGCAGGGGGTTGGATCAAATGAACTCCAGATATCACATTCAACCTCTATTACTCTTTTTTTTCAATAACTTAGCAGTAGAATCTGTGTCTGAGGTATGATTAGAACCAAGAGAATATATTTATTATCTTCATGTTCCCTTTACATACTTACTTTGTTTTTTTTTTAACCTTCTTTTTATTCTCTACCTCTGATATATGTGGTACAACAGTATTGGACAGAACTTCTTTCTTCACCTGTCAAAATGATTTGTATGGTTGCTTCCTTTCTCTGCATTAGAATCATGGAGTATTTTAAAGATTTAGTATTACTTACAAAAGTACCGTTTATAAAGCAAAATAAAAATATTTACAAGAATCAAGACAAATAATTAGTAAAACTAATAAAAAGATACTTAAAGTTTTTAAAGTTCACTTCACCAGAATGGTTTGCCTTGATAATTTTTTTATCATTCTCAGATAAACCTGATATGTTCTTCACACTGTTAAGAAAGTCTCTTTCCTTATTGCAAGACTTCAGTGATATGAAGATCAAAGAGCTAATTAATGTTCATTATCATACCTAGCTGTGGTTATAATATTTCCACAGAACAGTAGGTAGTAACTAAAAAGACAAAGCAAATAGCATTTGTTGTGATTCTTAGAGATATCCCATTATGACACTCAGTGCTCAAGTGCATCTCCATTTCATTAGAACTTTTAAGTGTTTGCGTTAATTTTTCCATAGTATAGCACTGTTGCAAGTATAACACTTTTGGACAATTTTAGATAAAATTATTTGTCTACTTTCCAGAATGAAAGTAGACCAAAAAATGTTGGTGTTCATCCTGCAGTGAATAATTCTGGTTAACTTTTTCCTGTGCAAAAACTATACAAACACTATACTTTGGAAAAGAGACGCAGGTCCTGTGACATAATCCACATAAATCTGTATGAATTCTCCAAAGTTCCCAGCAGCATTGGCTGAAGCAAGTTTGCAAGGGAGCAAAACACTCTTCTTCATGAGAGTTTTTCACAGTAATTTGGGGTGGGCATGGTCCCCGCCAGATCACAGCTCTGCCCAGTCTGTGCAGCATGAAGGAAACTCCATCCTACAGCTCAGGTTCTCTTGTAGAGAAGGAAAAGCTCAATCCCATGATGAGGAGAAGGATGACAGAGGTGTCTTCTTAGGGGAAAGGTGGATGCTAAAGTACAAATTCTATAATTAAAAATAACATAAAGACACCAATGTCTGTTAATAAAAGGCTGACCACTAAGGTAGCCTTTCTTAAGAGTGTTTGTTGCTCCCTTATGAGATTATCCAATTTGTGTGACTTATAATATCTTAATCATCAAATAAATTGGCACTATTATAACTATTTTGATGTGCAAAGAGTCCTGAAATTATTAATTGGAACTATCAGTTTTATGTTAGCTAATTTCTGCCATAGCTTTTTTGTCCAGACTTTTAACTTGATTCTTACTTACACACATTTTAGGATCTTAAAATACTTATTTAACATAAAATATATATATATATTTATAATATCTAATATAAAAAGGAATGTCATGTCTCATGTTTTTGTCTTTATGGAAAGAACTTTCTGTAATCATTATACACTTTGTCCAAAAAAATTTCTATTATACACAGCCTAATTTGTGTTTATATTTTACAAATTAGTTTTCTAAACTGCTGAACAGCAGTACCTCATTTGCAAGACAATGTCGACTCACAGGGTTGCAGTGATGTTTTATCCAGTAGACTGGAGTATACGAAGTTGCATGTGAAGATAAGAGTAACCTTGAAACTGTTAAAACAAAAAATGAGCTAGAGAAAAAGGTCAAGATTTGTTAGAATCATGGAATTATAGAATGGTTTGAGTTGGAAGGGACCTTTAGGAACATCTATTTCCAACCCCCTGCCATGTCCAAGGACATCTCTCACCAGCCCAGGTTGCCCAAAGCCCCATCCAGCCCGGTCTCGAACACTTCCAGGGATGGGGCATCCACAGGTTCACTGAGCCACTTGTTCCGGTGCCTCACCACCCTCTGAGTGAAAGATTTCTTACTACAGTCTAATCTAAACCTACCCTTTTTCAGTTTAAAGCCATTATTCCTTGTCCTATCACTACACCCTCTGATAGAGTCCCTCCTCATCTCTCCTGTAGGCCCCCTTTAAGTACTGTAAGTATGCTATAAGGTCTCCCTGGAGCTTTCTTTTCTCTAGACTGAACAACCCCTACTCTTTCATTTGTGGAAGTACAAGTGCTTCCTTTTAGAAAACAAGACAGTTTTGTTGTTAACAAGGTCATACAGAAAATTCATTTTGTCTAACTTTAAGAAACCATTTTAAAAACACTAAATTTATTAGATTTAAGTCCCCAGGATGATGTAGATTTTTGTGACACCAGTAAACCTCTGGAGTTACAACAGCTTGAGATCTGGTGTTTAAATTTTTATTCTGTGTTTTACCACATAAATAGAAATGGATATGACAAGGGCTCTCTTCACAGACTTTTACAGGTAGGGTCACCAGTAACAGGAATTCACTGAAATTGTTTGCTACTTTCTTTCCCCACCCCAACACCCCCCCCAAAAAATCAGTAATACAGTCCCAAAGATGACAGAATATGTGCTATCCATGATGCTTGAAGGAACCTTGCTGGCCACAAAGATCCAGTAAAGACTACTGAGGCAGCTATGCACAGACCTGACCACCTACTCCTCCTCCCAGGGGTGTCTCCTATCTCCAGCAGGTACAAAAGCAGTCTGAATGTCCTATAGGAGAGGATAAATCGTAACACTGAGTTTGCCTTCCAAATGTTTGGAAGCAGGTCATGTAAGAAAGGGGCCAAATCATGGTGTATATGTAACTCTGGGCCCAGGAAAGCAGCTGTGCTGGCAAAACTTGTTAAAACAACACTGTAGTGGGACCTGAGATCAGTCTAAGGAAACAGGTAAAGTGTTAGAAAGTGCTGGAGCTAGAGCCACTCAATGATTAGGAAGTCAGGCAGCTGCTGGCTCTGTAACAGTTACCAACTCAAGGACTATGTATAAAACCCTTGTCAAGAATAAGTCAAAAAAAACCACCACCACCACCACCAACAACAACAATAACAAGTGGTGGTAAAAAAAAAAAAATAAATTAAAAAATAATCCAAAAAGGGAAACAAATGAGGGTAACTGAACAAGACCAAGTCTCAGCCTGCTCAGGGCTGCAGGGGAGGCTCATCCATTCTGACTGACAGCTACTTGCAGAAGTCTTTTGTAAGGCCTGAGGAACATATTAGTGTTTAGCATGGCACTGTGTTGGTCCTGGCCACCTATTGTTTGTGTTACCCAATAAATTCTGCACTCTCTCCGTGCTTGCAAAGTATCTTTACATGTGGTAAAAGGTGCCTGAACCAAGGTGACTCATGAGGGAGAGTAGTGCTATTGGTTTAAAGATTCCTGTTGACTTTACTTCAGTGTTTGCACTTCACTATAAATACTTTAATTATTGATAAAAGCATGATAAGAAGGGAATGGAAAGGGACAATTAACGGGAAGGGACAGAGAAATGGGGAGGAAGGGAGAAAAGCAGAGCAGAAGTATTTCCTCTGAACTTCTCTTGAGGCACAGGTCACTGATATAATCTTGTACTCGAGCCAAAGAGCACATCCATGCCTGAGCAGAAGGTTGCCGAGTCTTCAATGGTGCTCTACAGACAGTCCTGCACCCCTACTAATCCGGGCTGCAATTCAGCCCTTTCCTCACGGGGGGTGCACTGGCTCCTTCAAACTCAGTCTCTTCTGATGTGCTTACCAGGGTTGGGAATGAAGGAGGAAAAACAGGAAAACAGAAGGGTGTGAAGTATGAAGTATCTTTTGTTTCCTAGAACTGTGTCACAGATGAAACGTTTAATTATACACTGACCAAAATAAATCCCCCATGCAATGAATGTGAGTGCATTTTCTTTTATGCTGAAGAAAATTCTGTGTGCAATATGGCACAAAACAAATCATTCGGTGTCTTCTACTACAAGCCTCCATGGAGCATGGAAAATCTCAGATACCTCTCATTAACTTTTCTGCATGTGTGTCTCTAATTATGAAGTGCTATAGTTGATCATTTTCCTTTTCAAATTAATTTATGACATACGAAGATTTGATTGAGGAAAGGTACAAAAGGAATGTTTTGGTTTGACCTTATAACTTGTTCCAACTCTTTGGCTGATGTCCATCAGGATCATTAAAATCAATTAAGGAGTTAAGTACAGGACATCCATTGTTCTGTCAGAGAATCAATAGACCCTTTCAAATCTCCTGTAAATTTAGGGATAGCAGCAGACAGTTTAAAGAATTACTCTTTTGTAGAATCATAGGTTCTAATCTTGCATACAATGACTTTGCTGAGTTTATTTGCCTCTTAAAGGCAAACACATAAGCTTTTGGGAATTGGAAATTTAGCATGGTCTCCAAGAGAGACATTCCATACACATTCCATGTCTAATATCATGAATAAGCTGTGTGAAAACTGAAGTATAGCTGATTTCCTTGCTCCAATCAATTTCATTGAAATTGCTAAATATTCAGTCCACTAACATTTGGTCATTTGTAGCTATATTTAGGAAAAAAAAAAGGGGGGGGGGGGGGGGGAGGAGGGGAGAGGAGAGGGAGGAGGAGAGGGAAGATATTTGTATCCAAGCAACAAAGATATGGCCCATATCATAGCTACATGGCTGAATCAGACAGCGGCAACCATTGCTACACCCAAAGCAGGAACTTTGGGGAAGGACAGACTAAGACAATCCTTAGGGCCCAGAAACAACACTATTGCAATAATAACTTAGAGTCAGAAATAGGTTTAACCCTTTTGGTGAAATAGAGTTATTTCACATGAAATGTCGATCCGTTCAAAAACTGTAAACTCAAAACTCAGAGTATGGGCAGAGTTTGTTCGTATTTGTGTACTACCTCACAAATGGAACTTATAGCGCCTAGGGTCATCAGCAGTAATACTTGGTAAGTGTTAAATGATTCTTTTGCTTTTTATAATTTAACAGTTATGGCTGGGCTGTGGAGGATCTAGTGCTAAATATAATCAGTTTCAACAGCAATGAAATATTACAGACCAGATAGTCATGCTGGAAACAAAGGATGACTAGAGAATAATACCTCACTGCTTATTTAAGACCAAATTTATGAAGCAGAAAAGAATGTGTAAAGGAAATTCCTTGAATTCAGTGTCTACAGTTGTGTTCAAATCTAATCTAGGGTCAAGTAGGAAGCATACTTTACATATAGGAAGCAAAGAGTATAGTTGAAACTGAAAAAGTTCTAGTCCACATTTAACTCTTGCAGAAGAAAGAATAGTAACAGAGTTAGCAATGTCCTACACACACATCTTAGTTTCTAGTCCTTTCCCTGGGGTTGCTTTCCCTGGAATCAGTTGTGGGTGGGTGTTATGGTGAGCCATCAACACCTGGAGTCTTTCACTAAGAGGAACACTATGTTCATGTTGATGTGGGGTTGCACCTTACTTGGGGTCCATCTTATAAGTTTGCTAAAATATTTCTACATCTTGCTCTTTCTTCACTGGTCTGAAGCTCCATGTCACATCCATATCAGTTATATGGGGTGTTTTTTGTATATGTTAGATGCAATTTCTTTTGATGTTTAGTTCAACATTAATATGTTGTCTACCTGCAGTGAGAAACAATTACTCATTTTGTCTACTGAAAAGCCAAACTAAATGTGTTTCCATTTCCAGATACAGATATTTCATGTGACCTGAAATATACTGTCATAGAAGGTATCTACATTAAAATAACAAGTAAAATATCAGTAATGTAATTTCACTTGTATAATGTGACTTCTAGCTTACTTAAGAGTAAGACTAAACATAAGCATAATACTTTTCATAGTCCATAATGCCATACATATTTATGTTATCATTGAAAATATAAGGGTAACTGGAAAGCACTTTATTTGTTAATTTGGGAAGTGCTAAATTTCTATAACGGCAATGTTAGTGAAAATATTCCATGCTATGCTGTTCTTTTCCAAAATCAGAATGCTATTCCTACCCTTCTTTTCCACTTAAATTCTCAAGCCCAGCCAGGCTGCAATTATCCCTGTCTGAGCAGCAGCACCCCCACCACTCCCGGCATGCAGAAGCAGGGACAGAGACACTTCGTCCCTTGTGCTGTGCCTCCAGACCTGACTGCCGGCATGCCCTCTGATAACTTTCCCATCCTTTTCTGATGAGTAGCTTTAATCCTCTGTCTTGAATAAGAAGGGACCAGGTACATATCTGAAAATAGCATGGGACTGTCAAAATGAGAGGTAGGACTTAAACACCCTGGCACTGCTTGGCTTGCCCTAAAAGATAGCTGCGAAGATGCAAAATCCTGACAGCTGAAAATCCATCAAGAAGATCTTCAACGTCAGCCTTTCTTTACACTATAAACTTGATGTAAGCCCCCAGCATCAAGACAAGTAGGGTGACCTTGAAAAACAGCTGACTATTGGCCCATGTGTGCCAGCTATCAGGTTTCACTACTGCTGCCTTCTGTCTTAGCAGAGGTATTCCTAATTATGAGTCAAGCATGTCCTGCCTCAGAAGGTAATAATCTGTATCAGTAAAGAAATAAACAACCTAAACTATCTCTGTTGTCCTGTGTCTTTCTCCCCTAGCTCGGCACCGTACTTGAGGGCTCAGAACCCTACTTTGGGTGACATATGGGCAACTCCTAAATCTATGAAATAGAAGGGAATCAGAAAAAAGGAAAACCAGCACTTGCCAAAAGGCTTAAATACTTCAGAGTCAGCAGGAACTACAGGGCCCTCCATACAGCCATTCCTTGAAACACTTGAAACCAGAAAGGGCAGGATATGACAAAACCTTCCTGGGGAGCAGAGGAGCTTTGGCAAGAAAATGCTCTCTTAGTACTCATGAATTAAGAACATTTATGTGTTGTGTGAAATGCAGCACTGCAGAAAAATAAAACGCTGCATGTGTTCCTTTTTGTCTATGGAACAATTATTAAAAAGGAAGTTTTGCAGTTTGTAATAAGCTGCCTGATGTTTTTTCAACTCTAATGTTTTGATATTTTAAGTTGTTCCATATTTTCTTCATGAAACTCATGGAAAAAACATTTTCAAGTAGAAGCCCATGTTGAGAGAAGAAACTCATGAATATCTGTTCTATTAATGCATTTCTAACAGAACAAAAAGGATGCTCTTGAATGACAATGACAAGCCCAAGATCCTGGTTTCTTATAGTACAGTTGCCACACCTGAACTGCTTATTCTGAAATTTTCACTGGGCAACAGTTTGCTGTTCATACTAGGAAGATACAAACTTTTGTAGATGTAAGTGGCCATTGTTTTCAATGTTACAGAATGGGTATTCTGCTTCCTCATTATATTCTAAGCTTTAATTTATTCCAGCCTTTTCTCTTTTCTTTCTAAATTAGACATATAACATATTACGTTACTATTACAGATCATAAATTTTGTTCTTCATTTTATTTTTCAAACAGTTTGCTCTATGTAAATATTGGGTTCTCCTAATTCTACATATATCTTAACACTGTCTTAACAGCTGCTTATTGTTTTAATTAACCATCTGCTGGAGCAAACATTAAATTTTCTTCTCTTATATTATTTAGATAACCTGGGAAAAAATCTATTAGGTATTATTATTATTATTATTAAGAATTGAACTATATAAATTTAATGTTGTATACATATGTTTGTATATTACATGTATTGCAGTTAAAAGGGATAGTATGCAAGTTCCTTATTTTTCAATTAATATAGCTACATTCATAAGAAAATAATTAAACATATCAGAATTGAAATAGAAGAGGTCTCCACATTTAACTCCAGTTCCTCTGCTGTTTTTTTTTTCCTGAAAAAAAAAAAAAAAGGAAAAAAAAAAAACTTCAACAAAAGCTCTCCAGAATATTTTAAAATAAAAATTCTATGTAGTTACATAGAAGGAATGGTTCAATTTTCATTTTTTTCTCTTTTATATGCAACTGCCTCCTAAATGAAATCTGGGGATCTGTATATTACAGACTCTCAACCTGTTTGTTAAGAAAAGGTTCATTGCATATTTAATTCTGTATAAGAGGAAAACCTGCCTTTCAAATGATCTTGAACTGGAACTTTGAATGCAAATTAGCTTCCCACACAAAGTGAAAAGAAACAAACAAAAAGAAACAGCTGTAATTGCTCATTAGCTCAAAGTCAAAAGGATTAAATAATTTTTATCATTTTTACTCAAAGCCAATATCAACAAAAGATTTGTTTATAGAAATTTTTATAATCATTTCAAACTAGGCTCTCGTTCCTTACCCTTTTTTCCTGATAATGTTCAGTTAAAGCAATAGGCTTTGCTGCTGGATAGAGCAAAGCAGAAGTGCAGCAGGCTTTATGAACAGAAGCAACTCTCTTGCACTTTGTCAGTGTGTTTGTATTTGCAATTTCTTATGCATGGGAACAGTTAATTTACATTTTTGCCATCTCCAGTTTTCTTATTCTACTTTTACATTACTACAGGCTGTGAGTGCAGACAAACCTAATATATAGCTTAGGCAGTGCAAACGGGTGTGTTTTTTTGCATTATACTGTCATCAGTATGATTTATCGCAACCACTCCCAGAATAAGACATTAAATTTACTGTATTGTCCCTCAAGGATCAAGTTTTAGAGCTTATAGTGGAGAGCAGAGTAGAGTAGATGAAGGCTGTAAGCCTTCCCACAGTCACCAAATTGATTTTTATATCCCTGTGGTGCTCAGCCACGGATTCATAAAGTTAGGTTGAAAGAAAGGTTTTCATGAGAACATTTCAAAAGCTCTGGTACACAGTGATATGTCCTCCTTTGTAAAACATGAAAATGCCAAATGCTGTGTACTTGCCATCCCAACTACCTGGCACCCTGCTGATGCAATAACACAGGAGCTCTGTTAACTCTTCCTTGCCACAACTGTAAATCAACTGAGAGTCAGAATATTACCGTATTATGTTAATGAGGCCAAACAAGACTACGCAAGGAAAAGCTTATTTTAAATATTTCTGGGTTACCTTTACTTTCTCACAGAAAACATTGAGTTTATCCTCATGTGTAACCAGGTATCTGTCATCGGCCTCATGAAACTGCAGTCTGCTGAGATATTCCTGCCTGCTGGTGGGAGAAGTGACTGAGTCAGAAAGAGGCAGCCACCTACATCTACACCTAAAAGAGAATTATTTTTATCTTAAGGAAACAACATGAGATTATCCAAGAAACAAAGTGATAGTTCTCCGCCTTTTTACACGTGGAGACATGACAGTTCCCTGTGACTCACTTGCTTTTTTTTTTTTCTTTTTGTGTCCATTTCATCACAAAGGGGTTATATTTACACACACACACACACACACACACACACACGGGAGGTATACAATAAAACTGTGAACTTGTGAACCAGAAGAGATTTTTATGCACAAAGCACAACACTACAGAAACAAGCAGATGAAACACGAAAACACTCAGAACAATCTACAGCTCTATTCTCTGCCCTTCTTTTGTGTTATCTGTGCCCTTAGCTGAATGCGTTTTCCAGCAGAGAAGCCAAATGATTTACTCTGCTGTGCTTAGCTTTTTTTATTATACTTTCCATCTAACTACAACCCCAGACCAATGGTCCTACAAGTTAAGTATGTTTTGGAGTTGGATACATCTGACCCAGTGAACCTGCAAACCAAGCCAAACCTCAGAATGTAGTGCATGTTAAAGGAATCCAAAAATGCACTTTTTACTGTGGGTGGGTTTTTCTGACACAATTGGGTTGCTTTGAGTAATGATAGCACATTATGAATTTAATAAACAGTAAACTAAAATTTCTTACCATCTTCATTTTAAAAAATAAATGTTTTAAGGACAGTAAAATTAAAATGTGAGCAAGTAACTTCTGTGAACGTTCATGTTTTAGAGATTTGCACTTTAATTTTTGGTTATAAAAAGGTATATATGCTTTTATATATCTCTTCAGAAGTGTTTTATATATAGACTGGAAAAAGTAAAAAATTACAGAAGAACAAAAGAGAAGGATGTGTTGTAGGTTTTGGCAAAGAGGAACCACTTTAAGAACAGGTGACTAAATTTTGTATTTTTGGCCACAAAAAACTGTGGTAATCATAAACTAAGATTCAAAAAGGAAGAAAAATAAATAAAGATAGGAAAGATAAAGACATTGAGCGTGAAGCACAATGCTACAGATTAATGAAAAGCGATTTCAGAAAATCAGTAGTTCAGGAAAGTCAGCTTACAGAGGCATCCATGTAATGCTAGCCCATCCCTATGTTTTCCAGTTTGACATACAGAAGAATAAACTTTCTGCAGCACTTTATACAAGAGCTTTTAACTCACCAAGTCTATTAGCAACCTATTAGATGTCAGTGCTGCACAAAGGCAAACACAACGGATTCCTTTCAATATTGATAAAGATGCATCCTCCTGCAAAGCAGCAGGAGCACTCTATCACCTAACTACAAGTACCAAGGCATGAGGCACAGAGCAAGAAAATATGGGCTGAAGATTCAGTCAGGCACTAACCTAGGGAAAGACTAATCCTGCTCTGAGACAACGGGCCACATTGTTTTGGTTATATCAGCTGAACTCAGCATCTCAGCTGCACATGCCATCTGTGGCAAGGTGTCACCTCTAGTCAGCCCCAAGGATGAGGCTTCATTGCCATCACTCTTGTGTTAGATACCTTCGTTTCTGGGTCAGCTTCAACAGGAGGGCATCTGATGCTCCAAAGAAAAGCTCCTTTAGGCATGTTTCTGCCATGCTGTTGGGGAGTCTAGGCGGAAAACTAGGGAAACAGATATTCAGAGGTCGCCAAGAGCAAATAAGAAAAATGGTAAAATGGGTTTATCTGGTTCTGAGACATTTGAAGGAGAGATGCAGTCTCTGGGAAACACGTGATGGTGAAGAATTTAAATATAGCAGAGAAATAGCAAACCAACAATTGAAAGGAACTGAGCAAGGAAATGGATAACATAAAGCTTAAAAAATATCCAGCTTAATGTGCATTATGCATATGCTCCGTGTGATGTTAGGCAATAGCCTGAAAGAGAAAAGTTCATCACACAGTTGCAAGACAAGAGAATATAGCATTGCAAACAGCCCAGACATCCAACATTATGACTGGAGATATGTATAGGTGGATTCAAGATATTTCAAGATAAATTCTATTTATGTGAGAGCTGTCCTGTATTCCTCAACACATAAACAGTAGGCTAATTTCCAAAAATATGGTCAGAATTCTAGAAAGCAGGAATTTCAGAAGAAATTCTTTAAAGTAAGGTCTTTTTAGGTGTTAATCATCTAAACTTGGCCATTCGTCCATAGCAGTGGACACAATAATTGTATCTGCCTTATGAAGTCCTGATTTCCCCTACTACATAGCTGGACAGCATGCGGTAATTTCAATATTTTTATTAACCAGAAAACTTCTGCTTAAAAAAATAAATAGGCATACATTCTCCTGAAAGACTGTATATTTTATAATAGGAAAGCCTTTCTGACTCATGTTTGAACTGAATAAGGGAAAGCTTTTCTCTTCCCCATGAGACTCTGTGTATTAAATCTTGTGTATTACAATATCTGCACTGAATGTAAAGTCAAAATAGAGAATTATCACCTTTAGACATTTTTCACACATTTTTCAAATTATTTATTTGTTTTGTACTTCTGCCTTCTTCCAAATCTGTATAATATATGAAAATAATCCTTTTGATACTCTCTAGTTTATTTTGCATTTTCTCATTTAGTGTCTTTCGTACATCTGAATGCAAAATATTCTTTAATGTGTGTCTTTAACTTGTTTCAGAACATCTCATTTCCCTAAACAATTATGGTGATTAACACCATATCTAATACTAATGGGGATAAATAATTTAAAAAATAAAATAAAATGAGATGAGATGACAGAATGGATTCTCCTCTAAGATCTTCTATAGCTTAACTTATTAATAATACTTGATTTCAAAACTACACATCATGATGAATTAAAAAGAAAGCCAGACACTGCACATGTATAACTGCACTGATAGTCTGAAAAACAAACATGGAAACACATGAAACAGAAATCAGAATCCTGTAAGCATTCAGTCTGTGGTGCTACATACAAAGGAAATATTTACCCTTCAAATGAAACATAAACAAATTAGTTCCATAGAATGATGCTCAAAAATTCCTCTGCACGTCTACACCTTCAGCCTAAATAGTGGAGGTACTGTATTCTTATAGTATAACTCTATAACTGTTCTTAAGAATACCCTCTAGTAGCAGACTGACTGGTGTTGCTCTGAACTAAATTTCCCCAACCAAGTGAGAGGACACAAAAATTCATTTTGAAATATTTTCATATCTAAATATTGAGATAATACCCATTTCTCATGGAGCCAAGCTGTTCCCTGTTCAAAACCACTTCTAAAAAAGGTTAGTAAATCCAGTAAATGTCATAAATGTCTTGTTGATGTTCTTTGTTTTCATATTTCAAAAGCTTGCAACATCCAGTTAAGAAATATAAACAGTACCATGTGGCAGTGGAAGCATTCATGTCCTACACCTCACAGATTTTAAATTCTCTATATCACCACTGTGTTTGAACTATTCATTAATACACCCATAAACTGCAAAGTGGTTCTCACATATGGTTTGAGCCTTGAAGGCTTGCTACTCAGCATAGCCTAGTATTACGTGTGCAGGCATGGGATATGGTTACCCGGAGTGGACTGAGGCAAATACTTGCACTCTTTGCCAAATTCAGGTCTTTGTTAGTGTTAATAAATTCATGAGTATGTTAGCTCAGATGAAGGCTGTGTAACTACAAAAGTGGGCAATTGCATGAACACAAGAATGATGAAATTCCTAGATAATGCTCACAGAGTGCTGCCAAAAAAATGTCTTCAAGAAGTATGAAGGAATTAATCAAGATTGCTTTATTAACAACCTACACATATTCCACTTCCAGTGCTCGGATATTCCTCTTTGGGACTTTCTGTCCCCAAGCTCATCATGCAGCACTCACAAAGAACAACAAAAATGCACTTGCTTCTAGATTTAGCAATTTCTGACTTACATAAAGACACACTGATAGATGGATGTCTGGACTCAGTAAATGAACTGGACACCACTTTATAGGAAGTGGCAGCTGGTCTTAAATAGCTGCTTTGAAAAAGATTGCTGTGCCTTTGCTAGCAAGCAGCTCATACATTATTGTAGACAGGAACCATGCTTACATTAACATATTAGGTAAGATACAGCTCTACCAGTAGTTGCCATATTTGTGTTTGCTTATGTTATAATAAATCACTATTTAGATCAGGATAAAAATGAACACCAAAACATCTTTATGAGTCTATCTATTTGACATTGGCAGGCAACCCTCAAGTAGTTCTACAGTATCTCTACGGAAGGGAACCAGTGACCTGGAAACTCATGGTGAAGAACCTCATGTTGGTGTTTTCACAGGGATACTAGCTGAGACAAAACAAGGGACAACTGCTTCTTTGAAAAACAAATATATGGATCACGCAAAGGCAATAATATTTCAAAGTCAGAATTGGGAACAAACTTGAATTTACTTGTCCCTGTTCTATTTTACTCCTGTGCCCTGACAGAGGCGCAACAGAAAATTTCTATCATAGAATCATATAGCCGTAGAATGGTTTGGCCTGGAAGGGACCCTAAAGACCATCTAATTCCCTACCTCACCCACCCCCATGAGCAGGGACCACTTCCACTAGACCACGTAGCCCAAAGCCCCACCCAGCCTGACCTTGAACACTTCCAGGGATGGAGCTTCTCTGGGCAGCCTGTTCCAGTGCCTCACTACCCTCATAGTGAAGAATTTCTTCCTTATATCTGATATAAATCTACCCTCTTTTAGTTTAAAACCATTACCCCTTGTCCTATCACTACACTCCCTGACAAAAAGTTCCTCCCCAGCTTTCCTGAAGGCCCCCTTTATATACTAGAAAGATGCTATAAGGTCTCCCTGGAGACTTCTCTTCTCACACAGCCTTAACTTTGGAAGAAAAAATTGGAGGAGAGCTGTGAAGAGGCAACTCTGCCCAGAGTTAATTTACAGACCTTAAATGAGAGACAGAGATAAAATTTGGTTACAATGTATAAATAGATCATTAGCATGTTCAGCCAACTCTTATTTTCCTAAATGAATACTAACTTTTAACATTGTAGAAAAAAAATAATAATAATCCTAAGGTTATATTCCTTGTGCAAAAAGAAATAATAGTCGTTTGCTCTTAAATGTTGTGTGCTAAGTGATATAGAAAATTTAGGGTCATATCAGCAAAGGTATCTGGAGGACCAGATTTCACTCTGATTTTAAATTTTACTCAAATTTCCCTGAGAATTTTCAGAAATTGCTCATTTTTACCTGTGAAGATTTGATACATGATTTTATAATGAATATTTTGGAATATATAGACGGCTCACATGAAACAGATGTTCTAAAAATATTCCCTGTTTTTCTCCCTGTCCAAGGAACATTTGCATACTGTCTGTAAATATTTACAGATAGATATGTAAAACAAAACAAAAACAAACAAGAAAACAAATGAAAGCCTGATACAACAAATTAGGAATGTCATGTCATTTGGAGTGAATGTTTCTGACATGCTATATGCATTTGACACATCGGCACTAGGTGTAAAATAAAAAGTCTCACATTTCAATATAGCCTTTTATTTCAAAGCTCCTCAGTTCTCACAATTATACTCCAAGTCATGTTCCTCTTCTGTGACACCCAACAAGCCCTTACAACTATGTGAGAATCTCAAACTTAACTCTTGTATGTATTTCTACAGGTTTCTACACAGGAAGGTTGTGGAAAATGAAGGCTAATTTGAATGAATTTTAAAACAAACCTAGGGAAATAATACAAAATATTATAACTACATGTTGTTTTTGTTTTTGTTTTTGTTTTAAACCAGAAGTGAGAGCTATGCCACTTTTGGTGAAATCAGACTAGTCAATGCAGATCTCTTGAGCAAGGTTTTAGTATTACATACATCTATCTACATTATAAGGACTAGGCCAAACTGTCATATCACAACTACATCATATACATCCAAGCCCATTCTCAGACACAGGCTTAATAAAACCTTCAAAGTAAGAAATTTTAAAAATATAAGAAATAATGTATTCTGTGTATTACTTATGACAGATTTCAGTGAATGTGTCTTTCCCATCCAGGTGTAAATATCCTCCCTTAAGTCACATATCAGCAGGCTCTTCTTAGAAGGAAAAAAATGAGATAGGTGTAAGCTAAGGATTCATATGAAATAGTAAGTGCAAGATCAACATAACTGAGCAGAGCTGGGTCAAGAATCAGTCTGGAGCTGAAGGGCATGGTGACTAAGATCAAAATTATCTGGGCAATTAATCTGGGCACGGTAGCTAAGATAAAAATTATCGTTGACCTCTCTTACAGTGGTGAATAGCAAATAACTGAAGAAGACTTATCAGAACAGGTTTTATGCATCAGTGCAGTAACAATACGAATAATTTCTTGAAATTTCCTTTTGCTTTTGAGATTGTTGTTTTACCTCAAGTAGCATGAGACTCAATGATTGCTCTCAAAAAGTTTGTTGAAAATAAGCAAAAATGTCATAATTTCTGCTCGAAAATTTTATAAAGCCACCTTGAGTTCATGAAAATTACAACTTCCAGAGCTTGCTGACTCTACATTTTAGGCGGATTCTAGCATTTGTATATACTCCCAAATGATCTCTGACAGATTGTCATCATTTCCTGAAATGTCTGTTAGCATTATGGTAAATTACACATTTTAATTATAATTTGCTCCTGCCTGCTCTCAAATTTGTTATTAGTGTTTCAGGTAAGATTGTTACCTTGTTTTTGAAAAGGTAAAATATTTTTTGTAGTTGATTTTAAAGGCATTCTTGCCTTGATATCTAAATGGCATATGCACTGATGAGTTCTAAGGATGACATAAAGAATGACTTTTCTTAAATAAGATCCATATATGTATCATCAGTTAATCAAATACTGAAATACTAAAAATGTTTCTTTCAATATTCATTTTAAGTATGCCAGAAACTGACCACATAAAAAAAGCAGAAAGGTTTTTTATCAAGCTAAAACAGGAACTCTCACTTATGATTTGTAGTATGATTGCCACGGATTTCCTACAGCAGTGGGAACTATTCTCTGTTGGTAGGACCTGAAACAGTTTCCCTGAAGACAAATTAATCTCTTACTAAAGGCTGGTTACATTGCTGACACATACCAAAAGCTGACCTGAATTTCTTGCCTCAGTACTGCATCTTGTATTTTTAACTCTTCTTACATTTCTTGTCAGTAATTGTAGTGCATACAATGATGCCTTGACATACACACAGTACTGCAAACAGAACTAATCAGAAATAAGGTTCCTGTGTGGAAGAACAGCTGGTGCAGGTGGTGACTCTGTGGATGGCACTGCAAACAGATCATCCATCTGGGAGCAGAGCTGAATAAATGTAGCATAATGGGACTTCTGAATATTTTTGTGAAACCTGCCGGATTTCACACCAGTGTCATCTAAGGTCTCCCTACTCCTTTGTTCACTGAACATCATAAGTGGAAGTTTTCTTCACTATTAATGTAAAAGAACTACACTTACAATAGTTCAGGTGTAATCCAAAGGAAATAATGGAGCCTCCATCTACAAACAAATATAGAAATATTTGTTGATCACATAGTATGTTATGAATATAAAATGTTCATTGCAATCAGTAACAGACAATATACTTGTCTAAGCTGATGGCGCCAGTAGTTCCCCAAATAATTATGAATCGTGCATACAAAAGAGTATTTGTGGTTTGAGAAAAGATTATTCATACACAGATACAATAATTATATCTAGTAATTGGATGAAAGTCCAAATTCAGTTCATTCTTAGGTTGGCTACCCCTGGCTTTGGAGCCTGTGATCTTGAAGACCACAGCTCCTATGTAGACCTCATAGACCTGTTAGTCAACTGCACAAAAATGCCTGTAGAGGACAGACCTTCAAATAATTTAATTCTCTCTGTTTGGTGGTTACGAGACATCATTAGGCCAACTCACCTTCTAAAACTCAGCAAGGAAATGTCATATATCTTCATTAACAGTTGATATTTTTTCCCTTGAAACTTATAAACATACAGTGGACAAGAAAGCCAGTAGGTGGAAAAGTGTTAAAGGAGGGTTGCTACTGGGTCATCATCAAAGTAGAAGGCTGTGCTCTTTGGTGTGTTTACTGTCAAGACTTTCATTCGTTGTGTTGGACATACAACAATCATATTTATTTGTATATTATTTAAAACAGGAACAATGTGGAGGACATGACAAATGCAATGTCTTAGACACCATTTTCCTAACCCATGTATCTATACGCTTCAGTTTTGCTCATACCTGGTTATTATTATTTAGCAACACCCTGATGCAAAGGACTTCAATTCAAAACATATTTAGATTAGTTTGAATCAGATTTTATTTTGTTAGAAATAAATGCAAGTTGTTATATTTTAGGCTAAGGAACTGACTGACTGCAAGTTCTGTAAGTGACTATGCAGATGATAGTGGTTCATAAACTAGGCGTGTATCAAGTGAGGCATGATCTGAAAACCAAAGCAAAGCATCTCACTGGAATGTGTAAGTAAGACATGAAGTAATCTTCTGGCTTTATTTAACTGTACTTCAAGGGCCATTTTTAACCCCCCCCTTTTAAAAAACGTTCTGAGCAGCCAGGATAGCATCAAGAGGAAGGCACAAAAAGTGGTTAGAAGTTTAGGAAAAAAAAAAAAAAAAACCTTCAAAGAAGGAAATAGAGCATATCAAACAAAAATCTAACAAGAAAAACATAGAAACTATTTCAACGTGTAAAAAAAAAAAAAAAAGGCTATCAAGAGGAAGGAAATGAACTCTTTCTGACTAGTCATAAGCAAAGAATTTATGGGCTTGAATTACACCAAGTGTAGCTGAGGGTGGTCTGGGAAAAACATTCCCAGAAAAACATAGTAATGGTGCTGAAGTCCTAGGATGGAAAGGCAATGCTGCAGAATCTCCTCCTGAGTGAGAAGTTTATAATAACAAATAAATTAAACAAGAATCTGGCAGAAATGATTTGGGCACCATCTGAAAAATAGAATAGATTGGTTCTAACTCAACCCTATTTTCTGTGTTCTTACACTCCTTTTGCTGAAACAAATAAGGCTATTTCTTTTATTAATGTAAAAGAAAATAAAATATAAAATTATATGATATTTTCCAAAACACAGGGAAACGTATATTTATGATAATGGAGAAATGTGATGCCAATAATGTTCTTCAATACTATTTCTAGGTATATTGACTTTAAGGCAGTTTTGATTCATCCTGATGATTGACAGAGTGGAAGTAATTTAAACCTGATGGACGCAAGTTTACTTTATTGACGTCAGTAGATCCAGATACGCACCTTGGACCTAGAATGGGCACTGAGAACATGAGTGACTTGACTTTCTTAATTAAAAAAAAAAAAAAAAAAATATTATTCATTATCAATTCCATTGGGACAAGCCCACCCATTCATTGTTCTAAGGGTTAACCCAACCGTCCATTCCCTTTTCTGATCTCATTTGTTCTATTTTAACTTGTCTTCTGTATTTCCTTCTTGAATTTGTAATATTTATTTTAAACTATAAAAGCTAATAAGATATGCCAGAAACTTAAAATTCAAAACTAGAGATTACAGGTGATTAGAATATTATCTGAGCTGTTATCTAATAGTTAGCAGAGTACCTAGCAGAGTAATCATTAGTTAGCAGTTACTCCTAAAAACTTCTGTAAGTGACTGAACTTATTAAGCCAATAGTAAACAAAATCAGTAGATTTAAAATGAAAACATTAACCATTCTTACAGTACGAAATGAATTAATATTGATATTTTAATAAGATACAGAATAAAAGTGGATTTTCCACTCTGGAATACCATTTCTTCATTAAACAGAAATAATTTGTTATGTATGTACTTAAGTATTTTTAAATGTAGTAAATACAAAATAAATAAAAACCCTGCCGTTGTTGATAACTGGGTCATCACATATTAAAATAATAAAACACTTATTCACTGGATTTTAGTTTCATCAGTGTATTCCATCTACTGTGGCTTGAAAACTAAGTTGCAACTGAGGTACACTAACCGAACTGACTGTATTGTGTTACTGCACTTACAGTGTACCATGCCTCTGGTGAGTAAACTATTTTTTTGATACAAGCAAACACATTTTATTCTGTACTTGTAAAGGGCTAACATCATGCATATGGTCAGATTTGATGGCTTATCTAGCAAGTGATATCATGATTGCTTGCAGCTATTCCTTTTATCCTAAGATAAATATTAGGTATATTGGTTTTTACATCACAGGCTGGAGTTGTAGACAATGATGGATTTATGACTAACAGAATTTGATACAAACCCACTGAATTGAAAAAAGGGATTTTACTAGTGTAGGAACAACAACCAACAAATGTTGAGGTGTGACTGAGGTGGAACTTGTTGCAAAGACAGATCTGAACTTCTTTGGGACACTGTCATTACAGGGATTGCAACCACTAAAGTCTGACCAAAATGCTGCAGAGCCCAACAGACTTCTATTCTCTATGCCTTGATCAGAGAGCTACCAGCTTCCTTTGGTGACAGTAGTTTGCTATTTTGGACAATAATAAACAATACCAGCATCTTTTAAAGGATGCATCAGCATGATATTAAGAAAGCGAACTGTCATTTGAAAACAGATTTTAAAAGAATCCCTATATGTAATGGTGGATGGCATCAAGTTTTAAACTTAAGTTTGTAAATGTAGCCTTTTTTTTTTTTTTTGTAGAAAGTGTAAGCTTTCTGTCCTTTGAATCAGCATAAGTAATATTTAGTACGTCACATTGCTTCCTGTTTTCTATATCTCTCATGGTACCTGAGGAACAGTTTAAATACAGGGAAATGTCATGAACAGTGTCCTTTAAGACCAATTAGGAAAATTTGAGATTTCCTAATGGCAAACACTATCCTTTTGTTACTAATGATTAGAGAGTCTAAATATGATCACATATTGTTATAAAGTGTCATGGTATAGTTCTTTAAATTAATGTAAAAGGTGTGCAAATAAACTCTTAAAACAATGCCACTAAAATCCATCCATGCCACATCAGTTTTGCTCACTTTTTCACTCAAGTGCTATGGTGACACCTCGCACAACGGTGAAGGTTTTAAGTAGGACCCTTCTCTGAGATTATTTCACAGAGAATTCCTACTGCTGCTGAGGACTATAGGACTATATATTTATTTATTTGTTTGTTTATTTATTTATTTATTTATTTTCTGAATCATCAGATTAGCAGAGCAGGCTGAGGTCCAGTTTGAAAATGAACTTGTGAATTTTGCACCCAGACTCCACCTACAGGATCTTGGAAATAATGGGTTTTGGAGAAAATAGAGACAAATGAGATAGGGAGAAGAGACAGGGATTGGAAGAGTGCAAGTCACAATAGAGGTAGTACTAGAACACAGTCTGCTAAGACGGTGAAAAAATAATATTTTGAGATGCTGTGTATAAATATATAGTATCAGTAATGGCTTACAGATAGCTACTATGTTCCATGGTAATGCAGTAATGAGAAATGTCTATTTTCCACAGAAATTTCTCCAAAATGTCATTGTATATCATGCAAACTTCATTGTTAATATTGTGTTCATTTTTACTAATATACAATTTGCTAATAAAAACAAACAAACAAATGCACATAATAGATATGCAGACTTTTATTGTGCCATTTCAGAACTTTTTTTGGAGGAAGCATCTGAAGTGTGTGAGAAAGTAAAGGCTTTCCACCAAACACTCAGGGTTTCTGACACTCACTTATGCCACAGGAACTGTAATTTGGAAGGTATGCTCCAATTCGTGTCTAGTTACCTATAAGAACATAATAAGAAAAAGAGACAGAAAGACAGAAAGTCATCTAACTATTTCCAACAGCAAATATTGAGAGAAACTTACTATGAAGAGGACAACAGCTTTCTAACTACAAAACCCACTGGGATGTGAAAGAATTAAATTAAAGCCCCTGGTTTGAATTATTAAGCTAGATTTTTCTTATTTCACTATTCTAACTGAAACCTGAGCCTCCTGTTTTGCACAGGAGCTGAGCTTTTGTCAAAAATAATACAGATCTGTATATTCTAATGAAATGCTTTTTTATCTGAACACCCATAGAAATACAAAGGCTAAATCTTAACTTTTCTTCTCAAAACTTGTAAAACGTTTAAGACCAGAATACAGAGGTGTCTTTATCCTTGACTGGCTTGATTGCATATAGAGGATACTGAGGAGCTTTTAGTTTAATGAATGTTTTTCCACCCTTTCGTTCAAAATTTCTGAGGCTCCTCTTTCAGATTCCATCCCTTGAAAAAGTATTTTCTAATCAGTGCCAGCCTGGCCCACTTTACTAAAGCTGGTGATTTTCCTGATTCTGTTACAGCAACTTCTGGAACTTTGATGAAGTTTAACTTCTTCCATTTTCTATTTTGTGTCCCTGTAGTGGAATAAATTTGCTCTTTTGCTGTCCTGAAATTTTATTTACTGTTCAATCATCTTTGTGCACAGGAAAATTCTAAATGACATGTGTGACTATGCCATCATAGGTTTTTCAATTTTAACAATGGTATTAATTGTGGGACAAATTATTTCATTATATTTACTGTTGGATGGGAATTCCCTGCTCTTTCTGTGTTCTGCACAGCTGTCCATCAAAGCTGTCAGCAGATCATGCTAAAAGGGAAAAAGCATAAGGAAGAGGACTTATTCTCCATTGACAGCAAATCCATTAAGAAACTGGAAAAGCTTCTGGACTGTTTAATAAATGCTGAAGCCATGTTCTGGCCCTATGTATAAAGAAATTGTAGCAGGTTTTCTGAAATGAATTTATTCACTTCCCATTGCCCTAGCTCGAAAAAGGAGATCACAGTCTGTCTTGACATCTTTGCAATCTGGTCCTGATTCTTTTATTACACAGAAGCCAAAGGGTATGTGAGACATTCATAAAGAATTCTGTTCAGTCTTCTTCAGCAATGATATGCACTACTTCTCTTCATCTCATGGGAGCACATTTAGGAACATCCTGTAACAAAAGAGAATATGAACAGCAGTAAAAATATAAAAATATGAAGCTAGTAAGTGATTGTCCTCTCAGTGGCACTGACTCACCAAGATGTCATTTCTCGGAAGTGTCCATATCCTATCTCAAAAATGATGGAGGTCCTTGAGAGCCAGGACCTTGTTGCACATTACAACTAAGTCACTTTACACCTTGCTAAAATGCTATTCTGTATGTGTGCATAGCATATTGCCACCCCTTTCAACCAGTTCATCAAAATGAGTTTATTTGTGTTCCTTCTGTATGAGAGAACTTGATAGTGGGGCCAGGTATTTCTTTGCACACATTCTTTGTAAATAAAAAGGATTACGTCAAAGTCTGATTTCTCTGAATGCAGCAGGAATCAAACAAGAAAGGAAAGTGTTTACTCTCTCCTATTCCAGTATTCTATAATACATACTATTGAAAGACTTTGTCTGAGATTCCTTTCAGGTCACCTTATAATATCTTTTTTTGGTTATCCTCTGCTTTTTGCTGCCCTTTTGGTTGTTTCTCTCAGACATAAATACGCTGCTGTAATCCAATCAATATCTCACCCCAACTCTGTTAACAGAACCTCAGGATCTCATTATGGTATGTCTTAAGTCCTGCTACATACTATCATACATAATCCAATTATATTGTTTTGTATTCCACAGAAAATATAAATTCCTAATTTCACTAAATTAGTAGCTGCCAAACCCAGTTTTCATGAGGTTTTCTCATACATTATGTGTGGGGTTTTTTAATGGAGTCAGAGTAAACCTCCTCCCCTAAAAGATACTTAAGACTCTATCTGCCTTTAACGTTTAATCACTGTGTTCAGAAGAACAGAATATTGGCTGATTACAAATATCCTACACACTGCTGTTTTGAGGAAGTACTCTGTAACACACCCCATCAGTGATAGCTCAACTTGCTGGTTGACTGAAATTATCTACTTTATCTCCTTGAAAGATTGGCAGTCAGTTCACAGCGGAAGACAGTGAGAGAGATCTCAGCCACACTGAAAGTCTGTTCATTTCTGCTGAAATAAATGAAGAAGTCTGAGTATCTGAAAGCCAGAACAGGAGTAAGGCTTTTGTATTTCCCTGGCTGGGTGAGTGATACCCATCTCCAGAAGTGCTAGACATGTTAGGGTTTTCCCTATTGATAACCAAAGTTGTATAAAGAGTGACACAACTACCTCTTCCTGAAGCATCTCAGGAATTTATAACTTGAAAAAGACTAAGTTGAGTAAAAGCGTTCACTAGATTAGAATAATACAAAAATAAATAAATAAATAAAAACAAAAAATCCATTCACATTAAACGCCAGCAAAACTCAAATCTTAACTAATATGGAAATATATTGACCTTGAAAGAACATATTGGATGACACACTGAGAAAAGATCAGACAAATATGTGGTGAATGTTATACTGACATTTAGAGTTAAACTTCATTTAAGCAATTACTTAGAAGTGCTGCTTCTAAACAGGTAATTTATATGTGTCAAATGTATCTGCCTGTCTCTGGCTTAGTATAATCAAAAGTATGATTTTTCAAGCCAGAGGAGAAATAACTGCACAACACACATAGTAAGAGAATATGAGGAAGAGTGGAATTGGCAAATATAGCTTTTATACCTGTGTCTTCTTCATTTTGATTTGGGTTTAGGAAAGCTAATATTTATTTTCAGATTATTTTCTGGGGAGACTTGAAAAAATAAAGACCACATTCTTTTTCTGTGCCTTTCACATGTGCCAAATTAACATCAAAATTAACAGAAACTGTTTATAACAGCAAATAACTTTACCCCAAATAATTTGTTCAAAATCAGCTCATGAGTAGTTCACAAGGTAGCTTACTCCACAGCAGCAAATTTGCAGTGAGTCAGTAAGTCTTACCCTGCAAATAAGATGACTCCCACAAAAGTAATTCTCTCTCTTTAAAACAATGACCTTTTTCAGACTGTTCTTCATCTTGCTGGCAAGAGATGTATAAATTCCAGCTTCCATTGTCCATGTGGATCATTCTGGAATGAATTTATTCCTTCTGTCAAGGGTATAACTTCTACTGTGCCACTCCAGCTATAGCACAGCATCCACCAAACTGGGGATTTGTTCCAATTTTGTGAGAATCCTGCCACTCCCCCTCTAACAGCACCTTTTTAAAACCATAGTGCTTATGGAAAAATTATGCATTAGTGGTGTTTCCAAGACATGTATGTGGTGGTATTAATAAATCAGGACCAAAGCTTTAATAATGCTTTTTTCATTCCCAGTTATGAAGTCTCTGCAATGCTTTTAATTTACATTTAAATCTTGCAAGAACTGTTGTTTAAAAAAGGATGTGAGGTAATTCATACTTTAATTCAGTATGAAATAATTACCTTAAAAAGCCATGATGGGAATTGATATTTCATGTACTTAAGATGCATACGCTATGTTAAGCACTGAATGCAGGTTGGTAGCTTGGTGTTAGTCTCATATGGAAGACTGCCAGTGAGACTGAAACTAGCTTTTTGACACATCAAGAATTGCAGGAATCCTCTTAATGAATAATTATTTCTGCAGAATTGTTTACATTCAGAAGTTTTAACCAAATCTAGTGCTGGCCTAGTGCGGTTAAGTAGAACAACATTCATCTTAACTTGCTGTTAAAGCGCATATAAATCCTAATTTACCTTTGCTGTGTAACCTAATGCGATCTATTAAGGAAATAGTTCTTTTAATAACAAGACTCCAGGAAACAGAGAGCTCAATCACACATAAAGAGACAATAAGATTACTGTTAATACACTTTTAACCTCTTAATAGCTTACTCTGATTAGCACACAGAGATGAAGGGTCAGTGTGGGTCCTGAGCATGTACCTCTGAGCAGCTCCAGGGCAGGCAGATCGGAGACACCTAGCACTACAGAGCTCATCTGAGCAGAGGTGTTTGACTTTGCAATTGGGACAGCTTTAGACAGGTTGCACAGTTCAATCCATTTTAGGTAACTCAGTAGCTCCCATAGTTCAACACTTCTGCCTGAAATACCATCCCCTAAGATTTCTTCTTTTGCCTTTATCTACACTCGATGTAAAATGTATACATTTCTTCCATGCCCATTCCCCACATCTTTATTAAATGTCTCAATTTTTTGGAGAATATTGACATTCATAAACATTATTTTTCTAATTAGCAGAAACATTTTTTTAAAGAAAAAGATGCTATTCCAATGTTTATTCCAGTATTTTTCTGTGGTCCAAAACATTAAAAACATCTATTAGTGCAATCAGTTAGGTGCTAAACAAATATAGATATATAATGTGATGAGGCTATTTTTGAAGTTCTCATTTGGTCTTTTAGTTGAAAAGAGACATTGTACCTAGCTAAGCAAATAATTCCCTCCTTAACTCTGATCTTAAATAGTTCACTTCTAAACAGCTGTAAGAGACTGAAAGTTTACAAACAAAATATTGATTTGCTTGACTAGGCAGGTTTACAATGTTCTGCTGGCAAACAGAAAACTGTCCAAAGTTTAAATGATGGATCAATATAGGAAAATATTGATAATTTGCAGTGTTCAGACCTCTGGCATCTGTAAATCTCAGGAACAAACTTCCTGTTAAGACTGACAGCACCTCTCACTTCTGGTCTCGAGTTGAAGTGCCAAACAAGTAATTTCTATAAGGACTCTTTCACAAAGTCTTAGCGACAGTTGAACGTGAAAGCTGTGTGCATTTATTCCCAGCTGTCAGAATGTTTGGTCCAATTTTCATTCTAGAAATGTCTATGGGTAACAGGAAGCTGTTGTTTTTCAGATGACTTTTTTACATTCAGAAGTACAAGTCAGTTTTCACAGTGCTTCAGTCTTCCTTTTTATTTTGTTTCTACTTTCAAGTAACCTGCTTTAACCACTGGTAGCTCACAGGAAACCCTGAAGTTTGTTTCAGAACAGTAAACAATATTTTAATCTCTCTCTGATTTATTATCTGACTGGTTGCTGGCTGCTGAATAGCCAGGAAGCACACAGTTTACAATCTCACTAATAAAATACAAACAAAACAAAAGACATATTTGACATTAAGAGAAGCATATACAGATTTTTACTTTTTTTTTATTTTATTTTTTTTAAAGTACCTGCACAACTTGGATCTTTGAACTTCCTTCCAGGAAAGGGATGCATTCATCAAATGTACCCAGGGACATCTTGCAGTCACAGACTGAATACTGGAAGTATTGCACTTTGTTCTGGCTTATTGTGTGTTCCTCCCATATTTTGCTGAAGGCTTTTACATTTAGCTAGCTCTGGTTCTACAAGACACATTGGACTGGTGGTTTCATCAGTGTGTCTTTTAGGCATTTAAGCTCAAGAAACATTATAGGTTGCAGTTAAATTGAAAAGTAGTACTTAACAGGCAATTTCCGGCTTCCTGCTATTATAATGACTATCAAGATGACTGCAGATTTTGAAGTTGCTTATTCAAAATATAGCCACCTTTGTAGCTAAGCATCCTGGGTAGCTGTGCGGGACACTGAGAGCATTTAAGACCATTTCACAGGACTCTCCATGGACCACCTGCTCCCTCCCGCACCACCCCTTCATGCTGCCTCCTCTGGGTTTTGCCCCCTCTCCACACCACGCGTGGGCCCCCAGAGAACAACCCCAAGCACATCAACCCTCACGCTGCCTCGGGGACATCCCACACACCCTGATGTGTTGCCAAATGAGACAATCTGAATAAAGCTTTAGAAGACCCTAAGGAAGCCTGACATTAGCTAAAATACTACAATATTTTTAGGAAGAAGTTTGGGGGAAGGTAACCTTTTCTTCAAGTGATGGACTTGAGCCATTACTATTGCACCACAGCCTCCAGGAACAGTGCCAGCAAACTCCTGCAACTGATCTTTTCAAGGTGTCATACAGACTCTGGGAGCCTCAGGTTTATGACAAACACTGACTGCCTCTGTATCCACAACAAACGGCAAAAGCCAATCATGTGCTGTTTGCACAATCAAAATGGATAGATAAGACCAAAAGCACATACAAAAACAACAAAGTAAAATTAAGCTTGGGTTAAAAATTAAATAGCTATATATACGTGTTAAAAACATGTGAACAAACATATATATTATATGATAAAATCTCTAGGTAAGCAGAAAAATCCTAGAGTTAATAATAATAATAATAATAATAAATTTGTCTTACGCATACATCTTGCTTCTGTATCACAGTAACAGGACTCGTTACAACTTTCTCACAGGGGTATTATCAAATGAAGTGAGGAGTACATTAAAAAAAAAAGGCAGAAGTATTCATGTTGTAGTGCTCCCATACTCTTCATGTGAAGAGAAATGCATAAATATGGTTACCATTACCTAACACCGTAAAAATAGCAAATTGCTACAAAATTGTTTCCAATGATTGTTTACACATTTTGAAAAATGTATTTATTAAACACTAGAAGTAAATTGCATTTTGCTCAGTGATACTGCACAAGCAGTAAGCATTTAAGTGAACTGAATACGTAGATTAAATAATCCTTTCAGTTTTTCTTCTCAAATATTGGCAGGCAGAGCTCTGAAACACTGGATTTAGACTTCCTTTCCCCTTCAGTGGACTATTTAAAAAAAAAAAAAAAGGAAAAGAAAAAAGAAAAAAGCAAACAAACAAACAAAACAAGGTTTTTAATAGCAGAGTATTTGTAGTCTTCCTGCATTTCATTCAACGTCAGGCTTGAACACCTATCACACCAGGGAGAATTGATGCTGCTGCTAGAGGCTGAGAGTTGTGGGTCTGGGATTTTTTGCATTTGTCTTTCTTTTTAACATTTTACAAAACTGTCTGGAATTGCTGAATTCTCCAATCTGAAAGTTTTGTTCAGGAACATACCAGTTTAACTTTAACTGACTCTGCCATGAGATTGTTGACCAATACGGAAGTGATGGATGTCAGAATAAAAGTAGGTAGGTGGTTGTTTGGAGACTTGGAATGTGACGAGCTGAGATGTGAATACAGGCTGCAGGTAACTAGATACCTGAAAAGGTTTTTCCTTTGTTCCAAGTGAGTATCCTACCTGATAGGCATTTTGTTATCTGAGGCTGTTTCTGTGTCTAAAAAGGTTCCATGGAAAACTTTAGTTTTATCTCTACATGCGGTTTTTGAAGTCTTGAACTTCTGAAAACTTTTGGAGACACTGAAAATGAGAGATGCTCATACTGTTGTCCCTCTCCCGTGCAAAGAACAAAGGTCTGTTTTTTTTCCAAAATTGGGCATGTCTCCTCTCTATCTTTGGAGGTACTACACAACTCCAAAAAGTAGTTGCCATTTCATGGCTATTTAAAAAAAAAAAAAAAAAAAAAAAAAAGGAAGTCTTTTCTTTCACACTTGGATGAGTAACTCTTGTACTCATCTCTTTACCATCTGTAGCCTTTCAGGAACCCTTTGTTTATTTCTAGGTGTGCTTAATTTCCAGAACATCCTTCTTTGAATGATATATTTTCATTCTTATGTATTCACTGCATACTAAATACTTGCCATTTAAAGAGACATTTTTTCTTAATAGAGAATACAATCTCAATATATATGGTGAGTAATATTGAATAATAAAAGTAAAGCTTAAAAATGATAAAATGGTTATAAAAACACTGAAAAGTTTACTTTCTTGTATTTAACTGAAAGGTGCTTTGGAACATTTTGGTTCACTTGTTCTCTTAGTAAAGCTGATGTCATTTCACTTAAGGGAGGAAGACAAATCCTGTTTTCTCCACTTTCAGCTTGGCTTCTCTGGTTTGGGTTAATGTGTTTTGGTTATAGGAGAATATGACGACTGTGCTTGGATGTCTTTTCCAATTTATTAAGATGATATACTGAATGTTACTGTAGTCTTCATTCTCAGTCTATAGACCAGACATAGCAAACAGAAATATGCACATTTTCTGAACTGTGGTTTCTGGCTCAGCTAAACTTCATATGGTCATGATTATCTGGTCTGCTGTATGAGCAAGGCACCATCAGACAAACTAGACCAGAGTAATATAGATAATATAGATTATATACTATATAGCATGGCAATACCTCTAGGTGGCATAACCTGATGACTTTTCCTGACATGCAAAGCCAATTTATGTAACCAGAGACATTACCATGCAAAGGAAATTCACAGGATAACACAGAAAAAGTGTAATAAAATAGTATAGTAGTAAAGTGTAGTAAAGTAGTAAAAAACTCTATATACACCACAGTATGTTAAGTTCATTCCATATCACTAAAAATATTATTTAGTGGGGAGATTATGCATAGTTTCGTTAATGGCTTTTTGCTGAGGCTGGAAGATAGCAATTGGGAACGGATGCTATGGTCTATGTCACTTAGAAAGCTGTCTGTACAAACAGTGAATTCTCTCCCATCCCAGGGATTCATTGTGATGTACCATCAAGGTCTGCGGTTTCTTCCAAAGAAACCAGCCAGGAATTAGATGGATCCTCTGTGCTTAAGTTCTGTGCATAAAGCAGAATTTCCATGCACTCACATTATATAGTTACTTTCCTGGCCTTCTCTTAAGGTGTTCTATAGTTTTCTCATGCTCCATGTTGGTCTCAAGCCATGTTTTTATTAATATGGTGCTGAGCCAACATTAACATTCTTTACCTCTCCAGCAGGTTTTATTAGATTGGGCCAACCTTAGTTACACAACTTCCGATTCAATTCCAGCTCACATCTGGGTGGTTTAGAAAGAGGATAAAGTCCTTTCCTAGCTATCTGCAAAATTTCATGCAAAATTTCACTGTAGCTTCCATTGAAACACCAGGTAACGATATTTTACTGGCTCTAGTGTTAATTTTTTTGATTGAAATCAGATAATTACAATTTGAAAGCAGAAAATTTTCACAATTACTATCATTTTAAGTAAGATATCAAAACGCTATTTTAGGAATTTTTGAGGCAGAACTGGCTGACTGTTCACAAAAGAGAACTTCATGATCAGCATTTCTTTAAGTTGATAATAGTATGAAAACATCTTCCTTTTTCCTAAATAAATAAATAAAGGGAGACAATTCTTGTCTATTTTTTACTCTTTTCTTTTAAATGAGCAAGTTTATATTGTAATTGTAGTGTTTTGTTTTGTTTTATTTATGAAACTATTCTATTGAATTCAACTGAAATATTGAAGATTGTGAAATATAGGGAATTACCGACATGAAAATAACATATCAGCATTAAGAAATAAAATGGACAACAGGTATTCATCATATAAGAAACAATCTATAAAGCCAATACAGATGGTAAAAAAACTTCTATACTTCCGCACACACATCGTAATAAAGTCTGACAGTGAGAAATTGGAGATTATCCCATAATACCAATGGTATTGACTATATGCAGTGTGCCGTGAGCCTTTGCAACTGAAAGGAAAATTGCAACTCTTCTGTAGAGCAAGGCTCCTCAAGTGTGGTTTGCAGTTTAGCTGAGGTTTGTGAAACCATAATATGAAAACTCAGAGGTGACACTTCTGTTATGGCCATCCTCGACAGAACTGGCTCACTTTCAAGTCTCTAGTCTTCAAGCCTGTATTTCCCACTGTGCTGAGACACAGATAAGCATGTGGCTGTGCCAGGGACAAAGGCTGTGAAACATTGCTTCTGCAAATGCAAAAATACAACCTGCCCCTGGCAACAACACAGATGTGGGCCAGAAGAACTGGAGCCTATTCTGCAGCTACCAACATCAGGAGCCCCCAAAGAATAGCACAGCAAATGGGAAAAGCCCTCCACCTTAGGTTCTCATTACTGTTTAAAAATAAAATAAAATAAAGTAAATATGATGACATGATATACAGCGGAACTATTTCCTTTAGATAGTTAAAATGTTTGTTCACTTTATAAAGGCAGAATATTTTGTTTTCCTAAACACTACAGGTGTGTCACGACAGTAGAAAGGAGGGCTGTGTCGTTACACGCTCCTCACTGCTACAGTCCAGGTTCAATAGCTCACAGAGAAGCAAATCCTCTCCCTTCTCTGATGGTTAGTGTGTATGCACAGGTAAAAGTTCTGGAGCTCAGAGGGGAGCTCACCAGGGGGAGAGGCAGCATGCAAGGAAATTTTCAGCATAAGGGAAAACTGGGAGACTCCTCAGGGGAGCTGGGGTAGGGGGCGTAGCTGCTGGCAAGGTACGGTCGTAGCTGTGCCCCCGCAGGATGGAGAGCAGGGAATCAAGCAGGTTGACCAACCAAGCAGGGGTGTTGTGGTTTTTACACAACCTTGAAAGCTATAGAAAGAGCTTGAGGGAAGGGTCTGCTGTGCAAGAACACAGTGAGCAGCTGCAAGAGATTTACTTTATTTTTTATCAGCCACCTCCTTTAACAGCCTCCCTGACAGAATCCCATAGATTTCTCTTTCTTCCAGTTTGTTATTCAGTTCAGTTCAAAACTGTCCTTAAAGACAGGGAACCTCTTAGCATGCTCATCTTAAATGAAATTCTTTTGCCAGTTCAGGATGCTGTCACAAATCGTTGCCCCTTCGGTTTTTATTCAGAAAAATACTTTCCTCAATTGAATGCCAGAACTTTTTTAAAGCTTTGGAGCTAGCTCCTCAGCATAACAGGGTGCACTGTGTTTACACACAAGTAAACACCTCGAGTAGTCAAGGTCAGCCGCCTCAGAGCCAGCCCAGCATCACGGCCTGCAGTGCCCACCCACGAGTTACAGAGGGATCTCAGGCCCTTCCTTTGCCAGGGGTGGCCCGGGACAGTGGTGCAACCAGGCCGCACCTGCCAGCTCTCGCAAGAGAGGCTGACAGGGAGTGGGCGTTCCAGGGCAATGGCGACTGTGCCCATGGCCTCTGCCTAGAAACAGCCTCGGGGAGGGTGGCGACACCTCACTGCCCACCGCGAGCAGGGAGGGGCAAACAGTGCGTGTGCACCCCCCACAGCCTGCTGCAGTGGTGGGTGTGGGAGCTCACGCGGCGAGGCACAGGGATTCTGTCCCTCCGCCATTTCGAGTCCATCCTACCTACTGACAGTATCAGTGACCGCAGTTTTTACCATGGTCTCCACCAGGCAGACAGCTTGCCGCAGAAAAACTGTGGTGACCCAAAGGGAGGGTCTGTCCAGGATTGTGGCTGTACAGGTCTCTGGCAGCAGGGAGTACCAGAGCCTGCTGCTGCCAGGGGAGGGAGGCAGGTATTCCACCTGTGTGAGGTGCGAGCAGGTGGGAGGTCTGGTCAGCATGGTGGCAGAGCTGAAAAAGGAAGTTGAGAGACTGAGGGCCATCAGGGACTGTGAGGGGGAGATCAACTGGTGGAGTAGCTCCTTGGCGTGCCAGAGGAAAAGGCGCCAGGGAGATACCCCACAGTTGGTGGTGAACCCACTACACTGTCCCTGTTGGGCGAAGGACAGGGACCTGACGGATGGAGAGGGTTGGGAGAGTGTCCCTGCTCAGCATTGTGGGCGAAGCCCCCCTTCTGCTTCCCTTGCATCCCCAAGTCCCACTAAGCAATAGGTATGTAGCATTGGACATTGAAGGGGAGGTAAGTGGAGAGGCACGGGAAGGTTTCCCAAAGAGGTTACCAAGGAAGAGGCAGTCGACTCCATACATTCAGACTGCCTCTGCCAGGAAAGAAAGAAGGGTGGTTGTGGTAGGTGACTCCCTTTTCAGAGGAATGGAGGGCCCCATTTGCAGACCAGACCCGAGCTGTAGGGAAGTGTGTTGCCTACCTGGGGCCCGGGTCAGGGATATAACTAAAAAACTCCTGGAGCTGGGTCACCCCTCTGGTTATTACCCATTACTCATAGTTCAAGCGGGCAGTGATGAAATCGCTCAGAGAAACCTGCGAACTATGAAGAGAGATTTCAGGGTTTAGGGTGAATAGTTCAAGGAGCTGGAGCACAAGTCGTGTTTTGTTCTATTCCTTCTGGGGAGGTGAAGGACACGGAGCAGGCTAGGAAAACACAGGTAATAGGCTGGTGTCAAGACAGGAACTTCAGGTTCTTTGACCATGGGGCAGTTTACTTGACCTCTGGCCTGTTGTCAATGGATGGAGCTCACCTTTCTCAAAGGGGGAAACAAATCCTAGCAGAACTTGTGGAGAGAGCTTTAAACTAGCTATCATCATAGATATATGATGAAGGGAAGGGGGTGAAACAGGACTCACAAGAGAAGTGCGTAGGGGAACAAAGCAGAAGCCAGGGGTGAGGCAGATATCTCATCTGAAGTGCATCTACACCAATGCACGCAGAATGGGCAACAAACAGGAGGAGCTAGAAGTGATTGTGAGACAAGCTAACTACGGTCTCCTGTACTCTGCTCTGGTGAGGCTGCACCTTGAGTACTGTGTTCAGTTTTGGGTCCCTCACTACAAGACAGACATCAAGGCCCTGGAGCATGTCCAGAGAATGGCAACAAAACTGGTGAGGGGTCTGGAACACAAGTCTTATGAGGAGTGGCTGAGGGAACTGGGGTTGTTTAGTCTGAGGAATAGGAGGCTCAGGGGAGACCTCATTGCATTTGACAATTTTCCTGAAGGGAGGTTATGATGAGGAGGGGGTCGGCCTCTTCTCTCAGATAACTAATGATAGGACTTGAGGAAATGGCCACAACATGCACCTAGAGAGATTTAGATTAGATATCAGGAAAAACTTTTTCTCTCAGAGTGGTCAGGTACTGGAATGGCCTGCCCAGGGAGGTGGTGGAGTCACCATCCCTCGCGGTGTTCAGGAAGTGCCTGGACGAGGTGCTACGAGATATGATTTAGTAGCTTAGTGGGTAGTATTGGTGGTAGGAGGACAGTTGGACTAGATGATCTTGTAGGTCCTTTCCAACCTTGTGTTTCTATGATTCTATGATTCTACATGACAAGGTGTTGTCAGCAGGGTTTGGGAGAGGGCACTGCAAAGGTGGCCTCTGTGAGAAGAGGCAAGGGGTTATCCCAAGCCCTGAGATGGTTCCAACAGACCCACTACAGGTTTCTTGAAGATCTCCAGGGATAGTGACTCAACCACTTCCCTGGGTGCCCTGTTCCAATGCTGCACAATCCTTTCAGTAAAGAAATTTCTCTTAATATCTAGCCTAAACCTCCCCTGCTGTAACTTGAGGCCTTTTCCCTTGTCACCTGGTGCTTGGGAGAAGAGTCCAACCCCCACCTTGCTACAACCTCCTTTAAGTTAAAGTACTATAAGGTCTCCCCTGAGCTTTCTTATCTTCAAGCTAAACAACCTCAGCTCCCTCAACTGTTCCTCATAAGACTTGTTCTCTAGAACATAGAATGGTTTGGGTTGGAAGGGACTTTAAAGATCACCTGGTTCCAACTCCCTGCCATGGGCAGGGACACTTCCCAGCAGACCAGGTAGCTCAAAAACTCATCCAAACTAGTCTTGAACATTTCCAGGGATCCACAGTTTCTCTGGGCAAATATATTTGAGAAAGTCTGGAAAAACACTACACAGAAACAGTGAGAGAGAGGACTGGGAAAAAAATGTGAGAAACGCAACCCTGCAGACAACAATGTCAGTGAAGAGCGATGGGAAGGAGGTGCTAGAGAGGAGATTCCCTGCACTTGTGAAGAAGACCTGGTGAAGGAGGTTGCCCCCCTGCAGCCCGTGGAAAACCCATGTGAGAGCAGGTTGTCTGGTGCGATCTGCAGCCTGTGGGGGACCCATGATGGGGCAGACAATTCCTGAAGGACTGCGCCCCATATTAAAGACCCACACTGGAGCAGATCTTGAAGAGCTGTTGTCTGTGGGAAGCCCATGTTGGATCACTTTTTGAAGGACAGCATCCCATGGAAGGGACCCTGTGCTGGAGCAGGGGAAGGGAGTGACTGTGAAGAGTGGCAGAGACACTGTGTATTAGACTGACCACGACCTCCGTTCCCCCTTCCCCTGTGCTGCTCATGTGGGGAGGAGGTTAGAAGAGCCAGTAATGAAGCAGTAAATTTGAGCCTGGGAAGATGAGGGGGTGTGTGGTAAAAGTTGTTTTAATTTCTTTCTTTCTTGCCATTCTACTCTATTTTTAACAGGTAATTTATTGATGTGTTATCTCTTTGTCTTTATTGTAGCCCACAAGCTTTCCCATCTTATTTTCTCCCCTTGTCCTGTTGGGGAGGGGGAGTGAGAGCATCTGGGTACAAATGTGGCAGCCAGCCAAGGTCATACCGCAGCAGGTACAAACAACTGATTTATTTAACTGATGAAATAGCCTATTAATATGAGAGACTGCTAAAGGCCACCCCTGCTACTTAATAAATAAATAAATAAATAAATCCAAAAATAATTCCCCAGTTTTGAAATATAATTTTACCAAATTCAGCCATCAATAACCAATAAATCCACCATGGTGACTAACTGCTTTCTTTGGCTTTTAAATTTTCAGCCTTTGTGAATCACTTGAATTCTGGATGAAATGTATTCCTCTTTTAAATTAAATATCTGATTCATTTTATTTCCTCAGAGACTAAGCTGAAGTGATAAAAGCTTCAACAAAAGTTGCATGAGCAGTATTAATATTATTTTTGCAGCCATGACACTAGATTCAAGCAACTTTTCTTAAATATTAAAGTTATTCTCTTTTCTCGATAGCAAATTTCTTATTATGCTTAAAAAATATTCCATTTCTTTGGTCTCAATATTTGTGTTGCATAAAGATGGAGCAAAACTGAGCTTTGTAATATCTACTCAGAAAATACTATGAAATTCCTTCCTGTGTGTTACTAAGGAAGAAGGGAAGGAAATGTCCACAATCCCATAGCGTAAAAATAAATCTTTCATTGGTAGTATACCCAGCTAAAACTAATCATAGAATCATAGAATCATAGAATCATAAGGGCTGGAAAAGACCTCCAAGATCATCTGGTCTAACCATCACCCTACTACCATTGTCACCCACTAAACTATGTCCCTAAGCACCAAGTCCAACCTTTCCTTCAACACCCCCAGGAATGGTGAATCCTCCACTGGCAATCCTCCACTGGCATTGGACTGGGCAACCCATTCCAATGCCTGACCACTCTTTCTGAGAAGAAATGTCTCCTAATTTCCAACCTAAACCTCCCCTGGCACAACTTGAGGCCATTCCCTCTAGTCCTATCACTAATTATACATATAAATAAATATTTCTGTATACGTAAAAGGTTTCAGAATTATTTTTTGTTGTTTATTTTTTCTAATCATGTTCACTACTACATGGTCTAATGGTTGTAATAAAGCACGACATCCCACTCAGAACAGAATTAAAGTCCCACATACCTGTATCTATCTTTCCCATACCAAAATGTATTTTCTCCTGAGCTACCACATATCCTACAATTTAATGTACTTCATAACTGCATCTACTTAAAAACTGCTTCTGTTGCTTCTGCTTTCCCTGCATGTGCTGTAGGAACTTATATAACTTACCCCAAGGCAGTTAAATATGTATATAAAAGTTAGCCATGTTGGACTTAGATCACAATCTTGAAGGTGACTTAAGTGAAGGAATAGCTTTGATGGTTCTTTGAAAGCCCAATTCCTAGGAGATTTATCATGAAATCTGATCAACTTGAGGGTTTCCCTAGTGACTGCAGTAAACATCTCTCCACAGACAGTGATTTAAATATTTCAACTCATTAATTTGTTGTTTCTGTTTTAAAAAGTGTTATTACTTTTCACTTGTCATCTTTTTTTCTCTCACATTTTAAGTTCTAATTTTCTAAAGTCTATTTACTTCTTATTAGAGTTTAGTGAATGTGCTAGAGTTAATCATTTCTTGCCCATGATTTCTAGAATCCTTATCTCCTAAATCTGGTTTTGTTCTAAGTCATTTATTTTATCCTTCAGGTACTTAGATTGGTTTGACTTGATTTATAATTCCCTGACATGTCATGTCTGTTAAATTGTCCTTTCCAAATGTATCTGAATGTATAATTATGTTCAACATGTATTCACTCAACATGTATCCCCTCAACAAGTATCTCAGTGTATTCATCAGATTTTTTAGGTGTGTAATTTCTGCAGCAAGTTTTTAGATTTTGTCTTTCTTAATAATGGAGTTCTATTTGTGTTTTCTCCAGATAAATTGAAACCTGTGTTACATTAAAAGGTTATGTTAAATTACCAAGAGCAGAATTCTTTCTTCAGTCTCATTGAGGTTAAATTTATCCACATGCAGAGTCTTTGGTTAACTCAAAAGGAAGACATTTTAAATATTCAACAGCTCTAGCTAAGAAACTCCTCAGAATACAGATCATCAGAAAAATTAGCCACGTGCTGGTCACTTCAGTTTAGTCCAATGCCTCCTAAAGTAATGAAAAATTCCCATTGACCTCAAAAGATCAGGTTCTCTTTGCATGCAGGCTGATGATTAAAGCTAATTTAGAACGGGATGTTGGGGCCAAATCTAACACTGACTGATATAACTTGATTCTATCTAGTTCTTGAAGACCTACTTACATCTTTACTAACAGATGAACAAGGGAAACACAACATGCATTGGCAACATTTTGTGTAGGAGCAGTCTATTTTGATGTGTAAACTCCAACACCCATCAGAGCAGGCAAGAGACATCAAACTAACTTAATTGTGCTGTTTATACCACAGTGAGGTGATGTGTAAAAAGGTATGTAAGTAATATAACACTGTGTGGGAATGATTTTAAGTCTAATTAGTACATAGAGATTATTATAAAGATACATATGCATGAATGCCCACCACAGCAACCTGGCATCTTTGTCTTTAAAGTGCTTGTTTAGTAGTCAGCAAATGACAGGTGATTTTTCCCTCATTAGCAAAGGAATCACAGTGTATTTTTATATATTCAATGGAAATCTGGCAGAAGGGAATGCTAAATGTTGAAATTTGGATTCCAAAGACTGAAGTCATTCATCAGTGGGGGAAGACAATTATGTGCAGAGGTGAAGAACCTCCTGTTGACTAAGTCTTTGGAGGAACATTTCAGTTTTTATATCAGTAACTAATTCATCTTGATCCTTGAAAACCCTTCAGGTCTGAGTATTCCCTACAGTGTACAAGATGTAATTGAAACTCTGTTTGTCTGAGATCAAACCTGAGGGAAATTGCCTGAAGTTGAGGGCAGTAGTCAGTTCAATTTAAAATAACCTTCTGAAGACAGCATGGGCTTTGTTTGTTTGCTTGTTTATTTTTTAACCTGGCATCTTCCTACCAATTTTTGGGTGGAATTCTTTAATTAAATGTGGGTGTTATTTTGAATAGACAGATTTGTTTTATGAAGAAACAGAATTTCTAGGAAAGATCTATTATGATCAGAGTAGAAGGAAGCAGCACATTTGTTTTGCGTCCATCATATTTTTTCCTTACCAATAAACCAGTGGGGTTTCAAAGCCAGACACTGCAGCTTGAGGAAATAAATGTCAGCCACATTTTGCATCACAAATGCAAGGCAAGTAATTGAAACTGCCTTTCCAAAAAGCCTAACAGGACATCTGCCTGTATGTGAAGAGTAGGCGTATATCTAACAGCACACAGATACACTGCTTGCAACTTCTCAGGACACTTTATGTAACTTTCATATGTTGCAGAAAGTTAAGAAAAGCATTAAATGACAGTGTGAACAATTCTCTAACATTTACACTCCCCAGCACAGGACAAAGGACTCTACAAGCTGGAAATCAGTTGATTCAAGGCCTGCTTATCCAGTAACAGGAAAAACAATGCCCAGAAAATTATCTTAATGGGTTTTTTTCCTCATGTTTGGGTCACCACAATTCTATCCTAGCTACATTTACTGGCAAACTTACTAAACAAACAAGGCTGTCCAAACTCTCCATCTCATATGCTGGCTGGAAGTGGAAGTTTGATTACACACACCCTTGTTATGGACTGATCATTATCTCTTTGTATATGATTTGTGGGGTGCTATTTTTGTGAGACAAAAAGGGCCAACAGAACTGCATGCAAGTACAGTTTGTAGGTTTTCTGTCCTCTGCCAACTAATTGTTAGCAATCTATCTAGTGGAGAATCTATTGCTTCATTTTAATTGTTGAGAAAACAATGTTTAAGCAATGCGCACCTTTCTGTGGAGAAAAGCATAAGAGCCAGAAGCAGACAACAAAATAGTTCTTCCACTTCTTTTAGCCACATGCAAGAATTATAGATGAAACCGTACACAAAAACGCATTGGGGTCAAATTTGCCAAAGCTGAGATGCAGCAATACTGGTTAATATGCCTGCAGTACCTATGCGCCTGCTTCTAAGTAGACCACCAAAATGACAGAGAAATCTGAAGAGACCAAGTTAGGCAGAGCTAATGCATCCCAGTTTGGTCACTTCTTTCACATAAATGATAATATTTGAACAGAATTTCTCTTTGGAACAAATAATGAAAATACAGGATATGGAGGGGTGCCTTTCTTGCTCTACAGAACAGCCCTTCAAGTGAATTATTTCACATTCTTTACCATAAAGCAAATTTTTAAATGAGGATATTATTTTAGGTGATTTTTTTTTTACCCTGTGAAAACTTGTCGTCATGAAACTACAGATAAAATTGAAGTCAATACTGGAAAAGAATTTGAAAGCAGAATTGCTGACTGTGATACAGATACACAGTGATACAGACTGTCTGATACAGAACCATGAAGAACAGCAGCTACCACAGAGGTCAAAAGTTTCTCAAAAAATTATTTAAGCACTTACAAAAATTTGTTGGTGCCTTCAGCAAGATTTTAAAATTATACTTTGTATAATTTGTCTGCCTCAGATTTTAGATAAGATTTTCATAGTCATTGTAAGTGTAGCATTGATTATTTTTTATACTACCTTATCCTAATCTGTTTAGTTTCCCAATATATAATTTCTAGGAGACTAGATCCAGGGAAAGCTACGGGAGGCCTCCACATGTTTCTTGATGTATATAACTAGGTCTGAAAGAACATATAATCTGAGTAATAGTCTATAGATGGGATTCAAAGCCACTCTAATACCAGTCACAACTGTTCTGCCAAAGCAGCTATATTGTGCCCATATTTAGGGAGAAAAGCAAACAGAGCCAAGAACTATTCACTTACATTTTGCATCTGACAAAACTGTTTCATGTCAACATGGCCAAAAAGACCATGGCTTTGGGAAAAACTACTTTTTGAACTCAGTCCAGAAAAACAATGTGAGGACTATTTCCCAAGCAGATAATGGCTTAGGGACATTTCAAACATGGACAAAAATCCATGCTGGACTGGGAGTTCAGCTGAGTTTTATATTTGTTTGCCTTTGGGACATAAGCAGATGATTAAGAAACCATGGCAGTATCTTTGTAACCATTGCCATAAACTGGACCAGGAAGGGGAGGCTGAGCATCCTCCCATTTTGGGATCTTGTCTGAGCTGGGTGACATCCCAGCTATGGTCCCCATCCTTCTGTGAACCCAGCAGGCTTTGAGTGTGTTTGGCCAAGACAGACTGTCACCCCAGGGACATGCTTCTTTCTGATACAGCTTGTTCCCTCGAGGTCATCCATTGCTCCCTCCTCTAGGATGTTTACCAATGGAAAAAAAAAATTACCCCCCACTACCCTCTTAGCAATCATACACATTGTCACAGGCAGATAATTTTATAGATTAGACATCCCAACTTTTACACACTCACACAGCTGAAATGTTGTTCTCTCCTGAAAAGAGCATGATATAACTTTGATTACAAATAGCGATTTTAACGTTAAAATGACAAGCTTTGCATTTCATCAAGCATAGCCCTAAATGCGAACCTGAAAAAGAAGGCATATGAAAAAAAAGCACTGTGAAAGTAAGATGTGAAAGGTATACTTTATTCTACAAATATTGAATAGAAAATATTTAAAAGACAGTTCAATCATAAAGTATAGTCAAAAAAATCAGTGACCTTTTTCACAAAATAGCAATATTGGCTAATGCATGCACTTTCTCCTTTATGTCATGAACTGGTAGAAAACAGGGGAAAATGTTAAACTTCACACTGAATTACTCTGCTCAACCATGAACTTTTAACTATTTCTGTATAATTTCAGAAGATGTTAAACAATGTAATTCAAACATTGCTGTGTAGGAATAACCAAAAATTCCCTAACTGTAATGCACAGTTTATGCGAATGGACTTGAGGACACTCTAAACCCTTGGCTGCCACTGGCAAACTGCACAGCCTCTGTCTGTAGTTGGTGCAGAGAGACATTGGTGGCAATAGGTGCAATAGAATTACTGGAAATAGTTCTGTAATTATTACAAAACAATGGTGATCCCAATGGTTTTAAGGTATTAATATGACTGCCTTCTTGCAACAAAAAGAAAGCAGACACAAAAGGAAAATTTTCACGTGTTGGTGTATTTTGTATGGTTTCTGTAAAATGCCTTTCTAGCCCATCTGCCTGATGGCTGAATGATTTGCCAAGTTGCCTACATCATTTGAAGTGGGAGGGGATGAGCTGTTCAGGGACCTGAACTGGAAAAATCTTCAGTATCTTCCTGGTGTGGAGGCTTGGGCAATGAGCAGCTCAAAGAGCTGGTGGAGACTGCAGCATGGCCACTCAGGAGAAGACTTTGTGCCATATCAGAAAGAGATGACTCTGTTTTTTCCAAAGAAAGTCCTTTAATAAATTCCCTTTCCATTGAAAATGTAAATGTTGTCAGTCCTCCTTTCCACTGAAAACAAAGGCTTCAAAATATTGGAATCCACCTAGGATGACAAGTCCAAGCTTTACAAAGCAGGTTCTTTTGTTAGGTGTTTTTTTGTTGTTGTTTGTTTTTGTTTTCTTTTTTAATCTCTGCTTTGTTTTGGATTTCTTTTTATACTGTGTAATATAACCATACAAGCTGGACTGTTGTTTCTTGGGAAGCTTGGCAGAGTGATTCTGCATAATAATTTCACTATTTATCAGCTGAATTTTCAAAGCATTGGATACTATTAGCTTGACACAGAAGAAACATTCATAACAAGCAAAATACATTTTAAGTGACTGAGTGTATTCTAAAATATTAACTAGGAAAAAAATTATGTTTGGTTTTTTTTTGAGTTTATAAGTTTATTTTCTGTTTAACAGCTTGTTGTCCAAAATTTATATTTTCTCATAGTGTTTGATTACACAAAAAGTTAGACTCTTCAGACATCAAGAACAGTACATGTGATGAGACTAGCATGCCTTGTGCACATTCCTTTCCCAAAATGGGCAGCTGTCATCTTAGCACCAGTTAGATCTCTCTCTGACACACAATGGTGTTGGGAAACAAAAAGTAAGTACATGTTTGGTTTGCAACTTGCTCTGGCTGCCTCACCGCTGCTATTAGTGAAAACAGACATAGTGATGCTGCAGTCACACAGGGGAGTTAGTCCTGCTTGGGATTTAGCCCTCAATACTAGCCATGGTCTTATACAAATATTTCCATCACTACAAAATCTTTGCTGCAAATCAAGAGTGCGGAAACAAAAATGTAAAAGGTTGTTTCATCAGCAAACACCATATCTAGTGCTATGACATTTAAATCTTCATCAAAGCTGCCAAAGGCCAAACTGATCTTTTGTTAACAAGAGGTAGCCCTTAGTGTTGTTCAAATAAAAGTTTGCTTTAACAACTTACTCTTCAAAAGTGTAAAACACTTCATGTTTGCTTCTTAAAAATTACTTTCTCATTACATTTCAAAGTTATTACTGATAACAAAACCTACAAACCTCAAAGTAAACAAAAGGCAAAGAGAAAGAAAACAGCATTTCTGAAAAGGTTATACAAATAGCTGTAAGAATTGTTAAAGACTTTTTTGTTGTTGTTTTTGAGTAAGAAGTATTACATTTGCTTTGCATTCTTAGGCCAATAAAGCATAACACCAAAGGATTTTAAAGCTACTTTTAAAGCAGGTAACTGTTATATGCTGCATTAAAAGGCTTATGTGCTGCTGGATCTTCCACAGCCCACAGCGGTCATTTTGTGCAGGCAAGAAAGCTTTGAACCTCAACATCATGGCTTTCGAGAAAAAGTAAAAATCAGCTATCTTTCCTTTAAATATTGATGTATGTCTATATCCCCATTCCCCAAGGTCTTCTCAGCAGCAGAATCCCATTCCAGACATCTGTGGGGCTTCTCCTTCTCCTTTTCTTCTGCTGCTGCTGAGGATTTTCTCAAGGAGCCACAGGGGTGCCCTCACTTATCCCTGCTTTCTGTTGTATGGAGGCTACATGAGGCACATGTCCCCAGGGGTCACTGATGCAGGAGGGTACCCACAGCCTCTTCTTCATGATCCCATGTAGGAACTTACCCCCATATCTGCTCCTCTCTATCCTTTTTTCCTTTACTTAGGTTAAAGGTAGAATTCCTGCACTGAGATTGCATATGTGTCAAGTGGATAAGCAGGCGTTTGAGGCCAACATGAAACAGCATGTTGGTGACACGTTCATACTACAGCTATGTGCTTTGTAAAGTCTCTATTCTGCTTTTTTTTTTTTTTTTTTTAAATTTTGCCTTCAAGGCCACTTGAGCACTCAGAGTTTCGTATCAGTCCCCTTCAAGCTGATTAGATTTTCCTCTTTCATTTTCATTCCTGCAGTTTAACCCATTTTTCTTTGCTAATAAAATCACTCTGGCAGCCTCATCATGTACTTTCATTTCATTTCTGACAATCCCAGCTGCTGTTTGTTTGTTTATTGTTAATTCCATTATTAGGTTTAAATAATTCCTTTCAAGGAGTCCATTGTTCCCTTTAAGTGCCCTTTGGTCACTCATGACCTTGGTTTGCATTTTGATACTCTCCTTCCCTCTTTTCCAAGTTCAGAAGCTAAATTCTCTTTCTTTCTCATTCTTTTGACACAGTCATCTGAGGACCCAAGTTAGTGCGCTCTGGATTTCTTTTGGCCAGTCCCTCATGTGCCTCGTTCAAAATTTCCTTCATAAAAGCCAACTCCTTATCCTTTTCTCATAATTGCCTTCCTAGTTCTCCCTGTAATGTTGCTACACTTCCCTTTGACTTAGAGTTTCACTTGAACACATGGCCCAGCTGCTAAAACAATAGCCTGCAACCGATTGTTGTACTTTAAACCAATAAAGCAGGTAATAGTTGCCAGCAGTAGATAAACAGCACATTGAAGTTTCTGTTTTGCACAGAACATGCTGGATTATTATTATTTTTTAATTCCCACACTTCTTCATAACTGAATCGCTGATTTCTAACTTTCTGGTGCATGGTACGCATTGTGGTCTTCTGGGGCACTGTTGCGCACACAGTGCAGAGGGGAAGATGCAAGTAAGAAAGGAGTCTACTGAAAAATTTAGATTCTGTTTAGGTTAGCTTTGATATTGTTTGCTCTTTGAGTAGGAAAATGCATCTGATGCTTCCACGCTGAATGGGCAAAGCTGGTTGTTTCAGAGCAGGTATGGAGGCAGGCAGGATGGGGGCAGTACAGCCAGGAGGCATCCCATCCCACACGCCGTGCTGAGCACAAGCCAGGAGGGAAAAGCCTCAGTTCTTCCCTTCGAGAGGGGGGCTTATTTTAACCAACACGAGCAGTGAGGGAGGAATGCCACAGTCTTTCTTTCAAACACCAGGGCTGGGCAGGAGCCAGAGTCCATCAGACGAGGACCCCGGTGTGCCCAGTGCCACCTCAGCAATGCCACAGCAGCACCGCAGCCACCCAAGCAGCCACTGGGCTGGGCCTATCCGTGCTGAAGGGCCTGGCTTCCACAAGAGCTGCCTAAATACTGTTTTACAGCTATCTCTGAGGGTCCCTGTCCTTAAGTCTCCTCACTCTCAATAAGGCAGTCCTAGCAGAATTAAAATCCTTTGGAACATAGCAGACATTTGGAGCCCTAGAGGTATGTCAAAGTGAGGACAAACTGTTTGTTATCCTGGACAGCCAAAAGGACAGGCTCGAGGGGATGGGGTGGTGGATTTTCTCTCACTTTTTTTTCTCCTTCCTTCCTTCCTTCCTTCCTTCCTTCCTTTCTTCCTTCCTTCCTTCCTTCCTTCCTTCCTTCCTTCCTTCCTTCCTTCCTTCCTTTCTTTCTTCCTTCCTTCCTTCCTTCCTTCCTTCTTTCCTTCCTTCCTTCCTTCCTTCCGCCCTTCCTTCTGCCCTTCCTTCCTTCCGCCCTTCCTTCCTTCCTTCCTTTCTCTTTTTCTTTTTCTCTTTCTTTCTTTTTTTCTTTCTTTCTTTCTTTCTTTCCTTCCTTCCTTCCTTCCTTCCTTCCTTTCTTTCTTTCCTTCCTTCCTTCCTTCCTTCCTTCCTTCCTTCCTTCCTTCTTTCTTTCTTTCCTTCTTTCTTTCCTTCTTTCTTTCCTTCTTTTTCTTTCTTTTCTTTTCTTTTCTTTGAGGTTTTGGACTTTTCTTTGTGCTTTTTTTTTTTTTTAATCTCTATCTCTGGAAGATATTCTCACTCAGAAAAGTACAGCCCTTAACACCAACAACAATACACACACAGAAAAATGAAAATAACCAAAGTAAAAAAAAAAAAAAATCTCTAACCACAAGTATTGAAAAGAACCTTAAGCAAGAAGGAAAAAAAAGATAGTTGAAGATAAGAAAAATATGAAAACTTGTGTCAACACAGTACTTACTACAAATCAGAGATGTCTCTAATACAGTCAGAATAAACCCCTATGGTATTGCAGCAATAAGCCAGTTACTTCTTATATAAATCAAATTATTTGTTAACAACCCCTAGGGGTTTTTCCAAACCAAGTTTGAAAAGAAAAACTCATTTTCAAAACTAGAAGATATCCAGGATGTGTGTTAACCTCAGGGCTCCTGGCTGGTTTTTCAAATTCTGCTGTGTTCATTTTAACATAATAAAGACATCAAGATGGCAAGAGATTGATAATCATGTTGTGGTGCAACATCCATCGATTTCTTTGAAGTGTGAGTACACATACCTCCACTCAACACCCAGATCTGTGACAACTATCAACAGGCCTCCTCTCTTATTCAAATATACAGAAAAATAAAGGGGATAAAAACAAGTGTAAACACTAGTAATTGTTGCAATCCATTTTTTCATTGTCTTTTAAAGCCTGGGGACAGCCATGATGACAAAGCAGGCGGAGTGCAGGCCGGAGTGGCTGCAGCGGGCATGGGGCCTGGCACGCCTCACCCTCTCTGGACAAGCCAGATTAAACAATGGCAAACGAGGCAGCAAATGAGAAGAAAAAAAAAGCATAAGAAAATGAAAGAGAAGGAAGAAAGATGACTGTCATGCAGTGCCAGGCTCATGCTCTTGCCATCAGCCCAATGCAGTGCAAGAGCTCTGTTTTGCCATGTGCCCAGAGGAGGACTGCTGCCACCCCTGCCAGTGCTGCTGTGTCCCCTTTGTCCTCTGGCCCAGCCACACAGAAATGCAGTACCCTCTCAGCAACATGTGCCTAAACAGCGGAGGATTCTCCTTTTAATTATCTCCTGCCCTTCCAGCTAGCATGAAAGACTCACCATGGCTTTTCAGGATTGTCTCAAATACCATGAGTAACAAATTGCTCATGGTAAACAAAACCAAAAGCTGACATTTTGTGGAAAGAACATGGTTTCAGGAACTTGGATTTTAGAAAAATAGTGAATATTGCAAGTTTAATGAAAACTGTATGATTTTTTTTTAGGACTGTGTGATGGATGGAGTAGTTAGGTAGTTATCCAAAGATTTTACACACTCATAATAGAGCGTGTTCTTGGCTGCTGTCCAAGAACAGCCACCAATGTTGGCCAGAAGATGGAGGAGGTGGTGGATGAAGCGACTTTTCTCCAGATGTGACAGGAGTTGCTCTCACTGAAAATCATAGTTGCTGTGGGGATAGGGCACACGTGTTGTTTTGTTGTGTGGCATAGCTTTCAGTGGATGATAAGCTCTGTCCATCTCCATCCTGTTGGAAGGATCTTTAAGAAATCGCCTTATAAGCTCTGATATACAGCTTACAGTTCTCACATGATGTTTTTCATATGCCAGTCCACAAGCACTTAACAGGGCTAGCTTTACAGTTCCTGGGAATCAGCTGAAAACATTTTTCTTCAGTCCAAGAGGATCTAAATGAAAGCACACAATGCAAGGATATTTGGCTGCTCTGGTCATTCTCCTTTATTCTGCCCAGACATTTGAATCAGACTCCTCACTGTTCTCCACTGTATTTCTCACTGTGTGCTTTTCCATAAAAATTAAAAATAAAAGTATTGAATAACTCGGATCTATGAAAACACTTTTTTAAAACAGCGTAAACCTTTTGTTTGAAATCTTTTTGGCACAGTGTTGGCTGGTGGCAGTAGCCCTGTTTGCTATAAACAGAAGGGGTTTGCCCAGCAAGCCAGGAGCAGACCTTGAACCTAAGTCCCTCAAAATTTTCTTGGTTCTTTGGCACATTGCCTCCTACCAGCCTCCTCTATTTGCCTTTCACAGGGTGGCCAGGAACTGAACCCTGCACCTTGTGGCTGCAGGCAAGGCTCCACATGGGCTATGACAGGTGTGGAAAGGCCTGCCTACCTGTGCTTCTTTTGTAGGAGTGAATGGGAGCAGGGTAGCACAGAGTCAGGTCAGTCTCATACAACATGAGACTTCAAAGGAGAGTTTCTGTTCACAGACCTAGGCCTTTGCTCGCGGTACTGTCACAGCAGTGGTGAGAAATGAAGTCTTTTTAATTCTGTGTCTAAGGTCACAGTCCATAGAGAAGTTGTTAGGTTTTCTGATTGTCTTTTAATGAATATAAATGACAGTGAGAGAGAACTGACAATGATTTCTTTAAGGTCATATTCATACATGTAAGCAAGAACAGGCTCCCAGAAAAAAAATATATATATATATATAATTATATATATATATATAATTATATATTATACGTAATAATATATACTATATTATATAATAATATAATATATATTATATATTATATATTATATATATATAATTGCATATTTTTTTTTTCTTTTTCTTTCACCAAGGATCAGCCTTTTGAAAATTGAAAATGGCACTTTTTTGCACACTTATACCCACATACTAGCATAATTACCTTTAGTTAAAAAATTAAGAATAAAGAACCTACATGTTTCAGAAGCAAAATTCTGACAATATTAAAATTGATTCTGCATTGATTTCCTAATTGAGGAAATAAGTCTCATGTATAGGTAACAAAAGGAGCTAACAGACCATGAGTCCAGTTACTTGGAAAAATGATGGGTTAGGGAACCTGAAATTCTTGGTGGACATTTGCACAATGCATTGACAGTTTCTGTTGCAATAAGCTTTAGAAAGTCCCCTGCCCACATACAACATTTCAAAAACAGTTGATTTCTCTAGTTAGCTTCCTTACTGTTCTCAATGCACTTTCCTATCCTGAGAGAGCCCTCAAGGGAGACGTTTTATGAGAAGATAAGTGTCCCTCTGTCTTTTGCAAAGCCTAGCCCACCCACCTGGCAAGCCCAAGGGTTTTGATTCTTCTTCTGACCCCAACACACATGTCCTCAGCATTGTGTTTTATAGATACCCTCCAACTAGATACATGATGATACTTTTTTTGTTTGTTTTTAATGCAATTTATGGTGTAATTATCAGAAGCGACTCTTTTACAAAATACTTGGTTTGGAAGTACCACGATTTGAACAGAGCTGTATAAATAAATGAGTCTTCAGGTGCTTGGAGTGTAGTAAAGAAGGAAAACAGCTTTTTGGAATGAACAACATATAGCAAAATGTTCTCCAGTAAAATATTTTCAAATTAGCAGAAAAAAAAAATGTTTTTTTTCAGCACCTATGGCAATACAGCTAACAATAGTATTTGAAGCTATACCTGGAGACATGCTTTTTTTATCTCTGGAATAAAACCTATCATAAATAAATAAATATAAAATAATTATTCCAAAATACAGTAATATATTTTCTTTTTCTTCCAAGCCAAAATTGTTTTTTTACAGTTGATTTTGCCCTGTTTCAGAACTGTGCAATTAATTCCTAGCAAACTGCTATCTAAGGCAATCAAATTGAGGTGATAATATGTATATAAACTATCTTTCTGAAAAGATTGTCTGTATTTTCAGCTGTCATTAAGTGGAATGAACAGGGTGTGTTTCTCCAACATGGTGACAATTTGATTTTTTTTATCTGTTAAATGTTTTCATTAATTTTGTTCTGCTGAGAAATCTATTGTGCTGTTTCTAAAACATGCTATACATTTTCATTACTGCTGTTCTAGAGGAGTTTATAATATTGCAGAAAATGTTATTTCCTTGAAATACAGATATATTTCTTTTTTTCAGAGGAACCTAGGCACTGAATGTTTCCATACCTGAGACTTGAGCACTGGAGCCTATTACAAAGCCAGACTCCTCAGGCTTCTTACAGACACCTTGGAGTAGGCACCACAAAATCAGCTTGCTTAACAGTACGCTGGGCTTGAAGCTAAAGAGCTGAGCTGTCCATTTTCTGAGTTCAGTGTCAGGTGACTCAATGCTCACATATTTGAGCTCCTAGAAGCACATCCTATGAACCACCTTTGCAGCTTGGCTTTTGCTAAGTTACGTAGCAGAAAGGTCAGCATAGCTGAGAAGCCCTGAACTTCAACCAGGCCAATGAAGTATCCACAGAGAGCTAGCTCAGCACAGTCACTGGGTGTTCAACCACAGCTGGATGTATCAGCCTTCGGTCCTTGTCTAGAGAAGGAAGATAGGTATTTTAGTCCTTTATCTTGAAAAACGCTATGTAGTGAAAGACAATATTGATTTAGGTCAGCCTGGGAAAACAGGGAATGCATGAGATAATTAAGAAATTTTAAATTATATCTTCTTCATATTCCTGAAATAAATATAATTGAACAAAGTTATTTCCTTCCTAAAAACAGTTTTCTTCTATATCTGTATTGCAATTGATTGTGCCTATAATCTGATACTTAAATTTTAGTTTCTTATCTTTCAGAGATACTTTCATTGGTATTTGCTCTCTTATTCTGCTAAATAAGAGAAGTAGAAGCTAGTATCAGGCTGTTAAGAGGCACTCATGGTCTGAAGCTAATTCCTTGCAGGGTAGAATGACCCTTGCATTTGTTCCTGGATTTCTTCATGTGCTCTGTGATCCTAAAACAGAAATGTTATTTTTTTTGTAAGATGTCTGAAGTGTTGTTGAAGCCTAACAAGTTGTTGTTTCCAGAGCAGGCACCTGAGGCTTTGTTTTCCATGCCTTGAGGCCTGGCATGAAGGTATGGTAGGCTCCAAAGCTTTTTCAGAAGTATTGCAGGACTCTAGGAAACCAAACTTAGAGTTCAGCCTTGGGAATGCTGGCATTTGGGATCCATCCTTGGGGGGAACTACCTTAAGACTGTCCTTGGAGAGAGCAAACTGATGTGACCCCACAGGAGAAATGGGAAATAAGCTAACATGGAGTTTGGACAAGCAGGGGTCCAATGCAAAAGCTCTCCCCAGCCTTCTTTTATTTTGCAGCACAAACACACTCTGGAGTAATTTGAACAAATAGCTTCATTATAATTATCCATGACAGCCATGAAGCTGTCTAGCTATGACTGCATTCAGGAGTCTTAGTGGCACTGAGACGTGATACAGACAGTAAAATTTTCTCCTCTTGCAAATTCCAAGTACAACACCTATATAGTTTACATCCCAGTCACATTTCATTCTGACATGAATGCAAGTGAGTTATATACCTTGTGTTACAAGGGTAAGTTTTCAGCTCAATAATTAAAATTCTAGGAGTCAATCTGTATCTTAGGGTGGAGAAATTCTGAGGCTTCTGATAAGAATCTATCCGACAATGGGAAGTATAGCATGAGCTCTTCATCTGACCCTCTTTGCTCCTCATCAACAAGGCTAAAAGTTGTTCTGACTGTTGAGCTTCTTGCTTTTGAAGTCAGAGCTATGACTCCTCACCAGCAGCACAGCTCTTGAGAGTTAACTGTGGTATCTCAAGGAATACCTCTGCTGCAGAATGTTGCATGTCACGACGTTAACAGTGGCTAATGGTTTTGCTATTACTTATTTTATTTTGGGATGACAATGATATATCTTTGTTTTAAATATAGATGTACTCATTCCAGTTAGCTTGAATGTAATGTCTAAATTGCTTGTAAGTATCTCTTTAAACACATATGTAAGGACAAAAGACTCCTGCATAGTGAAGCAGAAAACTTTATTAAGTGAGAGGAAACACAGGGCAAAGAAAATATATTTAATGTTACAGAAATGCAAAAGGGCTCTGATACTGCAGAAGACCAATATTTTTTCACTACTGCTCTATAAATCTCTTAATTATCTCTTAAAAGAGGAATGTGATTCTGGATTTTGGATGATGACACATTCATTCACACACTCATGCTTGGTCCTTGGCTCTTGAATCTCAGTCAAAACTCACACCCATATTGCCATCCACATGTGTCTTCCCAATCTTTGTCTGTCCCTGAGGCTCAAGGGTGCTATTCAGCAGAAAAGGAGTGGGGGGGAAGTCTGGTGCTTTGGAGACCTTACCCTTACCATCCTCCCTGCCCACCTTCCTGCCTTATTTAAATCACCCTGGCTCTGGGTAGTTTCTAAGCCTGTGTCATGGATTGCTTTTGTGCCATCATTTAATCTTGAGGAAAACATTGGTGACTGGGTGCATAGCAGGTATTCTCAATAACATGTGTTGGGCCTCAGCCTGCTTTCTGCTGTTTCACAGTTAATTTATATAAGATGTGGAGGAAGAGAGTACTTTACTAAACACGTTTTTATTAAAATCTAAAGGATGAAGAATTGCCATCAGTATGAACGGACGCAGAGTAATTGGGTAGTAAATGTACAACATAATGACTTTTGCTAAAAATGTGGCTTTGAAGGATACTTGCAGATATCTTTTTCTTATATAGAAAATGGTTTGCAGATTATGAATAAATAAAATGGAGAGTATTGAACCTTTTAAAAAAAAAGTTCACTGGCACAAAATGTCTTTGATAACAGTAAGTTGACTATATGAATAAAGACAATGATTTAAGATACTTTCTTGTAAGGATTTATTAAATTGTACACCAAATAACATATTACTGTATCTAATACGTCAAGTTAGGGCCATGCTATCATAGGCCCTGCAAGAAGACAGATGCAGGACATGGCAGAAAATATTTGTGAGATGGTGGAAACCACTGTGGTTGCTTTTCTTTGAGCGCACAGCAGTCAGCCAACATGCTGACATGACAGCAAGGAGAGTTGTGGGGAGACCCCAGCCCATCTCCCTGCTCTCATGCCTGGTCAGGCACAGGCTAGCTATGGTCCATAAGCTGCAGAGCTGAGGTAGGGTGGTGCTGAGCATGGGGTTTGCTCACCCAGGCAGCTGCCCTTCACAACAGAGCTGGCTCAAGCTCAAGTAATTTAAAGTACAGGAAAGTTCATGTCTGTCATCTGACAGCTGTGCAGAAATGCCTGTGGTGTCTGAGCATTTCCCTTCTCTGACTGGTTAGTAAAATCCTTTGCCTGCCTTTTTCAGTGGATGTAAATCCACTCCTGTTTCTTTGTATTTTGGAAATGTTGAAAGAAAAAAATTGTGACGTCCCTCAGACTGTGTTTTTCTGCAGGTTGCAATTACGCACATTGTTTGGGGTCTTTAGATTTTTAGAGATGGAACATCTAACAGTAAGGCACGTCTCCACTATATGACCAGCAAACAGATCATTTAAGGTACCAGAATGGCATATATTCTTTAGTTGATCCTACTAGTAGCTGCAAATTTCACCTAGAAATAACAACAGCAACAACAACAACAACAACAAAAAGGCTATGTAAAAATGAAAATTCAATTAATGTAAATTCAACACAGACATTTTTTTTTTTCCAAAATGATTCATATTTTATTAATTTTTTTTGGTTAACAGAATGAATAAATGACTATCACCATTTAAACTGGAATATCACTGCTAATATTTTCATCGCACATAGTGAGATTTTGTGTTTAACAGTTAATATGACATTTACAACTGTGTTGAAGGAAAAATCCAAATGACCTTTGTTATACTGCTATACCATGAAGGCCAAAACTGTCCAGTAAAGCTGCTTAGGATTTTTTTCAATTAATTATTAATTCAAAACTTCTCCTGGAAAATGTCCAGTTTGGAATTATAAAATAAAAGTAGTGAACAAGGCACGTAGAAAATAGACAAGGAGTAGGCAGTCATGGCAGTCATCAGGACAAAAGAAATTCTGGTTCATGTTCTTCCTGTATTCCAAAGCTCAGTTATCAATAAAGTTGTAATAATAATTTCTAAAAAAATTGAATAGTAATAAGAAAAAAGAATTTTAAATACTGTCATTGTGTAAGGTGGGGAAATTATCTGCTCTTCAGCCTCAGTAGCTGCAACCACCTGAAGCACTGATAGTGTAGTCACATAACACACATGTAGAAGTGCACACATTTCTTTTTACAGAGTAAATGCAAACATCATGCAGAACAAACCCCAATCAATTAGATCTGTGTTCATTTTAACTTCATTTCTTTCTAGAGCTGCTTTTGCACAGCAATCAATAACACTGTAATTTCAGTCTGGTAGCATATATTCATTTCAAATGCATAACTCCAGATAGAAATATACAACAGCAGCTAAGCAAATTATGTTAGCAAAATAGTGACAGAGTGGTTAATGCCTCTTTATGCACTGTGTCCTTAGAAGATTATATGCAAGAAAAGATGACTTTCTTTATTGGTAGCTTTCAAAGGAGTCACATGATAAATACACAGCTATATCCAAAGTGTTGCATACTTCATTTAGGGTCACATCCCTCTCCAGAAAGCAGGAACCTACTATTTACCTAAATGTAATAGCAAATATGCAACAAAATGTGTCTGATGATTAGATATAATGTTTATCAGCATGGGCAGAACTTGTACGATTATGTGACTTCAAGAAAAAAAAAATCTAATGGAAATATGCATTTCCAAAGTCTGCACTCATCTGAAAAATAGCACCCTTACCTGTGAAAAGCAGACTTTGCTATAGCAACTCAGGCTTTTTTTTCCCAGCTTAGATCATTCCTCAGGATAAATTACTCTAAGGTGTCTGCAGACACCAGTGATCACTACCGGGGAGCGTCTCTGGCCACTTCCAACACAGCATAAAAGGGCAAGAACAAAGTGCATATGTGCTTCAGGGAGCACTGCTCAGAAGAGCCACTTGAGACATAAATAATTTGGGCAAGAGATATTCCAGAGAACTCATCCTCTCAAGTTGTTAGTGCCAAGAAACCATGTCCTTAAAAATTCAAAGCTGTTGTTCATTTGCTTTGGGTCAATCATATCAAACAACAAGGTAGACAACACAATGTGTCTCAGAAGCGCAGCGAGAGAAAAGAAATTTAAAAAGCCTGAGACTCGTTCAGTGGCATCATGCAGGATGCAGTATCCCATCACCTGCTGCTGTTGACAAATGAACTGAAGACACTGCCTATATTTTATAAGTGGTATGAAAGCATGGATGTTTCACAGAAACAAAAATTATAGAAAATACAGTTGGCAGGAGTGGGGGCAAAACATTATCCCATCTACATGTTGCAGGGAAGTGTAAACTATACCTAAACTATTGCTGGTAGAGAAATATCTATCAAATCAAAGACAGATAGACTGCCCTTCAGTGAAGGTCCCACAGACTTAGTGGCCAGCCTGTTTCATGCCCAATTCAGGGCATACCTACCAGCAGCCGGGATAGGAAGCTGTTGGCTTTGTCTGTGCCCGGAGACAGGGAGAGGAGGAGAGTTGTTCCGCAAGTCTTTTCTTCTTGAGGCTGAAGGACAAGCAAGGACAGAGGGGCAGAAACATCTCCTGCTGTGCAGGCAGTGTCCCCTGCCCTTTGTGTCCCCCTCTGGTCTCCTTCATCCCAACCTTTTCTCTTCCTACAGTATTAGGATGAGATTCTGACTCTGTTTTTGGCATTGTTCTCTTGGGAGGCACAAAAGGGGGCATTTGCCAAAGCAGTAAGGGAGGGAATGGAGGACAAGGATGATCACCTCACTTCCAAGGGTGAAAATCATCTCCTATAGCATCTCCTACAGCACTGCAGAACACCCCTGGGCTCCTCCACCATCAGGTTGCCCCCCAAAACTACCACATCATTCTTTGCCCCTTGCAGCCTTCCAGTGACATCCTTCCCACAGCTGCCCTCCTCTCACAAATGTTTGTCTGTCTCACCACAGTGATACCTAGTCCTCACCCAGCAAGGTCTTTTGCCTGACTGTGTCACATATTTGTATCAGCACTCCACTCTGAATGCATATATTTCCCTCTCAGACTTGTACAAAAAGCCCATTAACAAAGACATATGTCTGCACTTCTGTAACACCTTACCTAACGAAGACAATCTTTTAATAAAGTGCAAATGGCACAGCCATTAATAGTGAAGACTCTACAGCACCGCTATTTGTTTTCAGAATGAGTTAAAACTTACTTTTACATTTTCAGTGTTTGCTCCTCTATCCACTCAACCTTGTATTTGAGCTTTGGCTGCTCACAGAAAGCAGATCAAATAATCATCTATTTGGACAATAATGTGTGACCTCTCCATAGTTACAGCCCAAATCAGTCTGTCATATTTTACACTTCTATAATTTCGATTCTACAAAATGAGTTTGACATAGAATTTAAATCCAATATTACATCCATATTCAGAGAGAAGCAATTAAACTGTCTTTAATCTAAATTTAAATAGCACAAAGGAAAAGGCAGTAAAAACCAGTTCAACATTTGCATTTTCCAGTAACATTTCTTTGTCTACCTCGAGCTTCTTAAAAATTCATGCTCAAGGTATACTTGGCAGCTGTTTTATAATTATAAAGCTATTAAGCTTTTGTAGGCAAAAGTAAAACTGTTTTTTTCCTAATTAACTAATCATAATTTTTTCAGGGAAGTAGTCTTCTAGAAAACAGTGATGTGAAAACGGAAAGTCTTGAGCAGGAGTATGTTGATTATAATATATTTTCTTACAAAAATCAGTCACATCTCCCCAGTTAATTAAGTCTGTCCTTTGGTAGCAAGTCCACCTCTCTGCCCAGATAACTCAAGTTCTTTCTCCCATGGCTTCCTTTATAGATGCTGCACAGTGAGGTGCCAGGAAATCAGGCAGCTAAAAATGCTCATGGCCTCATCAATTCCATTTTAAAAGGCTGAGAGAAACTTCTGTATCATTATTTTTCAATGACATTTCTGAATCCAGCAGGAAATATTTATGTTTGCAAGATAATTTTTAGTAATTTGGAGAAATTCTTATGAATATAAGCATATATATATATACATATATATAGTGCAATATCATTGTAGCTTAGACTTGTAGTGCATTTCCCCAAGCATCAGGTAGATACTGTCAATATTGGATGTTTATTACAAATACGAGAATGCCAAAACTGAGAACATATTTCCTATAATGATACCTCTTCATTGCAAAAGAGATACTCACACCTGAACTCATAATTACGCTGTTATGTTAGAAAGCACAAACGATTCATAAGCATAGTGATAAAGTAACTTATTACCTAACAATGAACAAATCATTGGGTATGTTTTCCTCAACATCAACACAAACAAGCCATACTTTCTGCTCTCAAAATCCATCTTAAAGATAATAAAAAGATTTTTCTCAGGTCATTTTACAATTCTAGATGAGATGGATATATTCCAGGTGGGTTTTAGACATTATGAGAAAAAAAAATAAATAAAGGGGGGTGGGGCTTAACAAAAAGAACAAAGCAGCTGTATTGAATGCACAGAACAAACAAAAACCCTTCCACACCCATTCAGTCACACACACCCATACACAAGTGTACCAGAATTACCTGAATTTCCTGTCACAAGGAGTTTCTACTTTCTTTTTAAAGCTATTATGAGAATTCTTATTTTAAACTTATGTTTGATATCTCATATCAAGCTGGCTAAAGGCTTCTCCAGCTTTTAGGATCCAAGCAAAACCCTGGTGAAGACAGAGTCAGCACAACTGCATATCTAAAATGACTTAGGGAGCTTGTTAGCAAGAACTTGAGTGATTCTTGAATACCTGAAGAGCAGTAATAGCTATATTTTTTCGCTGATATCTAAACCCAAAGTGTGATATGCAGGGAGAGAAAAGGGACTAAGACAGGAATTTGGTGATGCTCCAGTGGGAACATTTTTATTGCTAAGGAGAGTGAGAAACTAACAAATAGGAAGTGAAAACAGGAGACCTTGTAAGAAAAGATTATTGTCTCTTTCTTCAACAGGTACAGTACTTTTTCCGTCTTTCCCTGTCCCCTGAACAGGGGACTGATCCCACTTATTAAGGATTATTGTCCAAGCTGTCTCCGCCCCCAAATTCTTCCGACATGTTCCTGAAATAAAATGGTACTTCCTTTCACTTGCTTAGCAGCACTAAAAAAAAGGAGCTGTTTCCAAAAAAAGAAAGTGATTCATTGTAGAGGTCCATTGTTCCTCCATCCTAATTATATGTTTTTCATTGCTTCTCAGTGGCTTTGTCTGGAGGGTGTGAAAATAACCTGGGTAATATAGAATGAAAACTGAAATAGAAAATAAGCTATAAGCCCAATTTTAGCACACTGCTCATTTAGTGTCAGACTCTGAGGGCATACTTGAGGACCTAAGCTGTCAGTAAAGCCACCCCTTTACTGACATTATGTCCCTTTATGCCCCATTACTACAGCACCAGACCTCCCAGCCAGAGATGGACAGGATTTGCAGTCCTAAATTTTTACACCTCTCCAGTTCCCTTTTTGTCACAGGCACCTTGTGTTGTTGAGGTGCTTCATGACACAAGAAGGACACATTCAAAGGGAACAACTATCTTGGATTTTGCAGGGGAACAGTCCTCTGCCTGCTTTGCTGTGTGGAAGTGTGGGAGTCGTTTTTGCAGCTGAAGGCATGTCTCATGGAGGGAGCATGGGCTGATGATCCACCATGGGCTAGAAGAGGGAAGACTCTTTGGACAGTGATTCAATACAGGATAGACAGGTAATTTCTCCCCAAAGGAGCTGTGAGTCAGATGGGACTCATAGGGTTGCACAAAGTAAGCCTGTTGCTCAGGAGACTCCTTCCGTTCTCCCAGAGAGTGAACAGCTTTGTACCACCATTTGTCTTTCTATTCCTTACCAGTTTTCCTACTGCACATTCTTTCTGCAGGTGTCTCCTAACAGAGTAGCAAGCAGGTGCACTTCTGTGACCCACACATGTGCTCACCTAAGCACCTTCTGGTAATTGCATTCCCCTAAATAATTATTTTTACTTAGGCCTATGAGGACAAGAGTTCAAATCAGAAAGACAGAACAGTACAGTGAATAAAGATGTATACTTCCAAATGGAAGGAGTAGGAAAGGTGGGCTTATCATCATCATCATAGAGTCATAGAATGGCTCAGGTTGGAAGGGACCTTAAATATCATCCAGTTCCAACCCACCTGCCATAGGCAGGGATGCCACCCACTAGATCAGGTTGGCCCCATCCAGCCTGGCCTTGAACATCTCCAGGGATGGGGCATCCACAGCTTCTCTGGGCAACCTGTTCCAGTGCCTCACCACCCTCTGAGTGAAGAATTTCCTCCTAATGTCTAGTCTAAATCTATCCTATTTTAGTTTAAGACCATTCCCCCTTGTCCTATCATTATCTAGCCAAGTAACAAGTTCTTCTCCATCTTTTTTATAAGACCCCTTCGAGTATTGAAAGGCTGCAATGAGGTCTTCCCAGAGCCTTCTCTTCAGGCTGAACATCCCCAGCTCTCTCAGCCTTTCTTCATAGGAGAGGTCCTCCAGCCCTCTGATCATTTTTGTAGCCTTCCTCTGGGACTTGCTATAACAGGTCCACGACTTTCTTGTACTGGAGGCCCCAAACTGACTCCTGACAGTCCTGAGCTGATTCCTCCAGAACAGATGAGAAATATTTGGGGATGTAGTTTAATCTTTTCACATCTTCATGGGGAAGAGCATTCAGAAGTTACAAAGAGATGCCCCCAGGTTCAGCTCTCACAGTATGAGTTGTGAAGATAGGTTGAGAAAACTCAGCAACTGTGACAAGGAAAAAGTAAGTGCCTAAGGAAAAATGGCCATGGGATGGATAAGGTTATGTCAGGTTCTGTCATGTTCATCAGGAAGAGTCTTAGTGAAGGTTGTGAGGGTTATGGAAATTCCGGTTGGATGAGTAAATTCAAGATTGTGAAAAGAAGCGTTCTTCAATTATGTTGCAGAAAACTCCTTTTCCTTAGTTATGAGGAGACAAAAATCAAGAGAACTTATAGATTCCTTTCCTTGGGGAATAATAAGAAAGGAAAAACAGTTCTGCAGGAAAATATTTGGCACTTGTATATCAATATTGTTCTTATTACAGATTATATAAAAAAATATTATGTTAAAAGCTATTTAAACTAAATGATAATCACTGTAATTTATTATGAACACTATGTGTGTAACCATAGATGCACTGACAGTTTGACTGTCATAGAATAATCAAGGCCTGAATTAATAAACAATGGTGAGAGATATGGTTGACTGACGTCTTCCATTTTAGAGTGTAGGGTTAGCCAATATGGCCTTAAATAAAAAAGAAATCATTTTCGATCTACATATCAGTTCTGTTTTGTTAGCAGATTGTCTAGTTTTGTTTGCAGATCGGCATGAGTTCCTGATGACAGCTGACTCACACATACTGTAAACCAAGAAATATCAAGTAAAATAACGTTTGGCAGCAAAGTAACTAAAACATATAACCACTTAAATATTGACACGACTTTTGTCATATGAGCAGCAGCATATTTTTATGGGTCTTTTTCTTTTAATGATGAATCTAGAATGCTTAACATCTTGTTGGTGCACAATATTCTGTCTACTGTAGAAATGTCTCTAACATTTTGGATGTCAAAAATGGTGTGGAGGTGACACAGACATTTTTTGACAAACTTGTTGAAAGAAAAGCAGAACTAAGGAGTCCCGTGCTGTGTGCACAGCAGTGATATTTCTGGGCTTCTGCAAGCTCTGCTAGAGGCTATAGACAGAAGGTGGGATGCTGTGGGCATTTGCTGGAGACTGAAGAGAGCTGTAGGTGCCCTAGAGAGGTGTGGCATCCCACAATGGCAAACAAGGTGCCAGGTCATTCACTAGAGGTATAAACTGTCTGATTTCTATTCTGACCAAAACCGCCCAGTATCACAAAGCTGTTAAGGTTTTCTTTTGCTTGCCCTTCACTTTTGCTGAGTACCCTGTGATGTGTCAGGTTTTCAAAAGCCTGATTGCATAATGGTAGCAGCAGCAGCCAAGTTAGTGGGAGTTGAGAGGGGAATGCAGAAGATTGTACCAGTCACCAAAACAGTGGGATTCTCTAACAGCTGATTCAGTATCACTTCAAAGACGGAACAGATATGCAGAAAGAATAAAGTATAACATACCTAGTGCCTCATAATTCAATAGGACCTGTTATTTAGATACAGCTGATGTGTCCAAAGCATTGAGGAGAATAAAGACTAGTGGAATCTGTATTCTCATTTGTTTAAGGAAGAAATATTATGGATAATGTGTCATCTTTAAAAGGAAAAATACTCTTAAATATCTATAATAGCTTTCTTCTTTCAGAGATTGTATTTATTCTTAAATCTTGCTATTTTATTGGCATTATTACATAGAAATTAATAAAGAGAGTTTTATACAGAGAGTTTCGTAATTTGGTGCAACACTTCGGTTTTCTGAACTCATTATTTTCAGTTCATAAACAGCGAAAGAGGACATAGAGAGATGAACTGAAGAGCCAAGCCTTTTAATATGCCTAAGGAATTATTTCTCACTTGGAACTGTTACAGGCAAATTATTTCAACTAATTTTTTTTTTTTTAATGGGAATTAGATTCAGTGGCATGGAAAATTAGTTAATTTATTTTAGTTTTACCAGATTATTAATTTTAGTATTTAATATTTATTTCTGACATTCCAAAAGAGATTTTTCGTCTTACCAAACACAATCTTTTGTTCTGAAGTTTCTTTCAATTTTAATGTAAAGAATTTCAATAAAAATAATGCCCAAATGACAATTAATATTTGTGATTTGTCAAAAAGTTGACTTTTCTGTTTGTTTTTGAGTTTATTAGAGATGAAATGTCATCAGCCAAACAACCAGTTAAAAAACTCAAGAAACCAATTAGTTTCACATGCTTAATTTGGAACTGTTGCAGGAAAGACATTTGGTATGTAGCTCAGTGGTATAGTAAAGAATAAATGGTAGTAAGTATAACAAAGTTTACTCTCTTCTCACATGCTTCAGACATGATTGATTATTCTTCTCTTTTCTGTTACACCTCTGCCACGTTCCTCTATTACAGCAATTACATGGCATAATACGCCATTATAATTGTACTTCAGTTGAGCATCACAGAACTTCTCTTCCAAATTTACTTTTCCCTTTTTTTTTTTTTTCTTTTCAATAAAATGTCACTGTGCCTGTATAAGTGTGCAATCACAACAGACAAAATGATGTCAGATTAAGTTACTCTTGAATCTAGGAAAGTTGACTAAAAAGACAGAGGCTTTGAAGAAATCTGTTGTTGTTCAGAGCCAGGACTAATGTTGTTTCATTTCCTAACATTATTCGGTGTTAACTATTCTGATGAAATGGATCTTAAGAATCACAACTTCACTAACGATGGCTCAAACAGCTTTACTGGATGTGAAGGTCAACCAGGAAAACTTACAGTAAAAAAATGTGTTCAACAATTTTCCTAAGTGCTTAAGATTCTAGGCTACTGCATATTTAAGTAAAAAAATAAAAATAAAAATAATAATAATAATAAAAAATTCAAGTACACTGTTGACTTTCAAAACTCTAAAATAAAAGTGGGCCTTGTATGCTTTGGTCATTTTTGTTGTTCTTAGTCGGTGTAAGGGCTTTATATAGAAGGATTTTGTTTAAGTTTAAAAATATCAGGCCTTTCTAAAATATCTGTGGGGATATCGAGCTTTTCTGGTTGTCATTAATATTGTCCACAGCAGATTTTCTCACATTTAACAGCTGTACTTTCAGCTTTACAGTGCTTCTGGCCTGCTACGAGAAGCTGACTAGAAATACATGTCCTTGAGGAAGTTCACTGGTGTGTCTCAAATATGTGTTACTATTCATCTTACTCCCTGTTTATGGTCCGAGATGGAAGATGGCAGTGCCCTGTTGTTGACCAGGCAGTACTGCTCTGCCTGGACTGTGAGCAAGTAGGCCACCAGCTGCTGCATGCAGTAGAAGCTGCTGCAACTGTGTAGGCTCCTCAGCGTCCATCATCCTTGAGTACATAACGCAGCCAGGAACAGAAACAGGACCTGGAATAGATTAGAAATCATAACTCCTAATACATTGTCAAGTTTCCCAGGGTTAAGTTCCTTGGTAAATGCCGCTTTTTAAGAGAGCGCATATGGTGTATATTGTGAGAAATGAAATGAAAGGCAAGGTTTTAGTCATCACTTCTGATATCATTGTTTCTTGCCCTGGCTGCGAAGGAAAGTGAACTTTGTTGCAACTGCTTTCTGCTTTGGTGAAAAACTAACGCAGGTTCATCTTCACATAGCTGGGGAAGATATGATAAGAGATGTAAACAATAACATTGCTTCCTCTTTCTCTTGCCTATAATGTCAATATGTTATGTGAGGGAGGGAACTGGGAGGAAATTGAAGTTTTCCTATGAAAGATCATAAATCTAGATCTGTTACTCATTAATAAGTCCCATAGAGCTCCTCATTCTCAGTAAATCTGCTGCTTTAAAAAAAAAAAAAAAGTGTATGGTAGAGAGTTGAGAAGGTAATGGGGGTCAAAGCAATCACAGGTGTGACCAGTGCATTCTCTCCCTTACGTCACTAAAGTACCTGATATCCTCATTGAAAACGTAGAAAAATTCTGACGGAATGAAATCAGGGTTTATCTTTCTTTGCCCACTTGGTTTGCACCTATCACCAAATTGGTAGCAAAACCAGAAGTATTTTCCACTTAGGACATTTCCTTAGAGGAAAAAAAATAAAAATAAAAAAATAAACCACTTCTTCTTGTCAAGATAAGTTTGTTGACGAAGCTTGTCACTTCATTGCTGTATCAGCTGCTAGATTTGTGAGAGCTGACGCTTGGCCCGTGGTCCTTTTTGTGGAAGTTGCTGAAAGAAATCATGATAAAGACAAAGCAGTTTTGTACAGATTCACACAACTCAGCCAAAAATAAACTTTTGGGACATAAGTAGCTATTTAAATAAGCTCTATAATATCTACAATTGTAAAGACACAGTATGTCCTGTCACTGGGAATTACAGCCCTGGTGGCTGTGAGAGATCTACGTGGAATAACTAAAATGGAATAGGATGAACTTGCCTAGGATGTAGATGGAGAAACTGCAGTTTTGCTTTTTACCATGTGAATCTAACAGAGCTGTTACTGATAAGACTTCGGGGGAAAAAAGAAAAAAAAAGAAAAAAAAAAAAGATTTTTCCCAAACATCTAATTTCAGCCAATGGGTACAGGCTGGACCAACTAAAATTTCTAACTCAAACAAACATGATCTGCTCTTGAACACAGCCTAGTTAATTAGTTCTCAGGTCAGTGCTTTTCTGCAATAGCAATGGCAAGAACTCTGCCAAAGAAGAACTTCTGTATCACACCTTGCTTTTGTGCCTGGCAAAAGGCAGCAAGGGAGGCAGAGTTAGAGGGAAACCCTGTATCCTATCTGATGATAGCTGCAAGGCAGTGGATGATGGGGAAGTGTGAAACAGCACTCTACAACATGTGTGCTCTCTGTCTCAGGCAGCAAATGCTATGTGGCAAGTAGGAAGAGGTGAGGCAAATTCACCTATGTCTTTTCTGGAAAGGAACAAACTCTGTGCTTTGTTTTAATCAGGGGCCTAATGCTATGTCGCCCAACTACAATTTGAGCACCAAAACCACACATTTTGGGCTGAACAGAGAGAGACATACAGAAAAGACTAGGCAGTATTATACTGTGAAGGATCTTGCAACCTGGAAACCGGGGGCCTCCCACCCTCGTCTTGCTGTGCTGGTACGAGTGAAGTTGGTCTTCAGGAGCCAAATGAGCAGGCTGCCTTGAGGCAGCCTTTTCCTTATTTCCTTTTCTTTAGCCCATGCTCCAAATATTTTGTATTTACCTGATTGTTAAGCCAACCAATGCAGCTGTAGCTGTAGCCACAGTAGGTCTGTCTGCCTCTTCAGGAGAATCACGTCTGTTTTATTTAAATTAAGGCAATTTAATTGTTTAGTAGATTAGCAGGACATACAGGTGTTACAAAGGAAGTGGACATCTTGAAAGTATGGTGTTTCTCATGTTTGCTTTTCCCCTGCAGTGCAAACGTAGCCTTTGATTTCTGCTTCTGGCTCAGTTCTGATCATATCTGTTTCATCTGCTCTTTCCCATTCACCACCCTGCCTTCTCTTTGTTTCCACCATCAGTCTGCAGACAGAAACCTGAGCGGAAGTATTGTTCCAGTGTTGATTTACAGTTTTAATCTTTGCTTCTGCTTCTTCATTCCTCGACTTTCAGATTTTATACTCTTTTTTTTGTGGTTTCTAATTCATCTTAATTTTTCTTCTTCTCTGTTGACCCTTATACTTCTTGGCTTTTATATCCCAACCATTTGTTAGCAATCTTTTTCCTTCCTCCTAGGCTCTTTTCTTAGATCTCTCATCTATTTTAGGGCAGGAGAGGGGGAAGGGGGAAGTAATGAAGGCTGAAGAGAGGAAGATTTATAAATCTCTTTTTTTTTTTTCCTCTTGTTTCACATACAGTTTAATTCTGTGCTGATTTAAACTGGGTTACAACAGCACATCCATATTTAAAATGCCATTACAAGTCACGAGTCACATTTTTTAGACTGTACCCATCTTGCATTTAGTCACCTCAAGTACATTCTTTAATAGAAATATTTCCTAAACATTTCCAAGATCTAGGTCAAGTCTGATGAAATTCATAATCAGCTTGGAAGTATTATATCCATTCTGAATAATCAAAGGCACAATAACATAAACCATGTATATGTGAGTGTCCTGCTTTCAGACTGGATCATTTTCTTCATAATGACTCGTATGGTGCCATGTTTTGAATTTAGGATGAGAAAAATGCTGATAACATGTTGATGTTTTAGTTGTTGTTGAGCAGTGCTTGCACTAAGTCAAGGACTTTTCAGCTTCTCATGCTGCCCTGCCAGCGAGGAGTCTGGGGGTGCACAGGAAGGTGGGAGGGGACAGAACTAGGACAACTTGGCCCAGACTGGCCAAGGGGATGTCCCATATCATATGTCATCATGCTGAACTGCTAAAGCAGGTGAGTTGGTGTGGTGGTTTTACCCTTCTGAGCAGCTGAACATTACTACAGCCACTTTCTCACTCAAAAGGAGTTGAGGAGAAGAAATTATGAAGGAAAGAAAAAGGCTCACATGTTGAGATAAGGATAATTTCATTAAAGGGAAAAGCAAGGGAAAAAAAAAAAAGGCCACATGGAAGAAAAGAGGGGAAAAAATTATTCTCGACTTCCCATCAATGAGTGATGTTCAGCCGCAGCCTAGGAAGCAGGGCCTCAATACGCGTAGCGGTTGTCTGGGGGGACAGACGTCTTCGTAACGAGAGCCCCCCCCTCTCCTTCCCCTTGCCCACCCTTTATTGCTCAGTGTGACACTATACTGTATGGAATATCCCTTTGGTCAGTTTAGGTCAGTTGCCCTGTTGATGTACCCTGCACACTTCTTGCGCACCCCCAGCCTGCTGCCTCAGAGGAGGTTTGGAGACAGTCCGGATGCTGTGCCAGCACTGTTCAACAAGAGACAAAACTTTGGTTTAATATCAGGTCTGTTCTAGCTACAAATGCAGAGCACAGCACTATATGGGTTGCTGTGGGGAAGGTTAACTCCATCCCAGCCAGATCCAGTACAGTTGACTGGGGAGGTAGGCAGCTGCCTCTCAGGAACTGGCTCGGGATTTATCAGTGCGTGGTGAGCAATTGCACTGTGCATCACTTACTTAGTATATTTCTTTTCTGTTGCTCTTGTTGTTATTATTATTTTCCCATCCTTTCCTGTCCTATTAGACTGTCTTTATCTCAACCCACAAGTTTTACCTTTTTCTGATTCTCTCCGCCATTCCACTCTGGGGAAGTGAGCAAGTAGCTATATGGTGCTGAGCTGCCTGCAGGGTTGAACCACAACAGTGAGTGTGAACAACACTTTATTGTTCAGGCCCCGGAGTTCCTCATAAGATGCTAATATCAAGTTTGTTCAGCTGTGGTTGAGTTGCACACAGGCATGTAATTTATTTTGTTTTCTAGGACGCCATGCCACTCTTCCTCTTTTCTTTGGGTAGAACTGATTCTAGGCAATTTGATCAACAGCCTTCATCAGACTTCTTTTCTCAAGACCTTTTACTGTGTCATCTGGGTATTGCAAGTTGAGCGGACGTCTTATGGTTTGGTATCAGGGAATGCACTAGCAGTAACAGGGAAAATTTTTGAGCAGCTCATAAATAACCTCCATGGCTCCACTCATTTTTAGGAGAAAACCATGAGGAAACCCTGGAAAAGGTCACTGGAGCAAGTCTGTAAGTTTTTCAGCTGGGGAAAATGAAACATTAAAAAGTTTAAGTGACTGCACAGCAAGGTTGTGGTAAATAAAAAACAAAATGGGAATGGCACGGTTGTTAACCTAATTCTGATTTATTTCTGATTCCATATATTTGTATAATTCCTTCTCTCTTAAAATTGACAAAGTCAGTGTTGAAACCAACTTCCCACTAGGATGAAAAAGAGAGGATTGTTCACCATCTCATACTTTTATATTCTGCTTGAAGATTTAGTAAGACATCACAAAAAGTTGTTTTCCCTGTTGTAAAATGATGTAATACACAACACAGATGACTACTAACATCACATCTAAACCAGAACATAAATGTTAAAAATATTATTTTTATATGTTCTTAACATAGTCTTCTAATTCTCTGTTTTTATTTCAGCTTTCTTAAACCATTTCATCTTCAGCTCCTCCTCTTGCTGACATCACTGATAAAGATAAGATGTGTTTTTTTATATCTCTTTATTGAGCTTTACACAAGAATTGAAAAAAATGGGATAGAAATCTCATCCTTTTTAGCTTGTTGGAGACTAAGATTTGTATTCAGATTGATTTTCAGTTATAATGGATCTACAAGTCAATAATGAAGCTGATAAAGTATGGTTTCAACAGAGCAGGATATTAAGAAGTCTGTGTTAGACAGAGAACAATTTGGATCCAAGCATCAGACTGCTCTTTCAAAAACAGAAAGTTGATGTGAGATTCAATATGTTCAAACGATCCAAAGCTTTTGCAGTTTTTATTCTTTTAATTACAGTAAAATTCAATAGCAGTGATGAGGTATTTTATCAACTTGTTTTTCTCATTTGGAAACAAACTTATGAACACAGCTGTAGGTTGTGATTTTTTTATTATTTATTTTTTTATATATGAAAAAAAAGCTTTAAAATTTGTCTTTACAAGTTGCATGTTCCTTAAAGAAGAAAAAAAAAAAAAAAGCCTTCTAAGCCTTATAAGCAAAACCTCTGCAAAATTTCACTCCAATAAAATGTAAAACACAATAAATGTCTGTGCGGCATCTGATTAAATTAGCAAATCAATGCTGGGTTCTGAACAGGCTTCTGGATCATGCAGGGATGAGCATGGCAATTGCTTCCTGCACAGTTACACATTTCAAATACCTCTGGCAGATGTGAAGCACTTGACCTTGGGTTCCTGTGAGCAGCATCTCCATGCTGCATGCGCCAGCCTGGCAGGCAGGTGACCCTTCCCACCCCCTGCCATGTCTTCGCTGGACACCAGGGATCCTCATATCTAATAACACTGATATTAATAATAACTCTGATCATTTACCTTAAAATGTAAACATCCATTTTCTCTCACCACAGTTTAAAATATATGGCCATTCTTTGACTTGATTTACAGACCTTTGACTAGATTTTCTTATTTCAATGGAAATGCAGACTCTTTCTGTCTTTGTCAGTATATAAACACATAGTATATTCATCAGCCAACCATGCAGTTTTCAGAAAAAAAAAATCTCATAAACTTTGTCTGCAACAGTACAAATCTCTCCCATATACTGCAGTAAAAAAAGCCATTGTGTCTGTCTGGATAAGCAAGTCAAATGAAGGACCGAAAGGAACATTGAAAAATAGTCACTTATTGGACTCCCTGTTCATGATCCCATCCTATTTGCATATTTTTTTCTTCTGTAGCTCAGTTTTCCTAGGTCTTTTCAGCAAAGCCTGATATATCTTTCATTCTAAAGCTTTCTTTCAGAGAGTATCATTTAACTTTGTGGTTAAAAAAGAAAAATTCACAGGTGTAGGTGCTTCTAGGATTTATCTTAAATTGTCAAACATTGTAAATTAATTTTCCCAGGTTCTGATGCTACTAATTCAAATTTCAGCTGCATTAATTTCTGGCTACTCTGAATATAGAATTAGCAAAAGGAAAAGAAGAAAAAATAGCAAAACCAAACAAACAATACAAAGCAAAGTGAAGAAACAAACAAAAATCAACCACAAACCAAAACACTATTGGGGGTGGAATGCTTACCATTTTCCCAGAGCCTAGGAGACATAGGCTGCTCAGCATTTCCCAGAAGAGGACCAACAGCAAAGAAATAAGTGCACAGGTATCTCCTGCAGTCATATCAGCCACCACAGAGCCCTTGTGCATAGACCACAATATTCTTTATCAAATTAAACAATGTTACCTGTACAGTTCTGATGGGAAAACTGAGTCATAAAAAGTTGGGTGACAAAAATTAGTGTCTTATCGAGTTACCCAACAACTATGAGCTAGGCCGAGAAGACATTCAACACAGGTGCTTCATTGGATATGTGTCTACAAGTCTTGTTAATTTTTCAAGTAAGTGAGCCTATCTGTATGTTCCAATGGGAAGTGATCTTAGTTCACTTCCTGTAGAATTATGCTGATGCCACAGCTGAAAGCTACAAATGCACCTTGTGAGATGAATTGGCAATGGATAGTCTATAGGGTTTTCTCGGTAAAATAATTCTTGAAATACTGGATAGTGAAGAAAGTGATTAATTCCTAGACGTTATCCATATTTGCCTTGTAAGTTTTCCTGTGGAAAGACTTTGTTTCACATACTTCATTTGTCTCTGGAAAAAAATAAATAAATAGATAAATAAATTAACAAATGTTATCTTTCCTTTTTCTGTATTATTTTTATCTTTCCTTCCTCCTCTTCCAATGTTTGCTACTGCATGCTGTAGTGCTGAAAGGGGATACTTTACTTTTTTTATTTTCCTATATTTCAATTAATTCTTCAACTGTGCAAATGTTGCAAAATGCCACAGAAAATGTAAGGGTGGAAGAGAAATGTGTTTTTTTTCTATCGTTTATTTTATTAGGCCCATGTAGATAGAAGTCACTTATGCATAATCCATTTTGTATGGCTATTTCTTCCACCCCCATCATACACTAATGCATGTTCAGGGGGTTATATAAGGGTTTTAAACAATGTTTATAGGGAATTCATATTTCATGTCTCAAGCTGTGACAACACGTGATTTTTAAAACTAGATATTTAGCATTCAGTCCTGGCATCTAAGTTAGAGACAAATGTACTACACATGTATTACATTCATAGATACAAGAAAGTCCCATTCTTTTTTGAATTGAAACTCTCTAGTTGTGTTGAAGTTCAAGTTTAGACCATCAAAATTGAACAAATCTGCTGTGATAGTTCTCTTTATTGTCTTCTTTGTCTAGTGGTAACAATTTCATGGTCTGCTGTGTAACTAGACTCTATGGACTACTAGAAAGCATGTAAAAGATTAAATTGTTGATGTCATGCAGATATCTACAGGGAAAGAATTTTTTTGAGAAAACAACTATTCCTTTCCAATACCATGAAGGTAAATTTACTCCACAAGGCATAACTTTGGAAACATAATAATCCTGAAGTTGCACCTAATTTTTTAACTTTCTTGAAAGAAAAAAAATGTCTCTCACTAGTCTTGCTTGGGAACCCTCAGATCTATAAATGGGATGCGGTGAGCCTAAACGTTTTTTTTTTCTGCAGAATTTTGAGCCTTTTTACTTCAAAATATTTCATGGAGAAAAAAAAAAAAAAGAGATTTATCATATTTTAAAAACAAATTGCAGTTCTACTGGCTTTTAACTGCATGCTTCTGACAGGAGCTGCAATAACACCCAGGGCAAAACTTATTCTTTTCTGTATTTCTTATTGTGTAAAAATAGAGACTGGGAAAACCGCTGTCTCCGCCTAAATAAAAATGCCTTTGAATATGCCTTTATGTTTTATTCACAAGTACCCCAGCTCAAAAGACCACTGGAAAATACAGGTATCTTGCCAAAAATCTTTCATTCAGCTGAAACCTGGTGGCTTTTTTATTCAGCTCTGCCTAGGGCTCTTTTTTTGCCAGGTCAGGATCAGGTTCTTTCAGGAAGTCCAAGCTGAGAGGAGGTGATCACTGTCAATAGCTTCCATTTAACAGGATGGCCTCAGCTAATGTGCATCCTTCATGTCGCCTTTCCAAGTCCAGAAGAACACATGCTGTTATTAGCAAAATTTGGAACATAATAGAGGTGTGAAAGCAGAAACGGCCTTAAGTTGCACGGGGGAGGTTTAGGTTGGACATTTTAGGTTGGAAAAATTTCTTCACTGAAAAGGTTGTGCCACATTGGAACAGGCTGCCCAGAGAAGTAGTTGAGTCACCATCCCTGGAGGTCTTCAAAAAATGTGTAGATATAGAGCTTAGTGACATGGTTTAATGGTAGGCTTGGCAGTACTGGGTTAAAGGTTGGACTAGGTAATCTTACAGGTCTTTTCCAAGCTAAATTATTCTATGATTCTATGAATCTATGACATGAAATGAGATGCGTCCTAGTTAACTAAGAAATTGTAACTAAGAAATAGATTTCAGTAACCAGAATAAATGCTTGCTGGAAAAAAAAAAAAAAAAAAAAAAAAAAAAAAAAAAAGAATAAATATTTGTTTGCTGGCATGTATTTTTGGTGTTTGCTAAGAAGGTAGGGGACTTTCTGTCTCGTTAACTTTGTGCGTAAGAAGATCATGAATACAATTGCATAAGCTCTGAGTTTCTAACTGGAATGCAAGTTAGTCATATAGATTTCTATCTGAAGTATGAATCAAAAGATAAAGTTCAGTTTTATTTAATAGAACTCCCTTACCTTTATACACTACTGGTGAACATGGGGGATTGCTAGCCTGCTTATATTGTAGTGCAAGCTTTCTGAAACTTGAGAGCCAGGAGTCTTTCTTCCTAGTTGGGACTAAGTTGCATCTACTTGTATTTGGCAGAATAAAAGCCTTGAATAAACAGCAGCTCTAAGGATCCACCTCACATGATCTTTGCATTGAAAAATAAATAAAAAAAAAATATTATCTAACAATGTACCATAACAGGAAATCTGGATCAATAGCAGATGAACTGGATCCCACCGACTACTCTTTCTTATTGTGGTAACTGCCAGCATTAGCAGAGAAGTGAAGAAACCATTTACCAAAAAATGGCTGTTGGGTGAAAAAAAAAAAAAATCACATTTTTTTATGCTTAACGAGAAGAAAGAAGAATAAAATGACCTATTTACATATATGGATAGAGAGCAATGTTGGCCTTTAAGGTGGGAACAATCCTAAACTGTTTTATAATGTTTAATGTCTGATGAACTAAGAGCTAAAAACATCTGGATAGTTGTAGAGAGATTTTATAGATTTTAACTCTTGTAGTGCTGTGGTGTCATTTGATTATATAAATTATACTGAATTCATAAGTCATTATTGTAATTCTGTATTGCATATATAATGAAATCAACAGTCACACCTGAATACTGCTTAATTACACCACAAAATATAGGTTTTAATATCTATGTGCTTTTTATTTCATATTTTTATTTTATTTTATTTATTGATTGATTGATTAAATTTCTATTGAGCTCTGGATGAAGCTCAGTGAAACTCCAGTACCTCTGTGTTACATTGGGCATCTTTTCACTGAACCTGTCATGGCTTTTACAGAGACTAATATTGATGAAGTAAATATGAGAGAAAACACTTTCTACAGGTAAGCCATTTTAAATTTTATTCATTATCGTCATTTCTGTAAAAATAAATAAATAAATAAATAAATAATAGATACATAAATAAAATCACCTTTCATTTCTTTGTTATTCCAAAGTAGTAGTTAGCAGTTTAAATCCCAACTGCAGCCATAGAGCTAACTTGTCTTTAAATATCATGGATGATTTTTATTTTTCTCCTTGAATGTACAGTGAATTTACTTCTACTCCATGGAGTAATTGAGCACCATGCACTCTGTTGTTTGTAGATCTTTATACATCATCCTAAAATATTACATCCTTTATTATTACTTTATGAAAATGCCACAGTATTTCCTGTAAGAGGAGTATTTGTTCCAGTGTCTTTTTGAAAAGTTCCTCTATTCCTGTCAGGGGCTCTGAACTGTTTTTTTCGCACAAGAATTGACTGCCTCACAACTGTATGATGAAATTTTCCCTACAACTAAGGCACCAAATAGCCGAACTTTCTAGGTACCTAATGATACTTGTGATGGGAGCATATTTTAATTAACACAATATTTACTGCATGTCTAATAATACAAATGATTTAAACCCTGGGCATGTTCTGAATATATATATTAAACTACTAATTTGAAAACGTGAAGAAAAGCCCTGTGATACAGTAAATCTAACCAAACCTTCAGTGCAATCTAAATGTGTTCCCTTCTCCATACAGATCTCACTTATTTATCAGGAAAAGCTAAGTGTAAAGTGATGCCAAATATTATCAGATACGAGCTCTGGTAAGATGCAGATTGATTCTGTAGGTGGCAGAATCAATCACAATACCTTTCTAGCTATTGCTGGTCAGAAATGTTCTGGCAGAAAGCTTTTCATTTAAAAATACAGAGCCAGCAAAAAGAAAACTTTCTGCAAGTATGCATGCATTTATATGTCTACATATATATCAGCTTCAGTATAATCAGTTTTTAATCAGATAGATTTTCTGAATTCAGGATGCAGTATGTTCCTGGTTTGACAAAATATTTTTTTCTACGTCCTCAGAATGAGCACTTGGGCAAAGAACAAAGGTTGTGCTATAAGCATCATCTTGCTGAGCCTGCTGCCAGCAGTGGCAGTCCTCTCTCCACTTACTGAAAGCTGCCTTTCTCTCTGACAGGTAAACGTTTAACTTTTCACCTACCTCCAGTGCTTTCTGCACAGAAGCTCTTTTTTTTTTAATTCCACTGTGAAATATGAGGAATTCAAATGGTGTTGTGCTCATAGCAATAAATCAACAAAATTTTCCATCAAATTTAATAAGACTTTCAACTGGAATGTTCTGCTTTTCCTGAAAATAAATAAGAAAGAAAAAAAAAAAAAGGAGACATTTCAAAATATCCATATTTCAAATTATCAGATATAAAAATCTACATTCAAAGCACAACACTGACTTCAGAATTATGTACTTTTTTTGTTTGTTTGTTTTGATATTGACTCTCTGGAACTGATTCTCTGAAAACACACAGATAGTAAAGAGAAGGAACATTATAAAGCAAAGACTTACAAACAGACAAATCCTTCCAGCAACTGGGGCTTCATGGGAATCATCAGATGTTGCTTTTTTTTTTTTTTTGGTGAAATTATTAGACTTCATCAATTTCATGGATTCTAAGTGACAGAATTTTCAAACATAAAATCTTACAGGTTTATTATGAACATTCATGACTTATGGGTTCACTTAAGGATTTGTTGAATACTTTCTTTCTGGAACTGAATGAGACTCAAACTAAAACTATAATATATATATATAAACTGAAACAATATGGAGATTAAAAATTATTTACAACTTTCACAAATAAAACAGTCAAGTTTTACACAGGTCAGACTTTTAAGAGTAAGATCACCACATTAACTGATTGACAGGAAGTGCATCACAGACTACCTATATAACTGCTCATAAACAATCACCTAAGGTACAAAAACTTTCAGTTAGCAGCAGAGTCATCTCTACAAAAGGTAGGAAAAAACATACAGAAATAACAGGCGTACTTTAGAGATCCTAAGAAACACAGAGAGTCTCCTAAGAAAATAGAACTCTTTTATGTTAGCTTCTTGAAATACTTTTGATGCAAATAAACAATATATGGTAATATTTAATAAAGTACAGACCCTTATTAACCATTAATATTTTGGCTAAGCAACAATGAGAACTAAACTAAAGCTATATATTTTACCCTTATGAAAGAGAATGAAAGAGGAAATACATCTACCTGGGACCAGGCACTGCGCTGCCTCATGTTAATGAAATTGATGTAGATTCCACTAGTATGTAGAACAAAAGAATGAATTTCTACCTGGTATGAATTTTTATTTTCCCTCAATTCCACTGCTGAACTGAAAAATTAGTTTGCAGGGTTTGGGCCAGCAATATTGTTTTATATTAGCAATAGATCTTCTTACTAAAAAGTTTGCCTCACTCTAATAAAATAGCCTGGTGACATGTAAGCTGATTTGAACACCTTTCTACATCTGTCCGTTAGGCAGTTAAAGGTAATGGCATACTAAATCCAGAGTCCATAAGAGTTGCACACTATCTTGCTGATATGTTATCCACACCATTCCCTCCAGCTCCTGATGATAAATGATTTCTAAATACATTTATTGCGTGCATTTCTTATTTCAGAATCCAAGTCTGCATTAAATCTCAGGAGGTGAATCTACAACATAATTTGGCACTGGATTTAACTTTTCAGTTCCACATGCCTTTCCGGAAGATGTGATTTAGTCAAAAATAATTACTGAGCTTGGGCCAGGGGCAGCACATGAAGATTCTGTGTTCTGTGGTAGACAATCAGAAGAGCTAAGCTAATGGCACCTCTTGGACTTAAAGTCTGTGAAACTATATTTCTGAAAAAATGTGTTATGTTTTGAATACACCTGTTGATATCGGGGTAAATCCAGAGTTTTGATAATAATAATCATCATCATAGAATCATAGAAAAAATAAGGTTGGAAAAGACCTTCAAGATCATCTGGTCCAACCATCACCCTACTACCAATGTCACCCACTAAACCATGTCCCTGCTCACCAGGTCCAACCTTTCCTTGAACACCCCCAGGGATGGTGAATCCTCCACTTCCCTGTGGGCAACCCGTTCCAATGCCTGACCACTCTTTCTGAGAAGTAATGTCTCCTAATTGTTTTAATCATTGAAGAATAGTGCTCTTTGTTCAATTCTTGGTTTTAATTGTTGAAGAATAGGGCATGACGTTTCCATTTTTCCACTCACCAGGGACATCGCCCAAATGCCAGGACTTTTCAGCTATGATGGAGAGGCTTGGCAACTACATCAGCCAGTTCCCTCAGGACCCTGGGATTCATGTCATCAGGTCCCATAGACCTGTACCTGTTTAGATTCATCAGGTGGTCTCGAACCTTCGCTTAGAGTGGGTAGGACTTTGCTCCCCTAGCCTCCATCTACAGGTTCAGGGAAATTAAAGACTTGGGAAGCCCATCTACCAGTGCAGACAGAGGAAAAGAAGTTGTTGAGTACCTCAGCCTTCTCCACGTCTGTCATTACCAGTTACTCAGATATAGAAACTCACTCCTAGTATAAGAAATTAGCCACCCATAATCGCTTGCACACTACTATTTTCACCCCTCAGTCTATTTTCACAAATGTTAAAGGTGTATGGTGGCCCTCGGGGACTCTTCCTGTCACCTCAGCACAGCAGCCCAAAGGAAGCTGGGTCCTCTCTTGTGCTCTTCCTTGAGGCTCTGTGTAGATGGGATGCCACTTCTTGCACAAGGGCTGGGGGATGGGAAAGAAGCACTCACACAAGCCCTGAGAATCAGCAACAGAGTTGTTTATTGCCAGGACATCTTGCAGGTAAGCCTGCGGGATGTCCATTGTGTTTGGTGGCTCCAAGCTAATGCTTGGGATGGAGCCTGAGTGAGGAGTAGGGTGCTGGCCAGGCACCCCTGTGATGCTGTTGGTGCACTCTGATGGCAGAGATCAAAAACTTGCCGCAGTAGTCCCAGGTCTGTTCTGGCAGAGGTGGATCCACTTCCATCGGTTCCTCCACATCTTCTGGTGGATCCAGCTCCATGGGCTCCACGGTGTTGGGTAGAAGGCTAAGCCAGTCTTTGCCTGGGACTGCCCAAATGGGATGCCTTCCATCCGGAATGTTTTCAGGCCAGGGTGCCGAACCAGGGAGTCATCTGTCTCCATGCCTAGGTCCCATGCCACTGTCAGGCTGATTTCCATGCGTGGGTCTGATGCTGCCATCTGATTTATGGCCATTACTGGGTCCTGCATTGTGTTGTGGATTATGGGCATGCTTCTGCTCCACGCGGCTGTCTGGCTGATGTCCCTGCCTTTGCCCCACACCATTGTTGCAACTATAGGAAGGCCCAGGCCCCCTGTCACTGTGTGTTTGAGGGGACGGACTGTTCCCCGCATCGTTGCAGTGCCAATGGTACCGCTTATACATGTCTATGGGCTGCGCGCCAGAGGTGCAGTGGTGTCTGTTGTGCTGCTGGCGCTATCCCTCTGCCCATGGCACGTCTCCTTCTCATCACGTGCCTTCCTTCTTGGTGCTTCCTTGGACTGCATCACTGTCCTCTCACACCAAGGAGGGCTTCTGTTCGCCTTCTTGCTTCTGGGCTTCTTCCTGACACACAAGCTGGCTGTCAGAGCACCTAGAAGCTGAGCGAGTGGTGGACCATCTGCAGGGGGTCCTGTTTTATAGGACCCGTGGCAAAGGCAGGGGTGGCCACTGTGACCTCAGCAAGCCTCTGTGATGGAGTGGCCTGTGCGTGGCCAAAGGTGGCTGTGTTGGGAGCGGCCTGGAAGATGCCCTCACGTGGAAGAAGGAGGAGGGTTGGAGGGGCTGAGGGCCCCTTTTCTGGTGCTGGATCCCCCGGGCCATTTGACTTGCCAGACAGAAAGGCTACCCCTCAGCCACAGGGGCTGCCCTCCACCTCCCATCCTGTGCCCTGAGTTTATTTTTAACACTGGTTTTTAGGTAATTTCATTCTATTCTTTATAGAAAAGAACAGAAGAAAGGTGCATCTTCAGCCCTAATTCCCATGTGCGCTTTGTGCTCTGTGTGAAGAATTTCTTCCTCATATCACATCTATTCTAAATCTCCCCTCCATTTGTTCAAAGCCATTATTCCTTGTTCCATCGCTACACTCCCTGATAGAGTCCCTCTTCAGCTTTCTTTTAGGCCACTTTTATGGGTCAGGTTAGGCAATAATAATAATATAAACTTTAGAAAGATATTTAGAACAACTTTGGTTTGTACACATGTGCAATCTTGCCTCATAAATTAAAGTTCTAAAGAGACCTCTTGGCTGGCAAATAACCCCACTTTGTAAGAGAGTTGCTTGGTACATTTGTTGAAATTAAACATGCTCCAAAGTAACACAGTGGAGCATGGCAAGGCTTGGAAAGAAAGGTAAATGCAGTAATGTTTACATTGCCAGGGCTCCAGTTTATTCCTAAATTCAGCAGAGCATTCCATGCAAAACAAAACTTTGGATGTTACTAAACATGTAAATAACAGAAAATAATAATCTCTTCCCCTGCTGCTTTATAGAAAGTGGTTTGCTACAATGTATATGCATTTTTCAAAGTCATCCCCAAAATAACCTTGAGGATCATGGATGTAGGGGCCAGGGGAGGAGTGGGAACCTCTTCTACTTCATGCCTGAAAAATATTTGGCACACTAACATGAGCAGTGGTTTTCAACAGCTATGGCCTGCAAGAATTATAGCCTTAGCAGGAATATGTGTTCCCCAACTGAAACTTTCCACAGGTCCTCATAGTGGCTGAGTAATACTGAAATGTAGAATCAGGGATAAAAGGGAAGCCTCATGTTTTTCTCTGAAGTGACAAAATTACATCTGTCATGTAACAGTTCAGGGAGAAGGCTTTCAGATTTCTTCTCTTTCCTAAACTATGATATCCAGTGGTCAAGAACTGATGTCTTCCAAGGTTTCAGTTGTTCAAGTGAAAACAAAATCTATTAGTGGACCTGCATTGTAAAGGAGTATTTTGTTGTCTGTTCTGTGGTTGTTCTCAATAAACTATTTTGTATGAACTCAGACTGCTTCAGCTTGAGCATCTGTGTAGAAAATTTGTCAAGGACTTCTCTACCAGGTGTGGAGAACACTGAAACAGTTATTATTTTGATCTAATGTGGGTAACTATCCAAAACTCAGTTATCTATGTAAAGTTAATATGGGATTTTTGGAATTGATAAATTTCAGTAGAAAAAAAAATCACTGTAGAAAATTATGAAAGAAAAAGCTCTCTAGCTAAAGCCTGGATAAAAACATAATGCATGTAGACATTCAACTTGTATGTCATAGGAACCAGGTTAATATTATATGTGTGCATGTTATTTTCATAGTAAATAAACACAAATTTATAGTCTTTGCTAGATGTTCAGGAAAACCCATCAGCCCCAATCTCTCTGTTAGAGTACAGCTTCCCCACTAAAACAGCAATCGAGATTGTAATAACTATGTAGTCTGAAACATATTAGTAATCACACTTCAAAATGTAATTTCATATCTTCCCACCTTGCTGTCCCAGGTCTCTAGCTATGAGCAGAGCAACTACAGAAGAATGAAAGGGAGGCGGGAGGGAATTAACTCTGATCAGCTCCTATTGTGCTGGTTTAATGACATGTTCACCTTCCATGTTCCTCTGGGAAACAGAGCAAGACAGCAGAGGATCGAGCAAAATAAAGTGGTAGTGGAAGTGGAAAATAAGTTAGAATAAGATAGATCGTGGAAAACAGCAAAAATAGACTAAATGAGTGGAAAGTGGAAGCCTAGAGTAGGAGGGAAAATTGAAAAGTGGACCAGGTAAAACTTAGTGCCACCTGAGAAAGTTAACAGCAAATTTAAAGGTGCAACAATTTGGATGCGAAAAGCAATCACTAAAAAGGAGAAGTTTCTCAGAGAACAGAAACAGAAAATGAAGCAGCATCTGAGAATATGTAGAACAAAGGTTCAGCAAACAAGTTGGAGAAGAGAATGCAGAAGAAGTATAACAACAGAGTGGGAATGAACAAAATGGAGAGTAAAAAAAAAAGGTACCAAAGACCTGGAGATGGGAAACAACGTAATATCAAGAAGCAAATGACAGTACAGGCAATGAAGAAGAAATCTAATAGATAAAAAAGAAAATAAATAAGTGAAAGATATAAATACATATAATGAAAAATGACAACAAAAGATGACAACTTTGTGCCATGCAAGTATGGCTTAAGTTTGTTCTAAAAAGAGGTAGTAGCTTTCCCACTGCTGGTCTTGAATTTGTTGCATAAAGATGTTAACATATCATACTAGGATAAGCATGTTTCATAGTGAAAAAACTGTGTATCCATAATGAAAACGGACTCAATGTCAAAATAGTCTAAGGAGAGAAGCTCACATAGTTTCCTATGCCTCATGTAAAAATGTGACCTATGGCTTTATTTTATCATTCTAATTCATGCTGAGTAGTACCGTGACCTGCAAGTGATTTGAGTGAAATCAATAGGACTGCTTGCTGAGCAAGGACTCAATGGCTGCTTCGCCCAGGGTCAATAACAGAACTCCCATTGCCTCCGGTGAAAAAAGATCAGGCAGTAAGATAATAGCTGTTGTGAGAAGGAATGGCAGAATCAGATGCTATGCATAATAGATAAATGCACTGGAAAGATTGCATAATAGGTACATGAACTGGAACAGCAACATACTATGTTATATATTAAAATACAATATGAACAACTCTTAGGAATGTTTCCCATTTCCACCACTGGAATATGAATGTGAAGATGAAAAACACTACAAAACGAGAAGCTTCCATCATTTGCAAACCCTGGATCACCGAAAGTTTATACAGTAAGGGCTTTTTTCACCAAATCAGCAAAATATGTTTTACAGATATTTGTAATGTAAGAAATAGCCCATTAACAAACTTTTTATGATTTTGTCCCTTCTGAATTTTGGTAAATTCTGTTTTATACAGACAAAAAATAAATTATCTCTGACTTATCACCCTTTAAAATAAAAGTCCAGAATTTTTCTCAGGAATGGTTTCACTACCCTATCCTAAGTGAGAATATTCATTTGATTCACCTGTAACTTTTTCTCCACTTGACTCAATAAGTTGAATATCAAGAGCGGAGAGGGGTTTTATTATATATATATATATATTTTTTTTTTTTGTAACTGCAGCTCTTTTTCAATTTGTTGCATTTAGACATCAGTCTCTTAATATTTCAGAGGTTTATTTCAGAGCTCACAAACTCACTAAAGGCTTCAAGTTTTGATAGCAAATTATCAAATTACATTAACACCCAAAATATGTATTTGTTAAAGCTAACTTTCAATGGACATGTCAGGGGAGGGAGGTGGGAGGCAGGAAACGCAAGTCACTCAATAACCAAAACAAATAGATACATACAGGTGAAACCAGATAGTTGAAATTGCATAATTAAGCCATTGAAGGAGGCTGTAGAGCCTTTATCTATGTAGATAAAGACATGTGTAGGCTTAGAAGATCTAGTAGTTTTCTCACTGTTCAAATGAATTGTATTTCAATATCCACAATATTAAATACTGAAACTTATGCTTTTAGTTAGCATGACGATAAAATTATACAAAAGGGAAAAATTCAGAACGATGAAGCGAGAGGAGGATAATGAGAACCAGTAACGAGAAGATAAATTTTATTATCATATTACCCATTCCTTTTACAAAATGCCTCAATGTTATTAGAAATCCATTCAAGCCCATATTTTGCTAACAGTCAAAAAATATCATGCTAGGATCTTATTTCCAGACAGATCTTTGCTAAATGGGTCTCCTATATCTGTGAATAATTTTATTTTACACTTGTTTTGTTTGCAAGGAGCCAACACACTATGGAGATGTATCCACAAGTGAAAATAACTGCATATATCTTCATATATGACTACAGTCATGCAGAAAATAGCAATCAGTCACAATAAACCTAATAAAAGAAATAATGCCAGAAACAAGTGCAGTGCTATGAATTTTGTCACACTGTCTGGGTATGTGATTCAGTAGGATTTAACAAATTAAATAAGCTGGGGCCTAGTATAATAAAGTTGCATGCTTACAGACAGATACATTTACCAGATCCATCATACAGGCATCTCAGGAGCCAGGTCTCAATTCCAGCCGTGCCATCTCAAAACCACCAAAATCTTGAACACACAGGGAGCTAGCTAGCTGCCTACAGCTGGTGTTACACTCTTGTCTTCTCTGTAATCCAACTACTGTCAAAAACATAATAATAATGATAAAAAAAAGAAACAAATGCTTCAGCCCAGTCTTTAATTCTGAATAAACATTATTGCTTTTTAAAAAGAGATGTACTTGAAGGTGACACTGTTTACAGCTTATCAGAACAGAACTGCTGTTTCACTGGCTGCAAGAGAGGACAGTTGCACTGGTGATGTCCCCACTTGCCAGGGTACCAGATCCCCAAAGCGCTACTACAGCAACCCCTAGGGTTTAGCCCCAACACCCCCTTCAGAATCTACTTGGGAAATTACATTGGGTCTCCCTAAATGGTATAGCAGCAACTAGATAATTCATTCTCAAGGACAAACATCATCTGGGCTGAGCACTAGATGCAGTATCCCAGTGCAGAATAGATGCATGAACTACCACAACTGTATTGTGCATGAAACCAAAAGAGATAGTCTTTCATTTGCTCACAAAACTCATTGTACATTTATCTATTGCCCATTTTCATCTGTATCTTGAAACTCTTCCAACATCCAGCAATCAAGAAAGCACATAGCTCTTATCTTCTCTCTTACACTCAATTCTTCCTGAAAAAGAGAGGCCATGCTTGAGTTTCTTCTCTGTAAGAAAATATATTACTTAAATGGGAACCAGCATCTTGAGTAGATGCTTATTCACCATCTTTTCAAATTTAGAATTTCCAGTAATATATCCTCTACAAAACCATCTGGTTTTGTAGCTCTGTAGTATCTTACATGTGGTCCTGAGCTGTGTAAATTCTGTAGACTGTTTCTGCGTTATAAGTAAAATATTCATGTTGGGATTATAGGAGAAAAGAAATCCCAGCATTTGTCAACACCTCTCCCCCCAAGGTCCTCAAAGATAATTTAAATATCTAACTCCTGTTAAAAATGCACTAAATCTCATGCAAAGCCTAGAAAAGCTACAAGGCAAATATGAAGGTCAAAAAATTAGAGTTTATTTAAGACAGTCTTTTTAGGTTGATACATTTGCAAGGTGCCCACAGTGGGATATCACAAAGGACAGAAGTAGGTTTCTAATAATCTAACTCTCCAAATGCATATGCAGCTCTTCACGTCTCATTCCAGAGCAATGTATTCCAGACATAAAAGGCAAATCTGGTGCCAGTTGTGAACAGGGCCATTACTAATGCAATCTCTATATACCTGTCAGAGTATTTTCTATTAAATTTGCTTTAGCTTAGGAGAAGTTATTCTGGAAAAAAATAAAAATAATAATCACAGATAAAGATAAACTTCAGGAACTAACTTTATAAATCACACCTAAACCTTCACACTGTATTCTATAATTCAAAACAAAATGTTCAAATCACAATGTTTGTAGCATTATTTGTTTAGCTTCACTGACGCATTATGCTGCCAGATAGCTGACATACTTCACTTCTAAATGTTTAGCTTTTAGAAGTAAGATGTTTCCAATATTGATATAAATTTATGATTTGACTCCATGATTTTAATACAGATGTTGATCTTATTTAGATACTGTAATAAGATGAACTAAGTTTCTCTCCTTGCATGATGCTTTCAGACATTCTAATATATAATTTCACATTGTAAAAGCATTTTTGAAAAAAGAAAAGAAAAAGAAAAAAAAAAGGGAAGACACACACACACACACAAAACAACCCTGAAGAACTTGTCTTTAAATATTTCGTAATTCGGTAAACAAAAATAATCCAGTCAGGGATACAAGCTAAGTGGCAAAGCAGAATTCTTCATAGCTCATTAAAAAAATCTTTCTGTCTTCTTGGAACAATTTCACTTGCCTTTAATAGAAAGTCTGGATCTATCTGCAGCTTTTCTAACCAGAGCTGACCTTTATTATTTCAGTCCCCTTAAGAATGGAAATGCATTCATATGTTCCTCTGCATCCCTATAATTTACTGTGCTCACAAATTAGAAACTTCTGAATGAAATTGTGAAAGGGGAGACACACAGTCTATATCTAGATGGGAACCTAATAACTAAAACTTGGGTGTATTCCAAGAACAGAACAAGAAAATGAAAATTCACCCTCCAGGCAAACAGTTCGGGTTTTCACAGTTTTGGTGTGGTATCCTCACATCAGCATAGGCATGCAGGTTCTGCATATGCCTTTTCAAAGAGATAAACCACCAGTGGTTGCTCCACACCAATTCTGGAGGAAAATGGTTTACTGCAACAGTACAGCAAGGATAGGCAGTGACACGATGAGGTCTTGATCAGTCAGCCTCATGGCTGTGTGGGGTCAGGGTGCCACGCAGTGACCCCCTAAAAGCCATTTTCCCTGTAGGAATTACTCTGTTTCTTCTTATCTCCCAAGACCTCTTGCAATGGAAGAGGTGCAGCTGACGAGACTTTCAACAAGCCCCTTTGAGAGGGACATAAGGGGGCATGGAGGGAAGGGGAGTTTGGGGAGTCCAGGGCACAGGGCACAGGACTGCACCAGTGTCCCCAGGAACATAATGACTACGAGGAGTTTTAAATGCAGGTAAGATGGCACAGCAGAGAAAGTCCTGTTTGGTGCCAATTCTAGCCCATCTTGTCAGGTTTACCCATGTCTAACAAATTCTGCTCTTATCACAGGTGCTAGAAGAGCTTGAATGCAAGGAAGGGGCAAATTTATTTTCTTCACAAGACCAGGCTTGATACTGGCTATCCTATAAAAGATAACAATATGACTTGCTCTTCTTTATTTTGTTTCTGACAGTGCTGTTCAATATCAAAAACATATTACTTATGGGAGGAAAAGAATGAAAATTTTCAACATTAAAAGAAAATCTTTAAAATAAATATAAAAAAATCAAGATGCCAACAATTAAGTACATTTTTTTGTTGAAATGTTAAGTGATTTGCCATTAAAATTTAATATCCAATGGCAACAAATTCTTACTTTGGAATAAGATTATATATTCTTTTAAAGAGATAGCTTTTGAACTGAAAACTAAATCATATTCAATTTCCTAAATAACTTTAGTAGTCAAAAACTGATTTTATTAGAATGGAGAACCATTGCCTGTGTGTACTGCCTGTACAAGTGCCAGATTGCATATGGATTCCGAACAGAGTATTAGGTGGGTATTAGGCCTTCCTTCCCCTCCCAATTATAGCAACTGGGACACTCTTACTCCCACATTTTGTGTTGTCAGTTCAGGAACTTCAATTAGATGGGATGCTCCTCTTTTACACACAGGTTTTGCCTTTCTTGGTAAGAACAGGAAAAATGTCTGAATGGGGTTCCTGTTTACCTTTTCTTTGTCAGCAATGTGAAGCCTTCAGTAGAAGAAATGGTGGCAAAGGAACAGGTGTAATTTTAGACTAGTTTCAGTGGCACATGCCTGTTACAAGAAGTACATGATTAGTTCAGATTACAAGCTTGTTCACTACTCAATGGACAGAATGATCCTTTCATGTGATTTTACCCCAAGTGAAATAACTTGAGTTCTGACTGGAGAAAGATTGTAATAACTCTTAAGCTGTTTAATATTCTAATTATAAATAAAAAAATAAATATCTTCACCTCTTAAAATTAAAAGAATTGCAAAATATCAAAGGTCAAAAAATGTTATGTTCTTTCAAAAATAAAAACAAATTAAATAAAGAAAATCAACAAGATCTACAGAGGAAAAAGTCACCAATGAAAGACAGTTTTATGGTGTCTATAAAGATCTGATTTCATATTTTACCTATGGTTTAGTTCAGCAAGGAGAAGTGCAAGGCTCTGCATCTGGGAAGGAACAGTTCAAGGCACCAGTACAGGCTGGGGGCCACCCAGCTGGAAAGCAGCTCTGCAGAAAAGGACCTGGGAGTCCTGGTGGATACCACTCTGACCATGAGCCAGCAACATGCCCTTGCTGCAAAGAAGGACAGTGGTATCCTGGTCTACATTAGGAGCAGTGTTGCTAGCAGGCTGAGGGAGAGGATCCTTCCTCTCTAGTCCGCATTGGTGATTCCACACCTGAAGGTCTGTGTCCAGTCCTGGGCTCCCCAGTACAAGTGAGACACGGACATTATAGAGAGTCCAGCAAAGGGCCACTAAGAAGCTTTGGGACTGGAACACCTCTCCTGTGAGGAAAGGCTGAGAGAGCTGGGACTATTCAGCCTGGAGAAGAGGAGGCTCAGAGGGAATGTTATCAATGTATATAAATACCTGAAGTGAGGTTGCAAAGAAGATGAAGCCAGGCTCTTTTCAGTGGTGCACAGAGACAGGACAAGAGGCACTGGGCACAAAGTAGAATACAGAAGGCTGTCTGAACATCAGGAAGCACTTCTTTACTCTGAGGGTGATGAAGCACTGGCATAGGTTGCCCAGGGATGCTGTGGTGCGTCTCTCCTTCAGATTCTCAAAAGCTTCCTGGATGTGGTCCTGGGCAGCCTGCTTGAGTAGAAGCTGGACCAGATGATCTTCAGAGGTCAGCCTTAACCATTCTGTGATCTAAGCTGTTAGCTGTCCTGAAACTTAATAATACCTACTCACTTTTATATATATATATATATAAAGAGGGTGGAGTTCCTTATAAGCAGCAGGACCACTTTGCTTTGTAATGTCACTTGGAAAATCAAGTCTTTTTCCAAATATTTTTAGGATAGGAGCTGGAAAGTAGGAACTAAAATGCTGGAAAACTGAGTTTTTAACTTCTGTATCTAAAAGTATCAGAGCTGTGATTAATTAGTTTTAAATGTAAAGGATTGTCTTACAGTCATTTTGCGTGCTAATGGTAGCCATTTAACACTGTTAATAATTTTGTTGCATGACTTACCATATTAAAAATAATAATAATAACAACTGATCATGTTGAAATTTTCATTGAACTTTTCTTCCTTTCTTTATGCACCTAAATTGCTGTACCTTAGGTTAATGAGGAGGGTGGGTTTTTTTGTTTGTTTTGTTTTGTTTTGTTTCTTCCTGGATATATTATTGATGAGAAATTCAGCAGTTATGCCTGCTAAAGGTCGTAGTAACATTGTGAGCTTTTTCATTCTTGATCCAATCTTTAAGCCAACAAGGACAGCAACAAATTTTGTAAGATCATTAGCAAGTGGGAAACAAAACAATAACTGCACTTTCATTTAATTGGCATTCAGTTCTTTCTAAATTAAAAAGTCTACGTTGGAGCCTGAATGTATTACTTACACGTATTTCATGATTTTACACTGCTGATTCTAAGAACAAATAATGATTGCTGTCACTTCATAGTGTCTGTGTATGCACTCTGCATCATACATGTGTCCCAGGTGGAAGACAGCATGGTAATAAAAATAAATTTGTTTAAAAACAAAGCTTTCCTCTCCTTTCAACGTTCAATCTAATGCAAGGTCACAGATAACAGTACCTGACAAAGACCTCTCCTTTGTGATCCATCTGAAAACACACAGATTTTTGCTTCCTTTAAAGATGCAGTTAAATTTTATAAATTTTCAAACCTTAATGTAATTTGAAACAGAGGCCCTGCATTTTCTAACTGAAAATCAAAGACACTGATGGAGGAGGGCAGAAGGAGAGGATGCAGAGTGGAAAGAAAGGAGTGAGTTTTTCAATAAAAAATGTTCTTGTCTGAAATTTTTCTGTGACTCATTTCTTTGGAGACAAAACAATAAAGGAGGATAGTGGGATGCTGAGATGCTAATCAGGAAGAGAGACTGCTCTCCCCCACAAGCCTGTGTGTCACTGCAGTCCCCATCTCTGAAATTCAGTCCTCAAAACATACATTCATTTGGGTGATATAAAAAGAAGTATTAAATTACAGTCTTTACCATGGTAATTGTCTTTTTTTTCTTTTTTCTTAAGTTTTACACCTTGATGCTCTTCTTCTTTCTGTGTACCTGTCAGTGTCTTAGTTCTCTGCGTAACATGGGGAGCAGCATTATCCCCAAACAAGGCAGAATTAAAATGGTCCTAGTTGTCTCAGTCTTTTTTTCACGCCTCTTCTTCTCTAACATCATAATGTCTCTTTAATCACTGCTGTGCTGTGATGGGTGTAACACAGGACTGATCTTTTATCTGTTCTCTTGGAAGTGGTGAAGTGTTACAGAGGCAACCAGTATCACATATTCTATATAACGCCTAAAAATGTCCATCTCTTCCTATCCTATCTGAAGTGATTTGGGGACCAGTATCTCTTCTAATGTTTCTTTATTCATTAGTTTTTCCTGTAGTTTTAAATATTTTGCTCCAAAAACTGCACTGGATTTTGCTTAATTTGTCTTTCAATTGTTATTTTATATCACAGATTGTTTTTTCATTATGTGCTTTTACTTACACAGATTAGGGGAACTTAAATAATGAACACACAATGTACTCCTTTAATGATTGTAACCAGAGCGGCTAGAGTGCTGACTGACGTAAAATAATATGCAGTAAAAGATCAAAGGAAAACAAACATGCAGAACGGATTGAGAAAAAAATTGTTTGTATCTGCACACAAATATTTCCTTATACCAGCTGCCTGCCTGGCAAACTTTTGTGCCTATACATGAGAAAATCAATCTGAGTAGGTGTCAGAAATCACACAATAGTTTCAAGAGAAAACAGGAAAGTGGTTGTGTCTCTCTGAGGATACCTGCTTGGTGCCAGTCTAGAGGTGTTTGCTGCTGAATAGATCTCAGTTAAAATGATTTCAGTAGCCTTGCTCTATCTGAAACTGATGTTTACAGGCCCTGAGCAGCATTAGCTGGTGTGAGACCTTCCTTCCAGTTGTGTAGCAGGAGATCCTGTGCACTCAAGTGGCTCCTGGCACAAGGGACCTCAGGAGCTAGGGACTTGATCAGCAGTAAGAATGGGATCTCTCAGCTGAAGTTAGCAATGAAGCTATATGCAGGAGAAATCACTGTCCCATTTGAAACCCATCCCATTGAAACCCATATGATTTTTCTAGCTTGGCTTTGACAGGTCTCAGTTGCCATTTGAAGCAGTAAAACAGTGCGGCAGGAGGAATGCTGCTATTATTGCTGCAAAGGACTCCACAGCTATTCTCTGCTGAAAGAGTGTCACTGTTGTCTCCTTGTCAGTCATTTAAGCACAGAAAAAGAGTCATTTGATGTTATCCTTAAAACTTCCTTCATAGCTATACCTTTCCAGCGTGACCAAATGTGCACCATGAGATTCTGCACCTGAGAGCAATGCTACAGCCATGTGGTGCATTGCACCAGCAGCTGCAGGAGCCAGGTCTCCTGGTGGTGGCTGAAGCAGCATCTCTCATTTGTAATCTGGTATTTTTGGCACACCAGAAAGTGTTAAGTATGGGGACCTCTCAGGTCAAAAATCACAACCAAAATCTGCAGATGCAATATATCTATTCCAGCATCCCTAGGATATTTTTTCAGAAGTGTTTTTAACATGTATTAGGAAATCAACCCAGTGGGAGAAGATGCTTCCTGAAGGTGCAGAAAGACACTGAACAGTATTAATTTTCCCACCGTTAATGCAAAGTTTCTTCATTGCTCACATTAAAATCTAGCAGTTAACCTAGTGACTATATAACAGGAAGCAGGCTGGAAACAATCAGTTAACATTGATTCGTATGCAGCATAAGCCTGGCAAATAATACATTTTGGTTTTGCTGTATTTATATCTGTTTATTACAGAGCAAACACTTAATCAAGGCTGTAATAACAATATATTTCAATTATTTATTTTATCTGGGAAAGAAAAATTCATTGAAAAAAATAACAAATTCTCAAACAGTTCTAGGCATCTGACATTTCACATATAGTTGAAAGCAAATGCTCATATGAAAGTAGGTTAAACCAGCTACAAATCTAGACTTTGCTACTATAAACTATGCAGTAAATAATGTTACTATGTTGTCATGTTTCCTGTCAAAATTTTTCTATCAACACTTTTTAACAAAAGTCTTTGACGAAATGAAATATTTTATGGATTACTTCATAGAAAAATACGGACATGTCATTAAGAGAGCATACCGCTCCAAATGAAAAACTTCATGCATCAAAAAAAATATATATATATTTTTTTTTTCCAGCTCTTATTTTATGACAAATAAACATCAGGGAAAAGAAAAAGCCTTTCTTTCTGGGCTGGACAAATTACATTTCATTACCCTTCTTTCAGTCAGGCAAGAAATCTGCCCAAATGTGATCTGGAAATCCTATTTACAAATGTGTCATAAAAAATACATTTTATTTGAAAAGCTGCAGATAACTATTCCTAATTATTTGAAGTTTGTATTCAGTAGCAATACAAAATCTTTCTTCCTATTTCTTCTAACAGAATAGTCACAGCATATAGAAATCCCATCTGCTTTCTCAGGAAATGTCCAGACACTTTCAGTTCTACCATACTGTAGAAATATTTACATTTCCAGCAAGTAAACTTTTCATTTTGTTTTCCTGTCAATAGGAAGGCAGTAGTTGTAAGTCAGAAGTACAGTCAGTGTTGAAGAAGCTGTCACAAATGAGCTAATGTATAAAGAATGAGAGCTTTGGTGCTTCTAATAAAACAGTTGTCTGACTAATAACTACATATGCTCTCCATAGCACTAATTACCCCTGCTTTCAGAAGTAAAATTAAAATGTATCCATGCAATAAATGACTGCAGATGCAGCCTCAGGTGTGAAATTTTAGAACCTCTGTACTTCATTTAAGTCATAATCATGATTTTTAGTTCTGTTTGTCAAAGTTCTGTGCATTTATGTGTAGTTAAGTAGTTTAGCATATAAGTACATGCATAATGATGCTGAGATTGTTAGTCCTTTTTTTCTTTGTCCGTGCTTCAAATTCTCGTGATGAGAGTAACTATAATATATTTCAACCCAAATGGTATTTTAATTTTCAGAAGTTGCAAAACTTCTAGAATAAAATGCATTTATCTCTTCAAAAGGAACAGCACTGCACCGGCAGTGCTCCTAGGATAGCACTACATCTGAGAGGGTCATTTATCTTTCAGTGTCATAGTTTGCAGGTTTGATAGTTCTGTGCAACTACAGCAGAGCTTTCCCATCTGGTCTGCAAAGCACAAGCATGGAAAATGGCTCTTTTATGAGCTCTCACTGTGGTTACTGAATTACAATTCCAGTGGAATACCTGTTTTTGCTACGCAAAACTTGGACTGCAAAGTTTGCTTCCCTTTAGTTTTGTTTTTCTGTCTCCTTCCTTGCATGGCCCAGTATTTTGGCAGCCCTGCAGAGCCAGTCAGGGCCCAGCCTTGCCCTCCTTGCACTGGGCACAGCTGCTCAGCCAAGCTTGCTGCCCCTCTCCTCTGCAGCTTTACCTAGCCTCCCCGTTCGCAGTCTGATTTCGGCACCAACTCTGGCTTTAAATGCTGCAAAGCTGAGACAAGGTAGGCAGTGTTCATGCTTCACAAGGAAAATAAACCCGGATACTGTACAGTGTAATGGGCTTTTACAGTTTCATAGCTGTTGAGGTCCATACACAAAATTAATATTGACCTGAAGGTGAAGTAGATTGAATGTTGACAGAAGTCCCTGAAGAATCAATGGAATTTCAGTGCTGTTAAACACCAAAACATTATACAATCTTCTTTTAAATACAATATCTGACTAAAAAATTCCTAAAATTAAACATGTTCATTACAAAAAAAAGAAAAAAGAGGAAATCTCTGTTCTAACCAGCTTGAATTTGAACATCAAAATTGTGAGCAGAGCCAACCTATTTCAATACAATTATCCCGCATGTGATATATACTATTGATTTCTAATTAAATTGGAATTACTTTAAAACATGAGTCAGAGCGGTCACTGAAGGTTTGTAATAGTAATGCCTGATGGTAGGCTTTCCTTATTTTTCCTGGTTCTGAATGTCTGCATCAGTTGCTTTAAACTTTATGAAAAGTACAGTTTATTGAACAGATAGGTGGAAGCACTGAACAGGCAATTTTTGCACCTTGAGAGCTCCAGAAATGTGTTTTTTAGTTAAATAGTAACTGAGCTATTCTGAAAAAAATAAAAATAAAAAAATACAGTTCTGTGTGCTGAGTATTCAAAATGGGTTATGGATTCTTTTAAAAATCTTGTTTTTCTGTTCTCTAGAAATTTAACTTGCTCAAATCAAGACCCAAAGAGACACACAAGCCCTTCCTTGGAGAGTGTTCTGGGCTATGTCTTGATTCCTGTTGTCTGTTTTTTTTTGTTTTTTTTTTTTTTTAAGCTCTGCTTGACAAATAAAAGAGTAGAATGTTATGACAAAGGAAAGCTACCTGTCAAAAATTAATCCACAAGCTGAACAAGCTGAAGATCTCTTGGAATTGTATGTAACAGCAAGACTGGTATAATAATATCACAGTGTTGTCTGTCAAAATATTTTTTTTTTTTTAAGCTGAGAGTATATTGGTCAAATATTTGGGGCCATTTTTTTTAAAATGCTCAGATGTGAAGTTGATAAAGAGCCATTTCCAGCACTTAACTTCAGTAATACAGCCAGCCTAGAGTCCAATTTTGCCATAAAATGTGGTCATTGAAATCAACGCATCATACTGATGCAAGGCTGCATAAAAAAGGTCCTAAATGAATATTCACTGGGATATGCTCCGTGTGCACTGGCAGTGCTGCACCTTGCTGCTGCTTGCTGGGCTGGCTCAGGCAGCTGGGCTGGCAGCCAGTGCACTGGGGTCCAGCCACCCACCAGCGGGCTTTGCCCCAGCTGACATAACGAAGAGGCTGAATTGAAACAGCATCCTTTGAGACACTGCGAGGTGATGAGTTCGGTAGGTAAAATTCAAAATATTGTAGGGCAAGGAACAGACCAGTGATTTATCCAGTGGCTTCACGAGAGGACCTGGTAATCTCTGGGATGAGCCCAGCTCATCCACAAAGATGTTAGAAAAGGTATGAATTTTTGTTTTTATCTATAAGGTAAGTCTTAGAATATTAGTGATGGGATAGACTTATTTTTTCATAAGATGTTTTGAAGATAAAACACTGAAAAATGTAGTAAATAGGGCATTCATTTTTCAAATACTTAGGCTGCTTATAGACAAATTGGAAGATGAAATACTAAGATTTTTCTCTTAAGTGAAACATTATTCTGCTTGTATGTTTAAGTGCTAGAACAGAGAATAAATCTGATGGGGATAAGTCTTCCTTTGGCTACTGTTTTCTAAGCTGTTGAAAGTTAGGTTTTTATTTTCAAGTGTCTACTTCTGGTCAGTTGTGGATCTCAACCACAAACACTTTAGAAATTTATGAGTTATGCCTGTAAAATGACTGTGCAAATGGATTTTGTGCAAAATATTCTTTTCATTGGTGACAGATTGCCAAAGGTAATTTTACAGTTTCAATTAATTATCTGCTTCTTTGGCAACTGAGTGGCTGTAGTTCATAGCCTGCAATAAACATTTATTGTTTCCTACATCCATTTGACATTTTACTCAATTTTTCCAATGAAAAAAGTTAATGGATATCAAATGAAAAAGCAGCTAATAAATGAGGCAAATATCAATATTATATGCATCTACACATTTGCATTGTGCATATCCGAACCAAGGACAGATCTCAAAGTTATTCGAATTGTTATGCAGTAGATTTTCTAGAATTTGACACCCTCATGGTCACACCTGGTGGTGCTACACGTGCAGAGCAGGGCACTGAGGGATGCCTGCTGTGGCAGGGACTGCGACTGCTGTCACTTGAGCCACAGCCAGAGCCTCTGCTTACCCTCCCTACCTATTCCTGCTATACACATACAGCTGCTCACACAAAAACCTGCAGGGTTTGTTTTCTGCCAGTTTACAACAGTCATGTATGGATTTAGGAAGCCTGAATATTACATTATGACATTTTGGAAACAGAACATTCATTATGCTGTGCCTTCCTTGAGGATCTATTGTATTAAAGTAAGAGGTAGAGAAGGAGTTTTCTTCTATTAGTGACATCTCCCACTTTCTGTAGATGGACACTCACTGTACAGCATGTGTGTCGATGGAAGATCTTGCTCTACTGTTCCTTCATGGGCAGGAAATACAACTTCAGTGCTGTGTGATTTCATCATCATGTGCCACCCTGCAATAAACTGATGATTTTATTGGGTTATTTATGAGAAGAGACATGCCCTTCTTCCAAGGAACAGAAATAGCAGAAAGATCCAACATGCTTCCTTTCTCATTTCACAGCCCTTAGGGATTCACTGCAGCTAGCTGGATTCATGGGTTTTAGTGCCATCTCTAATTAAAATTAAACAAGTTAAACCACAGACTTTCATATCCCCTGACATGAATCAATCTAATTGTGTTCTGTGATTTTCTAACAATTTTGAGAAATAAATTGATTTTTACCTTTCCTGTTACTTCTACATAGTTATATGAACAAGTCTAAAGTGACTTAGTGCTGTGATCTGTGTAAGATTTTTTTTTTTCCATGCAGTTTCAGGAACCAGACTGAAAAACACCTACAGAACCAGGCTTTTAAAACTTAAAGGAAAAGAGAAAAACACTTGCTGTGCTCTCATGTCCAATTCCCCTACTATTACAAGTAGTCATAGCCATATTGTGACTTCTTTGCCAGTCCCTTCTATCTCCAGCAGCTGAAAATATGGTCCTGCTTGGGTCTGCTAAATGTAGGGTAAAGAAAGGGAGAGAAAGCATCATGAAGGAGGTATTGTTTTTAATACCTTTTGTGTTCACTTTAATTACATCAATTTGAAGCCCAACTCCAGAATGACATTTCCCTGCCATATTCCAACACATTACAACCCATAAGACTTTAGAAAGTCTTCAGGAAAGGTCTTTGGTTTTAGCTTCTGGAGCACATAGTGCTGTCTCATTTGAAAGTATTCTTTCAGTGTTACATTAACTGAAATTACAGGAAGATAAGTGGATGGAAAAAAATAATAATATATTTTTAAAATGTATTAGGCCAATTTTCCCTCTGGTGTAAATCCATGAGACATAGGCCAGAGACAGAAAAAATGTAACTACTATTTAGAGATCTTGGAAGGACAGCAGGGTCTTTAAAGCAGAGACCCACAGTGTTATGACAAATAATCAGGACAGCATCTGGAGAGACCTGGATGTACTTGGAGCTGAAAGCAAAAAGGATTTTATTTTATTTATTTTTTTTGACACAGAATCATTGAAAAGAAATTTATTGTACTTTTCCTTTTGTGTGGCTTAAAATTCCTGCAAACTTAAACCAGTATCAAGTACTCTTCATTAGTCACTGCATTCATTAAGGACCAACTGTCAAGTGAAAGTGTAGCAGCTCTGGGCATGTAGCTGAGCCGGGCTCCAGACGGCTGTTGTGTGAGCTGTGATGAAGAGCCTTTACCAAGACTGAAATGAGTGTTGTTTTTGTTATACATGTCAGATTGTCCCCGCCTGAGTTATTTCTAGTAAATGTTATAATCCCTTAGTTTAACCCTCAGCTTAAGTCAAAATATATAAATCAGTGAAGGAATATTTTGCGTCTGTGTTTGAATCTGAATTCCTTCCTAGCCTACTTAACTGCTTGGTAGATATTTTTTTCTTATTTACTAACTTTTATATTTGATGTAAAGAAGTAAGAGATGTGATATGGACTTGACCTTGAAATCCTCATAGTTTGGAGGGTTGGGGAGGAGATGTCCAGCATTTTCAGTATTTTCCTTCACTACAGCCTCTCTAGCACTGTTGGTGAAAGCAGTGGAAAATCTGACTTTACTAGGAAAAGAGAAAGATCAATATTTCAACTTATTTATTTATATAATTACTACCTTGAAATAAATCAAAATGTAGTTCCAAAAAGCTTCATATTTCTTACTGACAACTGATCAGATACTTGCAGTGAAAGCCATTAGCAAATCCCATGTGCAGTACTCACTATTTGTGTGGTATATTTACAGTTCTTTACAAAGCAAGTGGTGGAAGGGTAAATACTTTGCCTTAAGGAGCAATCTGAAAGACCATTCTTCATTAAATGTAGAGTTACATGAGTTGCTTATGGAAGGAAGACAAGTTGGAAACCAAGTTATCTCTCCAGGGAGAAAGTAACTGCTCATATTTTGATATATTTTTTTCTAAAATATGAACAGGAAAACCTCAGTGTCTCAGATGCACCAACTTATAGTTACCGTATTAATTGTTTATTGAGTTCATCACAGCCTGGATTTTATAGAGGCATGAACAAGCCTCCCACAATGCTTGCACCATAAAATATTGCTAAAGGCTTTGCCAATGATGATCCAAACTCTAGCTCGGCTACAGTTAAAATGTTCCCAGTGTCAGAATAAGTGTAATACACAGCCAGTGGGAAATGTGTACCACCAAAGTTAAATGCACTTCCTTAACAAGCTGAACTCTACATATCCCCCATCAGCAGAAGATAATAAATGCAGTGTTATCTGTGTAGAAAAGTGTACTTCTAGATGCTTTTTTTCCTTTTACAGAGACCCTTTTACTTACTGTGAAGAGAGAGTAAGGGACATCTTTCATCTAGGAGTGGCATAATGAAAAACAGAATGGGTTGGGGTGTCCAAAGTCACCTGTAGGAATAATGTGAAGGCAGCTTCTAAATCCTCTTGAAGAGAGATTTAAATGACATAGCTCCTTTTGGACCATTTAGAGGGGAGAATATTTAGTAAGTAAGAAACAACCTGGAAAAAAGGACAGGGAGATTTATAAAGGAAAGAAGAAGAGAGTGAAGGGTAGTGTCACTGCCATGGCAATATTTACTCTTCAACTCTGTATGGGAATGCAAAGTTTGATTCCTACATGGAGCAATGCATGAAATACTAATGAAGAAAACAGCGTCACTACCACCCAGCTCACAGACTTTGGGCTTGCAAACATAAGAAAAAGAAAATGAAACAAGGTATTTGGAGTGCGGTGTATGCTCTGGCTTTAAATTAATATAGCCAGAGCACAGAAGCAGCACTCACTCCGTGATGCCATTGTCTCCTTTAGAGAGCCCTGCTCCAGGTGGGGCACAGGGCAGATCCCCACCATCTGCATCGAGAAGAGATATCTGCATAGGTAGTGGGGAACCACTACCTGTCTGGGAACTGTTTGTCACCCAGGACAAAGCAGAACTGGCTGCAAGCACTGACTGACTCCAGGATACCACTGACGTGAGCCTTGATCAACAGATAAAATCTTGATCTGGATACACCAAAGTGGGTGAGTGCTGGATTAAAATTTCTCAGAGTACTTTTCCAGAGTGAGTGTTATATATATGTGGATCACTGGAGGACGATAAAAGAGTGGGACTTCTGCAAATAATTCCTCATGTTCCTCATCATTTGAAAATGCTAATTTTATAATGAAGAACAAACCATATCTGATCTACTTGACTTTGCTTGGGATGTGCCCTGTTGTCTTTCTGTGGGTTTCTGGGGAAGGACCTTCTGAAACCCACCTTGAGGCCTTAAAGACTTTGTTTAGCTGATGTTAGCAAATGACCATCAGGGTTTACAGTACCGAAGCGTCACCCATTTTTTCCCATTCACCACACATTATTAAGTGTTTTGGTAAAACAGTGGAATTTTTTGGAAGAATGTTATTGGCAACTACTGCTTTTCCTGTCCAGCTCCTTTCTCTGATACTGACAAGGGGTGGAGCCATCCCCGAAGGACTTTCTCTTTGGTGGAAACTGAAGCACAAGTGATGTTTCCAGCATGGAGGCCTCCTCTTCCCCCTTTCATGTACTGCACCCCACCACAGTGGCCCCTGCCTCTCCTCACTCTCCTTAAGACCCATGGCAGCCACAAGCCTTGCATGCATGGCAGCTCTGCTCCTCCAAAGCGAAGAGGGGGCACTGTAACTACATGGAGACAAGGCAGGGACGGGGACCTCCTTGGGTCCCAACCTGTTAGTCAACCCTGGAGAAAGCAATGGGAGTAGTGGTGAAAAACACAGCAGGGCTGGGGAGGGCTAGGTGGGCCAAAAGAGGATGGGGTAGAGCACACACTAGGATACCACCATAATATGATCACAGTAGTATCCTTGTACGTACATTTTGGTATTGCTAGAAATTACATACATTTTGTTTGATGGCAGTACTACAGTATCCCTGTGTTACCCAGTGCTATTTTGATTGTAAGAGCTCACACATTAAAAATGCAACAAACACTTGTATGATTTCCAAAATTATAGCATTGCCATTCTGCCTTATAGGTTGTGTCTCTTTTGGTAGCAAACACTTATGTTACTTTAGGTAAGGATCTGTAGCTGCTTTTGGGGTAGGGCCTTGGCTTTAACAAGACTATGACTGAATTAAAAGGACAAATTTGTTGCTTTCTCATTTCATTTTGCTGGAGGGAGGAAACTACAAAATTATTAAGTGCAGAAAGCAACGCAGTATCTTTGAAAATAACTACCCAAGCATCCAAACCTAGATATAGAGTTCTACCTCAATAAACTAATGAGGTCTACCTACTTGCTAAGAGTTCAATCAAGAGTCAGATTTAAACTCAAACTTATGTTGACTTCTGAAGATGACTTTATTCAGTTTACATGAACAGGCAAATGATGACAGATTTTTTTATTTTTTGATTTTTTAAAAGAGTTTATAAACACTATGGTGGCAAACAAGTCAAGAGCAAGAATGCATTCTGGTGATGCTGGAAAATTATGTGGATACATATGGACTTAGGCTCAAATGTGTTCATTTACATGAAAGAAAAATTGATACAAAAATGTTGGTATTCATTTCTGTGTACAAACTGAAATGTCAAAAAGAAAATCTTTGAACACTTTTGACATTTCAATGCATTTACTATCTGTGTTTTCAGATCTGTGTCTGTGATTCAGTGAAGCAATGTTCACAATATGATGCAAGAAGAAGATAAAGTGCCTCTTTACTACTGGGATTAATCCACAGGGATGTCTGATCTAACAGTGAAATTACTGGAGAGAAAAAAGGAGAGAGGAGGGAAAGCAAAAATTGTTTATAACAATTAAAATAACATAAATTTATACAGAATTTATTAATTACTATTTTAACATTTATAATTTTGTTCCTCAAAGGAAGTTATGAAATACTTGGATCACAAGCTTTTCCTGACTCCTGTCCTTTGTTCAGATGAAGTTTAGCTGGAAGAATAGGAAAAAGTATGAACTTTTTCATGTAAAAGGCTACAGATCTTTAGAAGAAAGAAAGCAGGAAATGTTTATAACTAGTTTTATTTGACCTTGAGAGGTTTGAGAGGTGGACCCATGTAAGCCTCATGAGATTCAACAAGTTTGGGGTCCTGTGCCTGGGCCAGGGCAATCCCAAGCACAAATGGGATGTAGAATGGATTGAGAACAGACTTCCCCTCACCAGAGAAGGCCCTGGGCATGTTGGTTGAGTAGAAGCTCAACACTGAGCCTGCAGCTGCAAGCTGGAGGCCTACAGGAAAACCGGGGAGGGACTCTGTCAGTGAGTTTCATGACAGGACAACAGATAATGGCTTTAAACTAAAAGAGGGTAGATTTAGATTAGATATAAGGATGATATATGAGGGTATGAGGGTGGTGAGGCACTGGAACAGGCTGCACAGAGATGATGAGGATGTCCCATTCCTGGAAGTTGTTCAAGGACAGGTTGGATGGGGCTTTGCACAACATGATTTGGTGGGAGGTGTCCCTGCCATAGCATAGGGGTTGGACCTAACTAATTTTTAATGTCCCTTCCGGTGCAAAGCATTCTATGATTCTATGTTCTCAAAAGAATTTAAAAGAAAATAGGTAGAAAACATTTTCATGTAAATCTTTCTGAATTTCTGGTACTGCGTTCTACAGATGAATCAGCCTTTAGATCTGTTAGCAGAGTTTATTCATGTTGTAGCTTAACTAAATGTGTTTGCTTTAGTTGCTTAGTTTTTCTTTCCTCCTCATGGTGAGACCAGTTGGCCCTTTATATTTTTTGCCCCTCTCTGCATTTGCTTTATAACATATCTTTATAGGGTATCTCATCTTACTCATTTTCTTTCTAAATGAAACAATATTTCAATTTCCTTCCATATAGCAGCCATTCTGTAATTCTAATAACATATCTTTTCTGTTTGTGAACCTCTTTTATTGCTGTCATATCCTTTTCTGAGATAGAATGATAAGAAGTGAGCCAAATATTCCGAAGAACAGCCTATAATTGATCCTCGGAACAACATTATAATATTTTTTTGTGTTGTTTTCTAGCTCATTCCAGCAATGTTTTGGTCTCAACAATTATTGGAGCAGAAGACATGAAGGGCTCAAATTTCCCTTCCATTGTACAACAGCTTGAAAATTTTCAGTAATTCAATTCACTGACAGCTGTATTCCCTTCCTCCAAGCATTCTGACCTGTCTGAAGGTGCTCATAGCTTCCTCTAGTTACATTTGCAGCTCAAATATCCATGCTGAAGTAGCCCATGCCACATCACAAGCATATCTCCTCTTTCTCAACAGCACCCACAAAGTCAGTTTCTTCTCACAACTTTCCAAGAATAATTAAAAACTAAAAACAAGAACAAAAAGAAATAGTGAGATCTCAGGTTTACTTTCCATTCTTTGAGGGGCTGCAAATGAATCAGATTAACTTTTTTCTACTGACTTCTTTGTGCTGGTCATCAGAAAGAAATTAAAATGTTCTAGAAGATGTGAAACATTTGTGCAAAATAAAAGATTATTTGAAAATAGTTTTGAAAGCAATGGTCCAAACACATGCTCCTCCTGCTTAAGCTAGAAACCACTACCCAGAGGCTGACAGTAGCGACGCCAAGGGACTACCTATCTGTCTGTCTTCTGCACACCTTCCCACCTCCCACTGACAGCTTTCCTCAGCATCCAAGTCTTCTCATGGGATGTCAGTGCTTGTATACCATGATGGTCCTCCTCTCACTTCTTCTCTTACTTCCTTACACTTTTCTTCACTTTTCCCTTTCAGTATCCCTCAGCTTCTTCTTCCCACTTTGCTCTTCCCGTCACAGGTTCCCTGCCCTCTCCTGCAGCAAGCTACACCACCTCCTCTCTCTCATTTCTCCCCCTGGGGACTACAGAGAACAGTTACACCCTCACACGGTCCCCTGCATCACTCCCTCTGATCCTGGTCCAGAACTGTGTCCCCATCTTGGCATAAGCCCATCTGCAGATGTCCCCCAGTCTTCTATAGCAATTTTATTTCTGCAGTCTCTTTACCCTCTTGTTCCCCCACATCTTTCTTCTTCAGTAAGTGCACACATCACACAATTTGAAATGCTTTTCTACAGCCTTTTGTAATTCATTGCCACTGCCTTTTCAAAAGTCTTGTGTACAACACTTATCATTCTTCCTTCAGGTATGATTATTATAATTCTCTTAAAAAAGCAATCAGGATAAATTTATGCTGCTTCATGCTTCCAGCTTTAACATTTTCTCTTTTTATATGGGGGCCTTTTTCTTGGTGTTTTCTTTACAGAGTGGAGTTATTAGATACATAAATATATATTAAATACGTTTGTTATAAAATGTTGCCTACATCTCCTCACATGCTGTTGCACCTCTCAATTAAATGACTCATACGACTCAAAGGCACTTTATATGTAGATATATTCTATGTTTGTCCTGCAGACCACCCACTGCTAGCAAATACAATTATCATTTTATGATTGGAGGAGAGCTGGAGGGATACAGAAGCATGCGTTCATGCATGTGCAAGTGTGCGAGTGTGTGTGTCTCACTTGCTAAATATACTTGGAGGGAGGGAGGGAGGGAGAGAGGGAGGGATGGATAGATGGATGGATGGATGGATGGATGGATGGATGGATGGATGGATGGAAAAATGCACATGTGCATACTTACTTGGGGTGGGAAAAAAAGGAGAAAAAGTGAAGTAAAATATTCTGGGCAATATGACTGCAGCACATTCAAAATGTAGCATACTGGCACCAAGTGTACTGCAGATGAATATTAAGGTCTGCATTAAATGTAGTGCTAACAGTATTCCAAGCCTCCTGCCCAGGCTGGCGCTGGCAGAGTATCTGCAGCACAGCAGTCAAGGAAGGGCATGGGGGAGGCTGTGCGTTGGCCAAGCCGAACCTTTTCTCCTCATCCACAAGCACACCTTTCTGTCACTGCATATCTTTTACTCAAGATTACTTTTAATCCTACTTTGCAGAAGATTAAATAATGAGATTGTATTCTATGGATTTTTTTTTTTCTGGGCTTTGAAAGAAAGGCAATGCAAAAGCAGCAAAACCTGGAAATAATTTTGAAAGAATAAGATGTTTTACTGTAATGTGATTTGTAGCAGGCTATGATATAGTCACAATGACTGAGTGTTTGTGGTGTTAACAGGTGTTTACTCCCATACAGAGATGGATGGGAATTTTTCATCAAATCATATTTTGAACTTCTCATGCTGGGCTCATCTGAATTCTCAAATTAGATTTTCTTGAAAAAAAAAAAAGGTTAGTATATTTTTCTCTCCTTTCTGAAAGGTCATAATAATAATGTATTCTATTAGTCAAAATAGTCATTTTAATTTTGGTATCTTATTTTTATATTTCTCATTATATTATTTCTCATCATTTATAAGAGCGCAATTTTCATATCTTATTGAAAAATAAGATATGTTCCAATGAGATAGCAGTTCACCCATATAAATAATAAAATGAACATTGGATATCTCAACAACATTAACATGCAGTGTTGTTATGGTAGTGACTGCCATTTATGACAGTGAAAAAACAATGAAATAAAGCATATAACTTTGAAGCTTGGAAACAATTTTGATTTCTTTCAAACAATTTAAAATCCAAAAGTCAAGTTTCTGTATAAAAGAATGCTTTTGCAGTGCCAGAAGGGGAAAGATATTTGAAGAGAGTGGAAATGAAAACTACAATGATTAATTTCACTATTTATTTTACATATATTTTTTAGACAGACATTGCACAATGAAGACTGATGCATTGCATAAAGTAGGTAATTGCGGTTCCCGTGAGAGCAGCAGAATGCCCAGGATACTTTTCCAGGCCTCACAGCAGAGCTATCACAGTGAAAAGAGATGGATTACAGGGAGCTGTGGAAACAGAAAGCAGTTTTGACAATCCAGACCTCTCAACAACAAGTGCCTGGACAGAGCATAGGGGCAGCCCCGGGCTCTGTCCTTCAGCAGGGAAAGCACGGGGATGATGCAAATTCCTGCACAACCGGCATAGCACCAGGGGCTGAGGAGGGCATTGAGGCGGTGAGCCTCACTGGGAATGTGCGAGATGTGACAGCTCTGACAGTGTAAAACCCAGGGTGTGTATATGTGAGGATGTGCATGCATATCTCTGCCCTTTTCTACAGCAGGCTTTCTTGGTGACCTTTCAAAAACTATTATTAAACAAGAGGAATTTCAGTCCACTGCTTGGTACTCTTGACAAACAAGCTTCTTGTGTAGCTGCTAACATGTGTACATCAGGACGTGTACCAAGAGCATTGCGTTTAGACAGTAATATTTTTAATGCACCTATCCTCTTCAGCAATCTCATTTGATGACTCCAACGGAAGCAGCCAGCCCCTTCCACAGTCCCATGTGGTTTCTAGAGGCAGACATTTGGTAAAATAATGTCTTTTGAATTTATTCTCCTATGAGCTTTGGACAATGAGATGTGTGAGTTTTCAGTTCATGCAGTTTGGATATATATATATACACATATATATTTTTCTTTTTTTCAATAACCATTTATTTTTTAAGTTAGAGGTCTGCTCTGCAGTAACACAGTGCTGAGGCTGGGAGGGGATACTGAGCTGCATGTGCCCACAGCAGCACTCACGGCCTGTGTTTCTGTTCCTTTCTCATGGGCCTTTCCATTTTCATCCAGTTGCCCATTTGAATCAAGCTACAAAATAGCCCCATACACATCGTGTCTTACCAAAAGATCCCCCTAATAAAGAGCTGCTAATAGAGTTGGTGCAGTGGAGTTTATATGATGGGTTTTTGTGGTCAGTCTTCATGAACATGATTTTCAGCTACTTGAAAGTACTATGAAGAGATCATAACCATGGTTTTGTAACAACAGGTCACATTATTTTCAAGAAGATTAAAATGGAAGTGCATGTGGTTTTATATTCCTGAAAGCTAGTGACTTAATTCCATGAAAGTCACAATAACTGTTCTTGTACTACAGTAACCAAGACTGAGATTTTGGACAGATGAGGTTAAAAGAAACTTTCCAAAGTACTTAGGACAGTTTAAATTTAAATATCGGGGGGGGGGGGGGGGAAGTTTTTGCAAACACCCTGTTAACATGGAAGTTCTGCCAACCTCCAATCACGTCATTGTCTTCTTCCTTTTTTAAGTAAAGATAGAACACCTTTCACTCATCTGAGTTATTTATGTCAGCACCTAGAGAAGCTGAGACACAGCAATTCCAGTGAAATCTTGTGCGTAGTGTCAAAGCTACTGCCTGCAGCTGCTCATCAACCATAGCATTCATTTCACATCTTACGCATTGTGTGACTGGAAAAGGAAAATATTTTCCCTCTGTCTCCCCCGGTTTATAGTGCCAGTGCATCACTGTATCACTCAGTGTATCACTCTGGAGTATGACACAGACTCCTCTCCAAGCAAAGGTAATGAAGTGAGATCACCCACATCATAATTTTCATGAGTTTAAATCTGTATGCCTTTGTAATAAGCTGAGCATGCCAGCTATTTGCCAGTAACTACTTCACATGTTATACGGGTCTTGCCAGCAGGGTAGTCAAAACATAAATGAGTGTCTTGGACTCAGAGAGGCATCCTACAGATGGGTAATCAATAAAATAGCTGTTTATATGTTCATGTTTTTATGAACAGCATAGTTGGCAATGGCAAAAGATTCTCCTCACTATGCAGAATTGGTGTGTTTCAGCCTCAGACTGCATGGATCCCCCACAGGGGTGAAAGGAGAGATCATTTTTCGTGCTTGCCTTGCACATCCTGTGTGTCAGCACAGTTCTTAACTAACATCAGGCAATAGAGACAGTTTATTTGGATTGGCATTCCCTCTGATCACCTGCCTTCATCTTTTGAATCTTTGTCCCATCATACTGAGACAAAACATTGAAAAGTCTAAAAAGTATTTGTTGATGTAGAAAAAGATCTTGACGATGACATATTTAGGAAAATTTATTAATGTTGAAATTTCCAAGCAAAGAACTGATGTTCTCCATTAACACTGATTATTTCTCCATTTCCTCTTCCTTTTGGGAAGTCTGTGCCTTTAAACTTGCTGAAACAAAGCAGAACTGTCACATGTGATGCTTTTCAAAGAGTTTTCTTGCACTCCTGAATAGCTTCACCTAGAATTAAATTGGATACTGCAAGCCAAAGAAGTTACAGCTTATACTTAATGTCTCCTGGACTATCTAGCTCTGTTCAAGAGCTTACTTTACATACAGTTATTACAACATGGCAGGGAGGAAACATCTCCCCTTCCTACACGACAGCCCACACCATGAGTCTTCCAACAAATTTTCTGAATGTCTTCCCTACACAGAGCCACCTTTCACTTCAGCAAGAGCTACTGAGAGCCTCCCCCAAAACAGTCTGTGGCCCAAAAAAGCTGACAGCTGCTGCTTGCTTTGGTGCAAGAAAAGATCATAGCCTTCCAGACTGAGAGTACGCAATAAAGCTCATATGGAATGTTAACCAAGCAGCTCCTTCCCGCTCTTAAATTATTTTTTCTTAGTTGAGCTTCACTGAGTTGCAGCCCTGAAGCCATGTTCTTCACTCCCATCAGCCTTATTTTATGCACTTTTCTCTCCTTCATTCCCCTGTTGTCCTAATCAAGATTTCAATGAAGAAATAAATTAGTTTAAATAGACTATTTTATATCAGTCTCCTTTCTGGCTGTTGGTTTTTGCCACAGTCACTAGGTATGGGCATCACTTGACTGGAAAAACAAAAACAAAAGCAACAAACAAACACCAACAAAGAAACAACAACATTTTTTTTTTCACTGATTAACCCTTTTTATTTTCTTTAAAAGGATGGAAGAAACTTGCAACTGCTCTGATTTCTCTAGACTACTTGGGCAATTAATATTTACACATTCTCATCTTCCAGCTTTCCTACTTCTGTGAAATCAACCTCCAGCACATGCCTGGTTGTACCGATTGAATTCCTAGCACTCCCCTAGTCAGACTCATTTGTTACACAGTTCTGTGTTTGACTATACTTTCCTTTGAATTTTCAAATTTAATCCTCCAGTTAATTTTTAGATCAACTGAAGTGTTAGAAAAATTCTCTTTAATTAAAGTATTTATCCTGCATTCTTTGTAGATAGTTAGTGAAAATAATAATTCAAGTCCACTAATAGAATTCAGATAATGATGGCTATAATGTTTCTAAGTGCTTCTTAAAACAGCCACATTTTAAACTAAAAACACAAACCAAATCTTTATTTATTTTGTTAAGCAATCTTGAACAGTCCCCAAGATGAAGTGCACTTTTCATTTTGGATGTATAGTTTCTTCCAAAGCATTAGTGCTTTTGGCTGGCTAACCACTGTATTCCTCCTACCAAATTATTAATTACACAGTCTATCAAAGCAAGCAGTCAGATAAATGGCTTGCCCTGCCTTTCTTGCCTTCTTGTTGTCTAAAATCATCTTCCCACTCACATGGAAGGATGAACATCATGACATGCCCTCCTTCACCCTGAACCTGAAAGAATTCAGGATTTTTTATTTGTGGACAAAGGCTGGGAGGAAGGAGGGAGCTTTGGGGGCAGGTGAGAAGAGCCCTGCAGTCTTGGGCTGACTCTGAAGCTGTTACATGAAAGGGTAATGCAGGCTACAGTGTTGTTATCCACAACCTAAATATCCGAAACCTAAATATTCTGATATGGGGAAAGCCTATAAGGAGTCCCAGAGGGAGGCATGCTTGATCTTATTTTGTTCTGTGTTGTCATGATAGACGTTTCTCAAATATTTCCATCTTATTTGACCCCACTGAACTGATGGAAGAGGCTTTTTATTAATTAAGCTATTAACAATTTAAAAACAAAAAAAGAAAATGAATCTCTTGTTATAATTCAGCAGTAAGAAAGTCATCCTTCTTCTAAAACAAAGGAACCTAGTGTATGGCAATTCGTATTTCATACTTCTTGCTTGAGCAGTACAACCTTGGCCCCCCAAGACTCTATAGAACACCTTCCAGTCTCCACCACTAATAACAGCCTTCCAGAATTATTTCTGTGTTAAATTCTTCTGTTATTTGTTGAAAATCATGAAAGTCTTACATAACTCAAAGGTAAATTTAAAGTTTTGCCTGCCCCCTTATCTAGAGCTGCCAGATACCCAATTTAATGAGCTTGCATAGAGGAAATATTAAGTAATTACTAAAATTATCATTATATATATTCTATTGTATATATTATTTTTATAAAATAAGTTAATATTATAGTAATTATTAATTTTATTTACTATTCTTAATTTCATTATTCTCCTTAGAAAACATAGTAATTTCTTTGTTGTCTCCAAAAGAACTTCAGAAGATATTGTAATTCCATGATTTCTGCAAAAATTCATCTCTTAATTGTTCCCTCTGGGATAAAGAATAAGTAATGAGTTTACTTCCACTATACAACTTATTAAGAGTGTGTTTTGGAAAGTGGAAAATACAGCCTGTCTTGCTTGAAATTCTCTGATCCCACATCAGTCCAGAGTTTTAACTTTGATCTTCTGAATACTATAAAAAACACATCTGAATAAGTGAGGAATTTTCCAAGGGTTTTCTCTTCTTACACTGGAATAAACTCAGAGTAATTCTTTTACTCTCAGGCTTCAGCCCTGTGTCCTGCTGTGTCTGAAGGTTAGCCCCTGTAGGGGTGACCACCTCCAGCTATCCAACACGTAGACTTCATCTAATGAATCTGGCCCCTAAGCCCTGGCAATAAGACCGGTATAACTGGGTGCCTCATCACTTGCCAGCTCCTCTCCATCAAAGGGATTTGGAATAGGAAAGAACTACTGGTGGAAGTGTCTAAGCTAGCCATGTCTCCTTGGCAGGCACCTGGATGCTAACTTCTAGCATTGAGAAACACTGCTCTGGATTTTTATGTTTCTTTTGCTTTGATCCCCTCCTGGCACATGAGCTGTATCAATATAGCATTCTCACTTCAAATTTGAGAAGTGAGAAAATGAAGCACTTGTTGTGTCTTCAAAAGCTGAAATGAGATGTGATAATGCCTTTCTACATAACAGCTGACAATTTTCCCCTACCTCGATGAAAATTGTGACAAAGTATGAAACACTCTCTGTAGCTAAAATATCAAAACATTTCCAAAAATGCTAAAATATAGACAGATAGGTGTTCACTGTGATCACGCGTTTCTGGATGGAGAGTTCCCAATGTCATTTGTCATTAAAATAAATAAATAAATAAATAGATAGATAGATAAATGAATAATGATTAGGGAGCAGGAAGAACATAGAATATGTTAAAATAAATAATAACAGACTATTCAAAGTTTTCATATTATGCAACACCTGCTACCCACCAAAATTTTGCAAAAGCTTGCTTTTTTTTTTTTTTTTAAATTAATTAATACAGTTAGATGGATTGCAATGAACCAACAACACAGGCAGCTTGTCTTTCACTTCTATACCTTTGCTCTTGGTTAACCCTGCACTAGGACCACAATTTTGTGTACTGATGATATTGAAAAGAGTCAGCAGAATTTAGGATCCCAAGCTTTGAAAAGCTCTCTAAAGCTATTTCTACTCTAAACAAAAGCAGTATTTCTGTCACACTCTGCTCATCAGTGTTTTCTATTGGCCAATGGAAGCTGTTCAACATGCAAACTGATGTGGGTCTTCCTTCTGTGTATAATGATTACTACATTCTCCAGAGAAGTAGTATGTCTTATACATGACAGTGTGTATAACATCTGCTACCAGACTCATGAAGTATAGGTGTGATGACTTTTGCTATACATCTACAGATAAGCAGTACTCAAGGTTACACAGCTTTTCCTCAGCTATTTTAAGAGGGAAGGGCTGGTTTTCAGATGGAAAATTCATAGTCCATATGATATCTGCTTTCTCTCTTTGGAGAGAGCATGTATGCACACTGACTCTGAAAAAAAAAAAAAAATATGCTCACATAATGATTTTGTCAGGGTAATTTCATCCATTGCAACATGAAAACTCTAATTTCAGTTTAGACTATTATTTTGACAGATGTGCTGCATATCTAGGGCAAAAATAATAACTACATTATAGTACCTGTCAGATCAAAATAATGGAAGTGATGGATTCTGAATTTGAAGCTGTTATAACTTTAATTAAAGTTAGGAACTCTGATTCTCTCTCTGGACAAACTACTAAATTCACTGTTGCTTACTGTTAAAAGATAAGGACATTGCCATATGCATTTATTCCTTTCAAATCTGTTGGTGGCAATCAGGTGTTGTCTTTAAATATATAAGGTGTTTTAAAGTTGTGTTAATTTAAATAAAAATAATAATAAAAAACTACTCACTGTTACTCATTTTTAATATTTTCTTGCTCTTGCTGGAAGAACTAATTGTTTTCTTCAGTCAAATATTGACCATAAGAGCACTTGTAATTATAATTACCTAATACTCTTTCTCCAAAATGAATATTAGAGAAAAAAATGCAAATCCTATTACACAGTTGGTCTAACTTCATGGACTCATCCATAGCCCTTTTTGTTCCTACTTTGTCATCATAGGAGGCTATTGGACAAGGTCTAGTAATAGCATTTTATGTTATTTCTGTGCTATGTCTTTTGATTCAGGCAGGTAAGTCAGTTCCTACTGCAGCTGATACATAACACATAAAATGAGTGCTGGAATGGAGTTGAGGGACACTAAAAGATAGCTGGGGCCATAGACTTCTGGCAACTAATGACAGCTCGCAGGTCACGGTGAGATGTTACAATTGTCTCAGTTCTCCACAATATCCCACAGTTCCTGGAAAACTCCACAGACAGTAAATCGTAAAACAAAAGTGGACAGAAAGCCAGCCAACAACTATTTTTTTCACCCAATTCTCGTTTGGTACAATGTAAATATTTTATGTATTTCAATTTCTACAGAAGTTAGAAAGGAAACAAGCAGTTCTCTGACCTAGCAGGCAGATAAAGATCTAAGAGATCTTTAGACCTACTCACCAAGTGCCTGTTCCCTATTATCCTGAGCTGCTGAGGTCCTGCATTCAGAGACTGGGATCTGAGATCACAGCAAACCCTGAAACACAAGGCACAGGAGGAACCTCTCCAAAACCCCAGTGAAACCACCTTTTCAGAGTTCCTATTTTTTTTAGAAGCAGATCCCATTGCTCTGTTGCAAAGTAGTTTTAATTTCCCTCCTTCATGAGTTTTTGAGATCTGCTCTTGTGCTTACTTCTGTGTGCTTGTTTGTGAAAAGTATTGGCCAACTGGGAAAAATGAAAAGATGGAGTGAAACGAGAAAAATTTCTAAATGTATATGTCCTGGTTAACAGATGTCTGAGGAGAGTGGGATGGCAAAGGCATGATGATCTATAAATAAGTGAAGGATGAAGTTAAAAGAGAGTGTTGGGCTAACAAAAGACATCTTTCTTGAAATATCATGACTTTATCATAAAAGTAAAAATATGTCTTTTAGACTATTAAAATAATAAAAGTTTTAAAAGAATGGTCTATTTGAAGACCATCTCTTTCTCTGTCTCTCTCTCTTCTTTTCTTTGATACTTCCAGAATGTAACAAAAGGAATCGGCCATCCTTTTATATGGATGATGTAATTATCTGATAAAGCAACATCTGAAAATATTACAGCTAATACCTAGTGAAGCTGCCTTTAAATGAAAAAATTGTCCAGATAATGAAGTTGATCAAGATTTGAACTAATTTTGAAAGGTCATGATCAGTCATTGTGCCACTCTTGATAATAAGGTTTCTGTTGATCTCAAAAAAAAAAAAAAGTACATTTAAGAGAGGATTTTTTTTTTTCAGAGTTGATTTGGGGTATGTCTGATTAAACTCCAAGGCAAATCAGAAGAAATTCCTTTTCCACAATAGAATTTAATAAGGATTTCGATTTACATATTTTAGGTGAAGAAAAAGTCCAAAAGCAACACCATGGATTTACTACGTATTATACAGACCAAACTCTTCAAATGTTAAACTCAATACACAATACTAATCCTAAGAGGAGCCTATTTTGGTAAGGAAAGATAATCAGATATGCTGCACATCTACCACATGTCCTTTTCTTTTTTTCTTTCTTTTCTTTTTTTTTTTCTGTTTTGCATATAAATCCTTCTGATGCCATACAACTGACCATCATTTGTTATAACCTTATGTCTACTCAAAATTTGTCTGAAAACTCAGTGGCCAATTCTGTGGAGTTAAACATTGCTAAAGATGTCACTTGCATAAAGTTGAAGGTAAGAGCTAAGAAAAAGACATATGTAGCACAACTTGCAAGTAAAATTCAGAGAGATGTGTTCAAAATTGCAATCTGAACTAATTTGCTATTAATTTTAAAAATGTCTGAATCTTATCTACATCTTGCACATGAAGAAATTATCTAAGTATCCAAACTTCAGTCCCTAGCATCTTGCACTAATGTTTTGTGTTCTGGCATTAAAATAAATAAATAAATAAATAAAAATACAGTAATTGCTCTTCCTCCAGCAAACGTCTTCCAGGTTGCTGCAGGTTTGGAGTCATTGCCCCATCCCTTACGACTGCAGCTCTTGGAGCAGGAGTCCTGTCTGTGGGTGCCTACTGGCATCGGTGCCTCCATGAATCCCTGAGGCTGAGGGGTTCAATGTCCTTTATGGACAACTCTGGGTATTGCCTCACTTAACTGAGGAGAGAATTTTAGAATCCGAGTTTAGCATCACACTGGAAGTGAATGACCTGCTTCGGGAATCAGGTATCTGTACACTGGGCACTACAGCATCCAACAAATAGAGAAATATACATATGCATATCTACAGAAAGAATATCTCCTATGAACCAGTGTTTTATAGAAACAGTTATACCTCAAGGATTCAGAAATACACAGGCAATACTTTCTTGGAAGAAAATTAATTTTCATGATGTTTCTTGCTGACTTACTGGGTATCACTGACTCCTGTCTACTGGTGGCAGTGCTTAATTGGCTGCTTCTGCCTCTTGTGCCTGAACTACTTCTCACATACACACATACACTGCAAATCCCAAGCAGTAGCTTTTTGTAGATAATTTCAATTACTTATTCTTTCAGTCCAGGGCAGGTTAAATTCCTGTATTCACTTATTCACTTACCCACATTTTAGCAGGCTCTTGTATTAAAAACAACAAGAAAAACCAAAAAAAGTCACAGAAATTTAAGCACCAAAATTACTTTCTTTTACATTCTTGAAATAAACCAGTACAATACACCCAACTTTGCAAAAAATAAATAAAATGAAAACAGCTCACCATATGGGATTCTGTCAAGCTCTGTGCCTGTGGGTGTACGCTAATGATCACAATCCACCTCTTTGTAGCTGATTCTTTTTTTTAATATATAAAGGCAAAATAACAACAACTAAAATAACAACAACAATAATAATAATAATAATAATAAAAAGGAATATCTCAGTATTTCTCATACTTGGTGTTTGCTATGCAACTGATATATATGAACCCAGATTAATACATTCAAGAGTGTGTACAACCTCCTCTTGTCCACCCACATATACAAGGGCAATTATAGCCTAAATGACAAGATGAGTGTCTAGGATTTTCTTCCGCCAGTGTTAGTGTTTTTTATTGCAGAACACCATTTAGTCTGCATAACAGGGACAAGAGAAGATCCCTAATAACCTTATACATTCCATTTAAGATACACTGTATCTTTTAGACAGACTACGTTTTGGTTAGAAAGGTTTAAAGAATAGAGAATTCTGTATTTTCCTAGGTAAATTGGTACCGTGTTTTTTACTCTTGTTACTAAATTGCATATAATTTCTACTCTGAATTTGTCTAAATTCAATTTCCAGGCATTGGATTTCATTATCCTTATTTTACTAAATTAAAGAAGTCATTATAGGAAGTCTTCTCTCCACAGAGGTATTTCGAAGGCCATGATCACATCACATGTTAGACTAATTAACTACCCTGAGTCTCTTAATTCTCCCTAGACCTCAAATCAAGTTTGGAGCTCTTTCCCAAACTTTTTTAATCTTTCAGCATCCTTTTCCAAAGCGCAGATAGATTCAGACACGTCTGCCCACTGCAGTCTCCCCATTACAACATATGACTGTCACGTCCCTGTCCTTCCTTGGAAATCCTCAGCTCAAACATCCAAGGTCTGTCCGTGTTCACCTTTTTTAATTACAACGCTGCAGTGGGAATTTACATGTTTGGCTCCTAATGTCTGATTTTGTATTTAGATATGTGAAAAGGCATTTCCTTCTGATAAACCTGTATAATTGCTTTGTCCTCAGCAACATATAGCATTTTACTATTTTTTTTGTGTGCATGTGTAATTTAATATTGTGTAATTTATAACTGATAAAGACTTTGTATGTTCTACAGATCATCTTTAGGGTTACTGAAAATCACCAATCTGAGGAGATCAATAAATACATTTGCATGAAAGGATTATACTATTTTTTCTGTTATCCAGTTTTAATTCATATAATAATGACTCTTTGCTTTGTAAAAGAAAGTATCATACAGGACACATCAAAAGTTTTGAACATGTTCAAGCTTGATATGATATACTCTTACTAAACAAACTTCCAGATTTGATTGAGAACAGAATCCAATTTGTTTCACAGGATTAAGTTCTGCACCCAAACTACTTGGATTTGCAAGAGCTCTTCTCCCACCCATAGGATTCCCTGCATGAGCAGCCCTATGCAGTGCATGCACAGCTCAGCCTGCCCCCTGCACCACGCAGGCAGGGCTGAGTCCTGACTAGTCGTCTTTATTGACATACATCTATTGCTTTCCTGCGAATCTTGCAGTGTTTATTTCACTGCTCTGTTTCAACTTTCTGTATCTTCAAAATGAGGTAGCCTGCAAAAAGTATTGGGAAGCCTAACTCCTGCACAAGCAACAAATGTGAAGCACAAAACGGATCCCACTTTATGCCATTTTTGACTCACTTTTCCAGTCCTAAGCACATTAAATTTCACTCCAAAACTACAACATAAGTGAATGAAAAGCCATAATTTTAAATTGATTTATTCTGAAAGTGTCCCTGTAAATTTATTTGCTCTCTGCTTAGAAGACGAAGTGCCCAGAATTGGTCCGTGAAACATCAGTTACCTAGCAGGAGAGGGTTTTGGTTCAGTACAGTGTAGAAAAGATGGGAGCAAGAATATCAGGGTCTGGGCTGCACCCCAGCTGCTGCATCAGGTCTTGCTCCAGGGTCTCATCACAGAAGTTGGAGATGGAGATCAGGAGACCAGCACGAGGCCTGCCTGATATCAGTATTCATCTGGGGGCTGCTGATCATGAGGTTCAGGATGAAAGTTATTTTCTCCTTGTAAACGCAACACTAATTTTATCTGCAGTTCTCAAAGTGAAAATGGTAGTGGAATGCACAACGGCGTTTCCACCCTCACTTCTTGGAACACGGCTGCACTTTAAGAGCATGGAAAAGGGTACCTTGACTGCTAATTTCAGGATTCAACAGTTACCTCAAGTATAAAGACAATGCATTTGAAAAATACACGTGACAGATTTCCTGTAGATTAATGAATATAATCATGAAGAACAAATTAAATGAAAGAGACTTCCAGAGAGAGTAAATTCACTTAACAATCTGGAGAAAGGGTAATTTATATCTAAATATAGCTCTGTTGAGGATGAGCATCCATGAACCCATAGCTTTTTTTTGTATCTAGGACAGAGTTTTCTACCTTTCTAATTTCTTTGAGTTTTTGCTTTTCCTTCACAGAATAGCAAACTGATAAAAATATTACAACTGGAGTTTTTAAAACTGAAATAGGATGAGTTCTTTCCTCCCTCACTATAGCAACCTGATTCACTACCATCTCAGAAATTACAGTGAACAGGTTTCTGTGGGCAAATGTACAGTTTCCTTATACAACACAATAAACACTAAATTTGACCCTGGTCTCAGTTAATTAATATTGTGTACACTAGGGAAGCAGCTGAATGTTCTGTCAGGGCAAACATTATTTCATTTTATTATTTCATATTGAGAGTGCGCAACTGGAGAAACAATGGGCTCAGACATTAATATGTAAGCACATGTAACCCAAACTTCAGGAGTGATCTTTCTAGTAGGGAAATGGTTTTGCTTGTTGGCTCCTGACAAATTGGGGAGCAGGCTGAAAGCTCCCTGTTGTGAAATCTTTTTTTCAAAAAAGAAAAATATTTCTTCTCAGGTAGAATAGAATAAGTCTTAATATCATTTGAAAATTTTCCAGGCTAGAGACACAGTCTCCTGTTCTAAGTCTTATTAGAAATGTAAGTCATCATTTCCTTTGACCTTAATGAAAGCAGTGTGGTTAAATCCAGGGTAATCATTTTATGAGACAGAGCTACATTATTCCAGCATACTTGCATAATAATCAACTGAAGCAAATTTTCGGTAATGTCAGGGTAGCAGAGCTGCAGAACATACGAAAGCCATAGGCTGTACACTCATTTGTCATGTGTTTATCTAGCTAACTAGCTTAGCTGCTTTTATTCAAGATGTCAGAAACAGAAAAGTCACTTGAGTTTTAGAAAACAGTTATTCTGGGAGCTGTTACTCTAAGTACTCTTTGACTAATAATATATCAATATAATATGATAACTATGGACTTAATTCTGCAACAGTTACCAGGGAAGTGCTTCTTCTTTACTCAGCTGTGAAAATAAATTCAGATATTCCCTAGATAATTGTCAGAAATATATGGCTATGCTAATAGCATGGATTGAGGATGAGCTACAACAAATAAGTTTATTTGGGAATATTTCCAGCAACATATAGAATTTCAGATTTCAGTAAATATTTTCTTTGAACAAAACTAACTACTTTTATGAAGCTACTCAGTCTTGTGCATAATTTATTTTTAATAGTTCCTTTAGAAAGCCAATAGGTCTAATCAAAGCTTGCATAATTTCTGTTTATCATTTAGGAAAGTTAGTGAGACTCCACCAAAGAAAAAAACCTCTTGCAAATAGTACACCTCAGCTCATTACTGAAAAATGTGGGCTGGTTCTGTTATGCAAGTATTAAGAATATTAGTGGTAGTTAGAAATTTATTTGCCTCCATAACTGAATATTATCTTCAGATTTATATTTATTAAAATTTCATGTTTTTATAGCAATAGTAACAGCGCTATTACTAAAGCAATTGATTTATGAGATTTTATGCCTACTAACACCACAGCCAGTAACTACTGAGACATTTTTGCACTTAGTTGAGATGAAGCGACCAAAAATATGAATGTATTACTGATAATCTTCCTTTTCTGATTGAATTCAAGTTTTGTTAAATTAAATTTGCTGATGGGAAGTTCAGAGATTTGTAAGATTCCTTTTTTTTAAAAAAGCCAATATTTCTGATTACAAAATTTTTAGGGATATATGTAGGAAACAGGATTCTTGCCAGCCAATGGATAGAGTCACCTTTCTGGCCAGCAAGTGCATTGGCTAAAAATAAGCAGCCTTTGCCTCATGGCTCCATCCTGCTGCCCTTCAGCTGGGGCAGGGTCAGAGGGATCCTGCACTAGGCCAGCCATAGACTTCTGCTCTCCCATCAAAATGTAGCCAGGCTCTTGAGCTGGTAAAGTTGCAGCGTTCTGGTTTTGTCATTGTTTGCTATTTTTACAGAACAGCAGGCTTCCCCTTTGATATATTGCTATGAAAATTAATCATTGGAAATTCTTTTGAAATATTCAGCTGACTTTAGTTGTGTAGAGGAAAACGTGCAGTACCTTCTTCCACTAAACAGAAAATCTGCACCCCTCTTCTCCCACACCTACTGTTGCTTTCATTGTCACAACTTCCATTGCTATACGGTATTCATACAGTCTAAAGTTTGACTAGTGTGTGTGAATACAGAAGATTGTTTTATGTGCTCTCTTTAATTGTATTACAATGCTCTTAAGACTAATATACAGATGGACATTTACTGAATTTAGTTCTAGCATCTTGTATAAGTGCATATTTCCAAAGCATCCTGGCAGCTGAACCAAACGTTTTACATGCAGCAAGAGACTTTCTTTCATGTATACTCACCTTTTTTTCTATCAAATGTAGTTTTAAATTCTATCTGTCTATGAGGTTTTACTGCAGACTAGATCGATAAGGCACAATGGAAAACCACAATGAAGAGAGTTAAGAAGCAAGGTACAGGACTTTTCAGCTTCTGGTGGTAGGTGTGGGGGGGTTCTTCCTCATACAATCTTTAAACCACAACAGAACCTTATAGGTCTCCAAGTTATAATTAAAAACGCTTCTTCTAAATGATAATGCATCTGAGTGTAGTAAGAACTACAGTGTAGAAGACATTTATTTATTTATTTATACAGGGGAAAAAAAAAAAAAAATGCAGTGAGGTTGGAGTACTGAAATTCAAAAAGCCCAGGACATAACCTCTTTGGTACTGCATTCTGGGACATCACTTATGCTAATGTAAGTGCTACCATCAAAACCATTGCATTTGAAAGTCATTGTGCAATCAGGGAGAAAATAACTACACAACAAGCTAATATTTATCCTTATGATCACACCTATCGTGAGTTCACAAAAAATCACACAATACCTCTGTTCCTTGAAATGCAAAATTGGCATCATACCTGTTGATATTTTTCTGACAGATATATTCAAGACGCATTTACCTGGAAAGATGATGCTTCAAAATCCCAAACCCAGATAGCCTGCCCCCAGCCTGAAAGCCTGTCTAGGTGATGTGCGTGTCTACACTGGACCTGTATCACTCTCCACCTCAGCTGTGACTTTGCCTGTTGTTTTTGTTTGCTTGTTTTTCCCTGTTTCTCCTTAGTATTTTTTTTTCTTTTTAGCAGGCAGATGTGACTCCTGCATTGTTACTAAGGAAAGCTACAACTTATTAAATTGTGGTTTTTCACAGCATTCAAAATATTTATTCAGAAGAAGAAGAATAGAAGTGAATTTTCTGTGTTATTTCTATGCTCTACAAAAGATAAGGAAAGCATTGCCTTTCTGACTGTGTCAGATGATGGGTACCTGCTGGAATACAGGTATAAATTTCCTAGCTCCTGGGTTTCAGAGAGCGCGGTAAGACTGGGACCACCTCCCTATCGCCCTATATACCTGCGGAGCTGGTAGAGGGCAGTCGCAGCACTGGTATACGCTAACTTCATATGTGGTCTGCATATAATGTATATAATACACGTGTATACGCGTGTGCCTGTGTGTGTGCACCTGTGTGGAGAACAGCTCCACACCTCATGTAACCGTAGTGCACTCGCCAACAAAATTTGTGCAACAAGCATAATCTGCTAGGCCATGCCTGGCTGTGCAACAGACGCTCTGTCTGAGCACATGCACTCTCTCAGCGTGAATTAGGTTACCCTTTGTATGAAAAGCAATTTATCGATCCAGTCCCCGATAGATTTCCTTTTCACTCAATTTTTACCTACTCTTAGCAAGCCATAGAGCTGCAAAGGGAAAAATTCAATAACTGCTGTTCCTATTGGTTCCTGTGTATCTGGAAGACCCAGAGCATTGTGTTTTAAAAGCATCTGAACTTGCAAGAGGGATCCTATTTTGCACCAGGAAAAAAATAAAAGAATTAAAACCAAGAAAAATCTGCAGCTTGCTTCTTTTTGGGCATCAGGAGACCTAGATTTAAATCCTTATTTTATCAGAGCCAAATCAGAGAGATTAATTTAAGCATCTTGTCCTGATTTTTTTTTAACCATTTATTTCCATTACTTCATATAAAAAGGATTTGCTTGTCACTGCATAAAACACAAAAAAATCTGAAATCTCAGTTATATTGCCATCTGTAGTTGTTTGAGATATATACTGCTAATGGGATGTCTTCTAAAGAAGAAATATTCTTCACTTGAACAATGCCCCGATTTGTTAACAAACCTGTTTATGAAGTTATTGTTACACCAGGAAGATTTCAGCTTTTCTGTTTGCTTTTAAAATGAAGCTAATTCACTTTTGAAAGCTTTTGTGTCATCCTAGTGAGGCGTGCTGGCTGATGTTTGGGATGAGAGTCTCACTTTTTCTGTGCATGACTTCCCTTTTCCTCCTCTCACTCATGTCCAGGTGTAGATTATATCAACTTAGTCCTTTTTCTCTGTTCTCCCTTGGTTTATATTCTAACACAGGCATGTCAGACAAGCTGTTGCAAATCCTGCCTTTGCCTAACATTTGTGGCATGTTAGACTGGGGCCCTGGTTTTGCAATGGGACCTGACAGCGTGCATGTGCCTCCGCAGGGAAGGGCTCTGACACGGCGGTGCCAGGGTCAAGCCGTTTGCCCTGCCTGCTGCGTTACCTGTGAGTAACCACCTGGCCTCCCCCTGTTCAACTTTCTTTGCTTTCATGCCAGCAAAACAAACATTAACAACTTTTTTTCCCTCTTCTTTATTGCTTTATTGTATTATTGCTGCCTTAGTGATATCAGGTGAGTGATATTGGCAGCTTTATATCCATGAATGCCAAAATACTAACTGCTTGCTGCCACAGGACACTATACTGTTCACATTCCCAGGACTCGTCGCTTTCACATCAAATACAAGGAGCTCTACTATGATTAATGCAACTTACTAATAAAAAAAAGACTAGCATTAATGATAAATGGCTGCAAGCATACATTAAGCCCTGTTTAAGCATATGGAGAGAGATACAGGATTTTGTGACTTCAAATACTCAGATGCACTCAACTTCATATTTACAATGAATTACATTCTTCCACAGTAGTAGTAATACAAGGAAGTTTATTTTGTCACGCTCAGATTTCAGAAAATAATATCTTCAAGTAAAACTTCCCTATCCTCAGTAGAACAAGCAAGCCTTTGTATGTTCCAGTACAGACACAGAATGCAGATCCTGAACAGCATCTAAAACATGGAGAGAAATAAATGATTGTATGATTTTAGTATTTTAATATGATTTAATACAGGATACAGCAAAAGATATAAGGCAGCATTTCTTCAGCAAAAATGGCCAGGGAAGACGCTTACTATGAAAATTATACTATAGCCTTTGGCAAATGGTGGAGATAAATTATCTGAGTTAACAGAAGACTGGGAGCAGAGTATGTTTGATGGTTACAGAAGAAGAGTTGAAGTTAAAGAACAGCACAAAGACAGAAGGAAAGAATTCAGAGTACCAGGGGTCAAGAGCTTATATTTAAAGAAATAAACTATAGGTAGGAGATTTATTCTCAGTTCTGCCCTTTACTTGCAACATGACCTTGAATTAGTCTCTTGACTTCTCTGGTTTCTCTGGTTTGGTAAAATAGTGTGCTCTTTCCCTTGCACAAAATGCCCATTAAACAAAAGAAGATTCCACTGATATTTTTTTCCCATTGGAATCAAAGGAACACTGAATCACCAAGCATTTTAAGTAAAGAAATACTGAAAACTTAAAAAAAAAAAAAAATCTAGATGGAATTCTTTATTTACATTTCCCATCAGGTATGAAATATTTTCAAGGTCTGCAAACACCTTCTGCAAAAACGCTTGTCAAAACACCATTTTGCCATCGAAACCAAATTTTACTAAAAAAACTTAGAGCAAATTTGGCCAACCAGCAACATTATTACGTGCTTGTCCACTGACATAACATGAAACGAGAGTTGTGGGTTCACAACCAGGTGATGTGGAGGGAGGGAGGCAAGTGGGGCCATGCCCTCACCAGCAAAGGCTGCAGTCCCACAGGAGCCAGACAAGGCCGGCAGGCCCTGGGCTGGCAGCCAGGGCCACCACCAGTCTGTGGGACCAGCAGGACCGGGGTGAGGCTGGTGAGCCAAGTGAGCTGGCCTGGATTCACCAGTTGCCCAGCCAGGCACAAGGATAGCTACAGAGCTGCTTGGGCAGGGAGCCAGGGAAGGTCTGAGCTTAAGTGATAGTGCTGAGCAAGGCTTCTCATGGCTCCTTCTCACACAGCTTTTACTACCTTATAGTGACATACCTTGGAACAAAATATTTACAAGGCACAACAATCTTTGGTGTCTTCTTACAGACAGCTTCTTACAGATTTAGGACATATCCAGAGCCTGAGATGAAGTGCTTTACCATACAGGCCATAAAACTGGCTAAGATGTCATGGTCATAGGACGAGTAAGGAGGGGACACTGAAGGCTGGTGCACAGAGTTGGCTTTGTTCAACACATGGCTTATGGGATCTCCAAAGATTCTCCCTGAAATGCCTTTCTTACTTCTTCATTTCCTCAGGAAGGCAAAGAAATGTTTCCAACTTCTCATTTTCTTTGCAGGTTTGTTTCCCCTTCAAAGTTGAGTCCTTGTTTTCTTTCCTTTCTAACTTCCATGTGGGCCTCTCAGAAAATGGAAAGAAAATAATCATGAGTTAGTTTAATGTTATGCGTGACTTTTATTATGATGCGGGACTTTTTTATCACATCCTTCCTGAGGACAGCTGTAATTCTCAAACAGCTGGTCCACAGGTTTGACTTTGATTGAGCCAAAATCGCAGTTGCTTTAATAATTTCTCAGCTTAACTGAGTCTTAGGTTGGTTCTTGAGAAAGATAAGACAGATAAGGCGTCCTCCCAGTTCTCAGTCTGCTCTTACACCCTTGGTACATAAATAAAACACGGACAGTAGTTTATAACACCTCTAAAGTAATTTCTCTTGCTGTCTCATTATGCTAGCTATTGCTTCTACTGGATCCAGCCTAGATGAACTCTTACTCCATGGACACAGCTACACCTTTTCCCTGTAGAGAAAATCCTAGATGACAGCAAACTTGTTTCCTGACCACCTTGTGTAGTCATGGTCTGGTAAGCGGACAGGAATTGACTCTTTTCTGATTTAATATTTTGCACTTGCTTTGGGGAGATATAAACAGAAGAAAATACAAAGCAGTGAAGAAAGATTAAATCATTCAAAGATAAATCTTTAATAGCTGTATGTAAACTCTGTAAATTAACTCATCTAGAGCAATTATACTTACTAGAAATAGCACAGGTTTGTTCTGATAGCTTCTTAAATATTTTTTGTTTGTTTGTTTGTAATCAATTTTTTCCTTTAATTACTGGATTACAAACATTTAAAGCAATTATTGAAATGACACCAGCCCAATCAAGCACCTGTGATACCACCAATTATCCCTGCCAAAGATATGGTATGTCTCTTACCAAGGTTCCTACTTTAAATATTCTACATGACAAAAAGACCACGAGCTCCTTATTCTGTGATATGCAAACAAAATGAATGATCCTTCCTTTACCTACCTTCCCTCCCTTCTAGAGATTGATAATCCCTCAGTTAAACTTTTTCTGCACCATCTTGACTTTTTCAGAACTAGCCATGTCTCTGCACAACAGATTAAGGCTTGGCATAATTCAGATAAAATTTTATATTATTATTACAGTTATATATAGTATTTATCTTTTAAGTTATCAATTATATAATAGAAAAAAAATAGACCTTTTAGAAGAAGGCATTATTTAAAAGAGAAAAGAATGACTTCTGTATATATGCAATTGGATACCCTAATTATTTTCTATGATTTGAAGACATAAGAAATTTTCAGCATGATGAGTCTAGCCCTCAGATGGATGATACTGTGTTTTCAATAGCAGCTCTCCATAATGCATGTTAACCTGTTAGCAAAACAGAATATCTTCTTGCAACACTCAATGCCTTCTTTATGAGTTGTAAACTGATGTCCATAGAAAGAGTTGTCTGGAGGTTTTCCTCGTATCTGCTTGCAGATAGTCAGCTAATGGTTGTCCAAGGACGTTAAATGCTCCCATGACATCTCTGAATTTGCTTGGCTGCTTGCTAACCAAGAAGCATGCTCCAGCTCCGCTTCCCTGGGCCATGTCCAGCATCAGTGGGACCGAGCAACAACATGTGAATACCCAGACGCACCAGCTCTTGTGCTGGTAACAATGCTTTAGTATGTTTCAAAGACATGAAAAACTGCATTACTTTTTTCAAAGCCGAACTCAGGCCTGCCTTTCTTCCTTTCTTCCCTTCTTCCTTTCTTCCTTTCTTTTCTTCCTTTTTCTGATATCTGTCATTCTACCTATCTATCCATTTTGGTATATTACAAAGTTTTTAATTTGAAGGCAAGCACTAACAATAACCATTCTGAGCTTTTATTTCTGTTCTGAGTGTACAGCTTACTCCTAAAATTCAGTCCATCAATACCAATACTTCTCTTTCATTTCACTTAGAGTCTCTAAAGTAGTGTTACTGAAAAATATGTAAAGAACTACTTTATGATGCAGTCTTTGTCCCCCATTAGACAAATATGGACTCATTTTAAAACAATTTACAAGGGCAATATGGCTTTTGCTGGGTCCTGGGATACAAGCCAGGAGCAAAATACAAGAGTATTTTCCCAATAAATTAGGAGAATTTTCCCAATAAATTAGGAGAAATCTCTGCTTTTATAGTATGGTGTGTATTGTCAAATGTGAGCTGGACATATGATTTGACTATATGACTTAAAAATAATATAATGACTATATGACTTAAAAATATAATATACTAACTAAAGAACATCATAATAGAGAAAGACATGATATAGGCAATTTACAAAATGTGTGAGTATGCAAATCACAGATAAGAAAGCAAATATGTGTAAAAAGTTTTTACATGTAAATCTAGAATTTTCCTTCAAAGAATATAAAATTGTGACTAACGTGTGAAGAAAAAAAAAAAAACAAACACCTTACCTAAGTTCAGAGGTTACATTTCATCGTTTTTGGGGGTATGTCTAGATAGGAAACCTCTGTGTGAACATCGTTTCAAGGTGAGTGAAACATCATATAGGAATAAACATGTTGTTGCTTCTAACATAAAATTAAACTTTTGAGAGTAAAAAACAAACAAACAACAAAAAACCCACCCTGTTTTTAATATATATATATGTATATACATATATATATAAAGATAAGATCCTTAAATTACCTTTGTTTCTTCTATTCTGGCTCATTTCCTACTTCTGAAACCTTTCATGTTTATTGTTTCCCTACCACATAATTTCCTATTCCCATAAGTAAAATGAAGTCAAACACGTTGCCTATAGTGGTTTCTCACATTTGCTAAGCTTTTACTTATTTTGCTTTCTCTCTGAAGGATATTTTATACTATTTTTTGTACAACCATATGCCATTTAGCATCTATAGGCTGACTAAATGAATTAACATTAAACGATAGGGCAGTAGCAGCTGTACAGCAGGAACAAACGCTGAAAGTGCAGCCTGCTCTCAGTGCCTGCTCAGGGAGCTCTTGATATAAAAAGGCTGCCCTTCATAGGCTCATCCTTTTGTAGCTGCTTCCTTTATGTTTTCTATGGTATTTGCACCTTGATCACCATCGGGCTTACAGTTTTCCAGACATACTTCCATAGCCCTATGGAACCACACAGTGTTCAGCGTGTGGCACTAACCTATTGACTCCTATTGATTTGGGTGTGTGAGCACAGTGTAACTTGCACTGACAGAACCTCTTTGGATGTGCTGTGAAGTCAGAGGTTTTCCAGCCATTTTTCACTCAAGTGAATGCACAATAGTCTTGCTGTGCCAAAAGATAAGACTGTATCACACTAAGTGGTAATGTTTGTATTTATACTTAGAGCCATAATACTGCAGTGGCACAGCTAACAGCTGCAAGGTAGGCAGTTCTGGAAAAAAAAAATGTTTCTACAAACTGTAAAATTTCATTACTTCTGCTACTACAAGATCCTGGCTTTGCTTTCCTGAGGGCTTCATCTAATGCATCTGAAAGGGTCAATGTCATCCCTTTTATAAAAATTTTGAACACAACACAGAAGGAAGTTAACCAGAGCAGTTAATATTACAACCTATTTTGTTATTTTATATTAGCATCCCATATCTAGCAGTCACTGTCTAACAACATGTGATTTTGTAGTAGTTCATTTCCTACTCTTTAACTGACCCTGATCTCTGTAAGACATATGCATGCTTATCAGCATAAATGTGTACATTTTAGGCCTTGGCTTCACACAACAACAAGATCAAATATTTACACGATATACACAATAAAATCCTCCATTTATTAGTGTGATTCATGTTTAACACCAGTATGTAACAGATTCATGCCAGTGTCAGCGTAGCCATTTGCTTGAACTTTTCATATGCTCAGAAATTAAAAAAGAAAAAAGGGGGGGGGGGGGGCAAAATCTGTATCTCTCAACTCTCTACTCTTGTAGGTGCTTTACCTTGACAATAATTGTCTCTAGAAGAGTCATGCGAACAATTTTGAAAGGCAGTGACCATGAGCAAAATCAAATTGTACAGTGTGGTGGATGTTAGGATCAGTCATAATCATAACATGAAGAGTAAACTAAAAGAGAAAAATTAGGAGAAAAGACTGGCTTCATTTGCTTTTATGATATAAGCTATGCCACACCCTCTACTTGAATCTCTTCTGATTTAGTGTAAAAAAAAACATTTTTATATGTGTGAGTTTCTCATACAATTATCCTAACTAATTAAAATATAATGTCATCCGCTGGAATGCCTCAGAATAACATACTATTTTATGGGCATGACTTCTGCATATGGATATTAATATGAACATAGGAAATTATGAAAAATCTACTACTCTGAAGCAGATAATTAGCTTCATATTGAAAGCTGTTTAAAAAAACTCTTGATCTGTGAACCTTTTGATTGTATAATTCCCATAAAATTAATTATACTGCAAATTCAGAAGAGTGGGACTTCAGCACTTATAAGCTGTTCATGCTGCAATTTTTATTCAGGGCTCTCAAAATAGATCACAAATATTAATTTATTACAACCCAGGAACCCATGGGAAAAAAAAAAAAGAAAAGGTCAAGCGAACCAATGCTTCTCCTGGCAGCCCCAGCACAGAAGCGAGCATTTTGCAGGGGCACTGGGAAACAGCTTCAGCCATGCAGACTGAACTTTCCCTATAGATTTTTTCCAACAGAATGTGAGGGTCTTAGGGAAGCAGCCAAATCCTTTTCCTATATTGCTGAACTGCAATGGTTTTGATGTAGAGATGCACCTGAGTATACCTACAGGGACTTCTGTGAGAATTTAAGACTTCTGATGATGCAGGCCAACCATTATTGCCCTAATGCTTAAATTTTTTCAAATCTCAGCAGGACTGTACTTATTGCTTTCTAGTCTGCAGCATGATGTGCTCTATTGAGTGGTACAGCACAGAAATACACTTTTTCCTGTATTGAGTGAATTGGAAAATCATGTGTTTTTAATTAGCTGTAAAAGGACACTAGGACAGCTGGTGTTACAAAGCATATGAAAAGCCTTGCCTGGCTTTGCCTTTGCACTTGCAGAACCAAACAGTTAAGTGCCTGCTTTTCTGCAGTGAGTGACGAATGAGAATTGTGTGGCTTGGGGAAGGCGTGGGGTTTTGAACACAGGCTCTTCCCATTTCACTTCGGTGCTGCTGGGTGGCTGCTAATTTACTCCTGCTCTATTGCCTGTTTCTGGATCATGAAACGGTGTTAGTCATAGGCTCCCCAGGATGTTTTACAACATTTCTTGAATCACAAACAGCTGGTGTGCTGTGACAGCATACCATACAGCTCCAGTCCTCCTCAGTCTCGTGTGCTCCTGGGCAGGACACGGCAAGCCCAGTAGCCTGTGGGGAGAGAAGGAGTCAGCCCCCACAGAGTGGGATGTCTGCCTGCATCTCGCCTGCAAACTGGGGACTGGGTTGCAGACTGAGATGGGCAGGAAATTAATGTTAATGGCAAATTAATATTTTCTGAGTTTTGCCACGTTTGGCCTCAGCCTTTGGAAGTATATACAAGCAGCTTTTCCCCTACCCAACTCACGGGCACATGGGCTAAAACCAGTTTGAATTTTTCCATTTTTCATTTTCCCATCCTCACTGTCACTCTCAGATTCTCATCTGTTCAAAACTGGTAGCATTCACAGAAGCTTCTCAGACTTGGGCTCTCTTCAGAATCCAGCACCAGCACTCACCATTCTCATGGCATGCAAATGGAAGGTGAATACAAGTGCTAAGAAGCCAGTATTATTTATTGTTGAAATTATATAGCCTTCAAGATCTGTGCATGTCAACCTTTAGACTCGGGACATGAGTTACATTTTCATTATATTGAAATAGTTTCATGTACTGTGTTCTAGGTGCTTATGTGAAGGGTTTCCATATTTTGGTAACTAATCTGATATTATTACAGAACACTGCAGAAGTGTGGAAATCCAGACTAATACTGCAGCCACCTACCCATAGACCAGCTATGAATATAAATACTTTGGTACATCTTCCAAACTGATTCCTCCACAGCCTTTTCTCCTCCTCCCAATTTCTGAGTCACTACACTCAGAACAATTTGCTAGTGTTTTTTTGTTTGTTTTTTAGCAAAAAGAATGGAAAGCGAATTATTTAATATAGCAAGGATTAGCAAACACATACTCTTTGAAAAGTTCCAGGCCAATCATCCAGATATATTACCTGCATCTTAAAGGTGAAGTTTCTCAGGAGTTGCATGAATTGGCAAAGTGCTGATTTCTCTCTGTTGCAATGTTGCAATCACCTTTTCCAGCTCATTTGATACTCCACTGCAGAATTTCCTCAGTGTGTTCTCTGTAAAAGAACTGGACTCAATCAATTTCCATTAGTGAGAAAGCTATCTCTCAAAAAAAAATCTTAACTCAACATAGCAGAAACACAATTTAATTTATTTGAATCTTTAAAAAATGAAATTCATGTTGGCTCAAGAAGAACAAGTAACTGAGGCATGGAGCTGTTAAGGATAGGCGAATAGGTATTTTCTCTACTCATACTATTAAAAAAAAATTACTTCTGGTCCACCAGAACTTCTAAACTTCATTCTTTCAAGGTGTTTTCCAAAACAGCATAAAATAAGGTCGTATATGTGCAGGCTTTTCCCCATATAGTATACAGGCAACACCATAGGTGGCTGTCCACATAGATTTCACAGCAGCACATACCAATTCACCTACAGAGATGCAGTGGGTTGACGTTGGCCAGCCAACTGATGCCTACCTAGTTGCTCTCTCACTCCCCCTCCTCAACAAGACAGGGGGAAAAATAAAATGAAAAGCTCATGGGTTGAGATAATGATGGGGAGATCATTCACCAATTACCATTGTGTGAAAAACAGGCTCAACTTGGGAAAAATTAATTTAATGTATTGACAAATAAAATGTTTATTTTTATAACTTAGAATCAATTAAAATATGAGCCTCAAGAACTGAACCTTACCAACCTAGGTAATCTGAAAGATTTTTATCAGTTTAAAGTATTTGGTCTTAAACGTTAAGAAATTTTTGCTGAGCAACATAATCTGCCTCTGATTTCTGCCAAGCACTCTCACAACTTGGACATTACTGTGTCACCATTTATGTCTGATTGATAGCCCTTCAGTAATTCAAAGCCAAAGATTAATGATCAAGTTCCCCAGTCTTGGTCACCTGATTCTGAAGGAAGGACTGTGATTTGAATTGTGGAGGTTAAAAAAGGAAAATATTTTTCTTGTCTTGCACTGGCTGAAAGGTCATTCTTGAGCACAAGTGGTTTAAATAATTTATCGTGAGCTACTGAGTCATAACAGAGTTACTGATCTGTCTTTTACTACAGTGACATTCTATTTTTTCAACTCTGTATTTTTTTATTCTGCAGTAGGATTAAATAGCTCTCATTCTGTATTAACCAGGAATGTTTAAGTACACTGTAACTGTGTAATGATGCATCAGACCTGTACCTTTTATAATCTGACTAACAGAGAAGTGCCTTGATGGGACTACTTGCTAAAAAGAAGTGTTCTGCTTGGGAACAGCATGCCTCTATCAGCTTTGAGTGTATCATTAATTTTCTAAGTAGCCTGTGCATACTCACTTTGCTACAGTAGATGATTTGAGACTCCAATGCTGATCTACTTTTCGAACTTCTGTGTTGGCACTGAGAGTCTTCATACCTCGTTAAACTTGCCTTCTTTATTTTGCATGCATCATTGTTTTGTGCAGTCCAGGGGGTTTGATATATATATATGCCTCATTACATATTTTAGTAACTCTGAAAAATTGCCTAGATGTTAAAATAATTCTAATAGCTGCTAACATTTTAAAGGTTCCATTATGTCTTCAAGAAAAATATCAACTATCAAAATCTTTTTTCCCCCTAGTAAAACTACCACTTTCCTAACTTAAAATACTTACAAGTCCTGAAAATATTCTGGATCTTATTCCCTGAGAGAATATGAAAAAATGTCCCATTCAAAAGTGCATCTACCACAATGTTTTTCCAGTTTCTGACTATTTTGAATGTAAAACTTTCCTTCATGATAACTGCAAATGCTTCTAGTTGCTGTGCAAAACAGCTAGAATACCTTTCCTCTTCCCTCTACTTTTTTTTCCCCTTGTTTCTTGACTGTGAACAACAATTATGGACAGGAGTTAAGGCCACTACAGGGATATTGGTCTCATCATGAAGAAAAGGTCACCTCGGCAGAATTTCTGTAGTTCAAGAAAAGAGTAGTATAAAACGGCCATATAAAAAACAAGCAGGGAAAAATAAAACCACATCAGAATGGAAACACGGGATCCTGCCTGCTGGTGGCTGGGCTCCATGCAGGGCCAGCCCCCACGGCAGTCCTGTGTTGGTGACACAGCCCATTCCTGGCCAAGGCCACCAACCCTTGTGCAGTCTGGGGGCCCGTGGGCTGCCGCAGGTTTCCACCCTTCCAGCTCTGCAGCCCCATCACCCCCTCCAGAGTCTGGGGTCTCTCCCATCACAGTTTCCCCTTGTCTGTCCTGCACTGTGTGTCCTGCCCAGACACCCTCTCTTGGGGACCCTTAGGAGCCTGCTCCCTCATCAGAGCAAGAGACAGAAGCTAAATACAAACCAAAAAAGTGAAAGAACACAGGCAATCACAACACTGAGAAGGAGTAATGGGAAAACTGGTTTTAAAAGGGAAGAGCTGCTGCTACAAAGACTGTAGACTCAATTTGTACTTCTGCTGGGCATTAATGGGCAGCAGAGGAGAATGGCTGTGTATTTATGACTTTGTTGTATTATGCTGGGAAAGACACCTTCACTTGTGTATGCCTCATTGTTAGCTCTGCCATTATTACTACATCCATTTCAAAATTTGGGAATAATGATATTGACCTTACAAAGGCGTTGAAACGATTAATTAACTGAAATCAAAGCATTACAAAAATCAGATTATTATGTTGTCAAATAATAAGCCTGGAACTTGAATTTCAGTCATGACTAGGCCAGTTTTATGTATACAAGCCTCCACCTAAACACACTTTTCTACTTGCATGTGTTTTTCTCACATACAAACTGTCAGATATTATAGTCAATGTTGCTTGAAATGATCTATCACTTTGGAAAATTGTGAACCACTGGCATCCACATTCGACATCCTCTGAAACTTGTGAAATGTGAATGAAAGTGTATTTTCTAGATGTATTAAAAATTAGAAAACTCCACATATTGTGTCTTGTTTCTTTTCACGTGTGCTTAGTGGTTGGCCTTAGTGATGGCCATGGTCATCAGCCAATAATGCAATTTTGGTTTTGCTCACACTATGAGAATCACCTGCATTTATGGAGGGGTGTATGGTTTGCATTGATTTATACCACGGAAAATCAGATAAAATGCAGCACTGGTGGATTGTGCCAGACTGACTTGATCCCTTTTTTTGGAGAAGATAAATACTTTTATTGACAAGGATAACTCTGAAGATCTGATCTCTTTGGAGTTCAGTAAAGCTTTTGGCATGGTGACACACAGGGAATTGTTCACTAAGCTGAAGAGGATGAGGATTAGTAAAATAATGTCAATACAGTAAGGCATGGGCCAAACGGGGGACAATGAGGTGTGTTGTGCTGACAAACCATGGGGCTAGATGGATACTGCTGGTGAAATTCCTCGGAGAGCAGCAGCTGTTCACCCTTGGCCAAAGGGAGGGAGGTGCCAGCTAGGGCTGTCGGTGAGGCGATGTTCAGAGGCATTGCCACTGCTGACTGACAAGTGTCTGGTGATCGCTTGAAAAAAAAAAAAAGAGTAACCATAAGGTCAGAGTAGGACATAAAGTGGGAAATACGGTAAGGGAAAGTGGTATAATGCCTGCAGGAGCTAAATACAGGAATTTCTGCCATGAGATGGGGGTTATCACCTGGAAACAGATAAAGCAAAAGAAATCCTTGCTGGTACAATTTGGCCAGAGGGTAACTGTTAGCCAGCAATGTGAAAACAGGAAACAAAACAAAACAAAACATCAGCTTACTGTTCAGGGGGCACTCCCACCTCTTCTGAGCTCTTTCTAACTGGTCATATTTAGTACTTCATCTAACAGAGGTATGTAATTTCACCCATACTGAAGGAGGCTTAATTTAAAATAGAGAGGATACACAAAAGGCAGCTTGGATAAATGGAAAAGCGGAGGGACAATGTTAGAAAGCAAGGCTAGGAGAGGACAAGTTTAGCTTTGCAAAAGGAAAAGTACAGAGTGGGCTTTATAAAGATCTTAAGATATCTGAGACTGGTGAGCCAGCTGAAGTCAAGGCCAGTATTGTCACGAAAGACAAATGGGTATAAAGTATTGAGGCTTAAAATTAGAAGTTCCTAACTATTATAGCAATGAGGTTCTGGTGTCCCTGTGGAGCAAAAGGGAAGCAGGAAAAATTAAAAGACCATGTTAATCATCTGAACTTCTGAATGAAACTAGGCGACCTGATCCAATGTGATGAATGACACTACAGATGAGGAAGTGGTGCTGCCCAAGAAGGTCCTTCAAGGATACCTTCAAGGAGTGCTTAACTGAGATAACCGAGCTGATTTCCTGCTGAGCTTGTTTGGGTCTTAGCTGCAAGTAGAGAGCCACAAAGCACCCTGAGGCTGACTGCACAGACTCCATGGACAGCAGTGGTGTGAACACAGGCACGAAAAGTGCAGGAGGACAAGGAAGAAGAATCGGCATCAGCAAAGACTAGGCTGCAAATTCAGTGGTTCTCAGCGTGTAACGAGAAGCGCATGTTGAGCATCAGCTTATCTGGCTGTCCACTGTACTTCCCTACCTTCCTTGCAGCACTGTTCTCTGCGAGGGCTGGCATGGTCATGGTGACTGAGTCTTGATCCCCCAAGGGAGTCCCATATGGCAGTTAAGTCCTATGCTGGTCAGCAAGCGGAGAAATAAACCGAGTAATTAAGAGATGGGCAACTTCTGGCACCAGATTTGCTTCTTATTCCCATAGACACCTCAAGAAAAATAATTCAGTAATATTTTCGAGGTTAAAGAATATTCTTCTAATTAATTTTGACATCTGTGCCTTTTTAAGAATATGTTGTGAAGACCCATATTATGCCAGGAGCTGTACTATGAAGGCTTGAATCTCTGGTCTCTGCTCAGCCAAAGATCTTGTTAAAGTCAATGTATTATTATTATTATTTGTAAAAGGTACTGTTTACCACTGTGAAAGCAAAATTTATTCCCCTACTTCAGGCTTCCCTAAACAGTTCCTTGACTCTCTTGACACTTATTTCTTTATACAAGACATTATCCAATGAGTGTTTTCTAGGATCATTGATTTTAGCGTGTACATGCTTGCTTTAAAGGCTCATTTTGCATGACTCAAGGTTAAATATATTTATGGTACAGAATTGTACTAGGCAGCCGGGTCTTGATTTATAAAGTATTGATAGGTGTTTAAAAACACAGCAAATTCAAAGCCAAGCTGATCTCAGCTTGTGTTGAATCTTAAAAAACACCAACAGTTTTCTAAAATACGTTCTGCATTATATCCATAGATGATTTTTGCCACAGCCTCAGAAATTAATGAGGTTATGGTAGATACAAAGCTGTGTACTTTTTGACCCTGATGTAATCATACTGTGATTTACCGTTTGGGATCCTCCCTCCTTCCCTTCCCCCTCCCTCCCTCCCCCCGTATGGTCTATGTGTTATTATCCGCCTCAGCCTGAGATCATCTGAGCTGCATTTTGTGCAGTCCCCACCGGGAAGCCCTTAAACAAATGCAATAGCTAATACAAGAGACAAAGGGGAAAAGATGATCAAATTATCCAAGAATATTTTCAGCTACAGCTTCGATGGCATAAAAAAGAAACACGCTATTTCTAATACAATCTTGAAAACCCCGGGAGCATCCTGTGAGCTCACAGCAGGGCGCTGGGTGCAGAAGCCCCAAGGCCAGCCCCGAGGAGTGGCCCGAGACGGCTCCATCACTGGGCTCTCGGCTGCTTCGAACCCCCGCCCAACGTTACAGGGCATGGTGTGATTTCTGACGCTGCTTTTAGATGCAAGGTGAAAGAAAAAGCACGGGCGGACAATAAAGCAAATGTATGCAGAGCTTGAGAACAGAGGGATCTTTTCACCCCCCAAAATTCATTTGGAATATGAAAATTGAGTACCCCAGACTTTACACACCCTTTTGCAGGTGCTGGTGACCAGTCTGTCGCTGGGGATCCGTCAGCAGGCGTCGTGTGGCAGTCCTGGTGTCAGGGCACTGTCGCAGGTGCTGGCACGAGGCCTGGTGCAGGCGGCTGGTGCCCGAGCAGTGTGCACCAGGGGAAAACCCAGCCTGCCGGCCCAGCCGTGTCGTCGCTGCAGGGGAGGGGGCTTCTGGCAAGCAGCTGATCTTCGGCCACCGACCGCGTGTGGTGCCAGACAGACCCCAAGGCCATGAAATCTCTCTCTGAAGGCAGCAGGTACTTGAAATAATATTCATAATGAAGTTAACAGGGAATTGGAACCTCCAAAGCATCCATCGCTGTGGTACTGGTATTTTCCAGGGCACATTTGTGGACGTACGCCTTACCTGTAGCCAAAAAACATGGTACGGACGGACAGCACAGGACACACCTGCTCTTTTGTCGCAGCTACTCGATGGTGAGCAGCACGGATTGCACAAACCAGTCAACCCTCAACTTCGTGTTGAATGATTGTAATTTAGATTTATTAATATTTATGACATAAGAAACACAAAAGCATAGGACAAGGGTTTGGTGTAACACTTCAGCACACACCTTTAGAAGATGCTTTAAAACGGGGCAGATTTCCTATGTTTCTCTGGGTCAGTACTTTTTAATTGCACGTGAGTGGATATGAATACTTCGCCTGTCCTACTGCGATGTTGTAGCACGCCCTGACTGGCTGGAAGGGGAGAACATTTTAAGCGGGTCTCTTGGCAGGTACCTAGGAACGAACCAACGCCACATCAGCGCACGCTGGAGCTGTATGTGACCGGGCTGATGCCCCACACGAGGCACAGTCCACACACGACGGAGAACTTCCCCCTTTCCACCCGCAGGGCAGCCGCCCACCCAGGCGTTGCGAGCGAACCGCCACAGGGTGCGGGCACACAGGGGGTGCACGGACCCCACCGCCCCCCGCACCCCGCCGGCCACCCCCCGGGTCAGGGCCCCCAGCGGGCCCGGGCCTCGCTCTGGGCCCCGGGGCACGGGGCCGGGCGGGGCCGGGCGGGGCGGGGCCCCGTGATGTCAGCGGCGGGCGGGCCAATGAGCGGCGCGGCGCGGCGCGGCGGAGCCAGGGCGCCCCTCGTGCGGCGGCTGCATGGGGAGGGCGGCGGCGGCGGCGGCGGCGGGGCGAGGGGTCCTGGCGCGCCCCCGCCCACCCGGGGGCCGGGACTGAGGGAGGCGGCGCCGCGACCCGGCACAGGTGCGGCCGCGCGGTGCGGAGCGGAGCGGTGCGGTGCGGGTGCGGAGCGCCCTCCTCCCGGCGGGGGATGTGCCGGCCGCCGGGGGCGCGCCGCCCGTGGGAAGCGCGCTGCTAACGCCACCTGGGCGCCGCCGGAGCGCCCGGAGAGGAGAGGAGAGGAGAGGGCTCGCCGGGAGCGAGGCAGGTAGGGCGCGGGGCGACGGTACCGGAGCCTCGGAGGGGCTGGGGCTGGGTTCGGCTTCGGTTTCACGTTTGGGCTCTCTCCGTCCTGCGGGGGGGTGTCCGGGGGAAAAGTTGCGGGACCGCCGCCTGCCGCCCCGGGGCTCGGTGCTGCGCTTGGGGCAGACCCTCCCTCCGCTCCTTCGTTCTCTCCCCGCACCGCTCGAGCACCGCCGCGCCCCGGGAGCGGCGAGGCGAGGCGGCGGCCGCCCCTCCGTGCCCGTCCGTGGGGCCGCCGGGCGGGCAGCGCTCCCCTTTGCTCCCGGCTGCCGCTGCCTGCCTGCCTGCCCGCCCCGGGCCGCCCGCCCCGACGTGCCGCCGGCTGCCCGCAGCGCCCGTCCGCCAGAGCGGCCCCGGGGTGCGCGGCTCCCCCGGCCGGGGCCGCCCCCGCTGCCCGCCGCCATCTCGGCGCGGCGGCCGCTCCGCGCTGGGTCCGCGACCGAGTCCCTCCGGGGGGTCCCCGGGGGCAACCGGGAGCAGGGAGCGGAGCCCCAGCCTCCGCTTAACGCGAAGAGGGTCCGGGCGGGGAAGCCCCGACGTGCCCGGCCGCGCGGGGCCGCGGGTCGGCTCGCCTGGGTTTGGCTGCCCAGCCGGGGGGCTTCCCGTGGCCGGGGGTTACTTCGGGAAAAAGGCGAATCCCGGCAAATATCCGTGCTGCCCATATATAGAAATAGCCGCGGGCAGGACGACGGTAACTCGAATATTGCTGACACACGTCGAGAAACTTTAAAAAAAGGCAAACAAAAGCCAGGAGGATTCCTGAGGATGTTTCTGCCGGAGCAACGCATGTTCCCGTGTTTACACCCTACGTTGGCTGAAACGTTCACACTTTTATTAGATACTATACATCCGTACCTCAAAGTCAGTGAACAGTCTATTGATTTTCCTTCGTTTGTTTCGGTGTGTTTAATCTGACAGTGTTTGGTTTGCTTGCTGGTGTCGGACCAGGGCTACGGGAGATAACGCCGCCTTTTGCAGAAGGGAAGCCCGGTTTGGTGGCTTTCAGCATGGAGGCAAGCTGGTCACTTGTGAGATAGCAGTTCTGCGTGGCGTGGAACAAGTATTGGAGGGTTTTCTGGTGTGTGACCTGGAAAGTTTTTGTGGTTCTCCTTTTCTTTTTCTTTTTTTCTTCTTTCTTTTCTTTTTAGTCCTTCTGTTTTGACCAGAAGCTTTTACATGTGCAGCATTGCCCTGTAGAGACGTATGAAGACTACACAGTTTCTAGTTCTGAATCTCAAAGTAATTCAAAGTAATGTGTTTTTACTTTGGTGCTGCGTACGTGTTAACAGGGTAACTTCAGCTCTAGCGAAAAAGAATTGGTTGACTTGAGCTGAAACACTGAAAGCCATTCTCTTGGACTATTTCGGATGTTGCCGTTTTGCTGGATTTTAGTAGCAAAGCAATGAAATACTCCAGGGATAATCTAGTATGAAATTAATCTGACTTGCTGCCAGCTCTATCAAAACAGGTTGCAAGTTTTCTTCCTTCCTTCTACCTGCTGCGTGCTGCCGCCAAACCCAGAAATTCAGTTTTGCCTTCTTTCGCATTCCATTCAGAAGAAACAGAACTGAATTTATTGCAGAAGCTGTTGTGAGTTGCACAGTCATGCCATTTTAAAGTAGATGAATGGCATCTTTCTGGAGCAGCTGATTACATACTTCATATCATGTATCTGTATACTCTCAAGTGCAATTTATTTTTATTTCTTTTACTAAAGGAAATTTAAAGTTCATCTTACCATTGGTAATATGTTAATAAATTGTTGGATGCAGGCTATATTCTAGAGTAGTTGTCTCAGAAGTAGACTTCCCTGGTGAAAACCAACTGTGACCGTATGAAAGATCTCAAACAGTGCTCAATGGTGTATTAAATTTCACTCCTAAATATTAGTTTTAAGGATTCGGATGTCTTGGTTAATTTGTAAGCTGGTTTAAAAAAATGTCACACGTGCCTCTTTTCATTGTAAAGCTATAGTTAAAGCTTTAAAACCCTTCCTGTCTTGCATTAGTATTTGGATTTCAGACTTGGGACTATAAATGTTTTCAGGAACAAATCCTGAAATATGAACGAAAAATCTTCTGATGACTAAGGTGGAAAATTTTCCTAAATATTCCAAAATTATAGTTGTTACGTTCATACCTTCCTTCCTCCATCAGTCTTGATTTTAGCAAACGGAAAGCTTACATGCCTACTTCTTGTGTTAGCAATTACTGTGCTTACGCAATGCTGTGTGACTGGAAAAGGAAGGGGAAGGAGTGCAAAAGGTACTTGACACTAGAAGAAAGTTTAAAGTGATCTGGACAGTGGTAATTAATTTTGTCCATTATGAAATAATGGCTGGTTTGTCATTAAGAAGAGGTTGTACTCTGAGCTGATGTGGTGCTCTGAGGATGAGACTAAGTATCTGCGAGGTATTTGAAGGCAATGAGAGCTCTGCTCAATGCGTGCAAATGCATGGTTGCTGTGCTTAGTGTGTAATATGATAGAACAGTTTACTAATATTATTAGTATCCCTTGCTGTAGTGACAGTTCCTCCTTTAATGAGGACGTATAATTAGGATTTAAAATAAGCAGCAGTATGGAGCACTATGTGGGGGAGGATACACAGTACCACCACTATTGGTGTCTTCAGCTATTTTTAAGTACCTTAGTTTGTGAATGTGTAACGAGTATTCAAATGGTCTGTAAGCCTAGAATGAAAAGAGCGAGCTTGTTAACACCACAAGTAGTCTGTTTGGTAAGTTCATTCAGCAGTATTGCTGCATCCTCTAGTACTTGGTTCGGTGTTTTTCTTCGGGAGAGCTGCATAGGTGTGTGGCCGCTGCACCAGGTGGAGCTCAGTTGGTCAGAGGTGCTGTGTGGCTGTGCATCACCTCCACACAAACACATGACGACTCTTGGTCCATATAGCATATTATGCTGTAGAATGCACTCTGGGCTATGGTCCTGGGGGTACAAAATAGGATAAAGGTGTTTGTTTCGTATTTATGTAAGCCCTGTATGCCATATTTAGGTTGGGAGCTCATGCTCCAGGACTTCTCTGCCATCTTCTTGTTTTAAGAGAGGATAAGTGCATGCTGTGACACTTTCTGCTCCTTGTGCCTTGGTTGATGCCACTGCAACACAACCTGCATGCAAACCTGGCCAGGAGCGTCACTGAGGTCAGGGAAAAACTGTTCTCCTGAATACAAATTGTTGAAATTACCGTGTGTAAAATAGGAGAGGATGGAAGATTAACCCCCCTCACCTCTTCTGAGTATGTAGTTTCATAGTGGAGGCATCAATTAGTGTAAAGGAAGGTAGGCTTAAGTGAATTTCTTCATTAAATGTTTGCAAACTGAAGGCAAGGTCTTTTCTGTGGTTGCAAGATTTTTTAGGGAAGAAAAAAAAAGCAATTTATATTAGAAATGATAAATATTCAATTATTGAAATGAGAGCTAGAGGCAATCTGATACTTATGTAAATTAATCTTGACGGGGAGAGGTATAGAGAAATGTTTGATAGCTCAACTACATTACAGATCATGGGAAAATGCAGCCAATTGTGCGTCATTGCCTTTTCACCTGCTTTCTGTGTTTTCATTCTAAAGCTGGCGTAAACAGAAACTGTTCAATTTAGAAAACTTTAATGCACACAGACACAGGGTTTCGCTCGCTTAGCCAGGTGCAGTGTGCCAGGGCAGCCACCGTGCCGCAGAGCAGTGGGCAGCCCCAGCGTCTGTCTGATGGCTCGCCTGGCTCCTGGCACGAGCCTCCTGCCTGACCATGATCGCCAAGAGGTTGGGGTTGCTTTGCTACTTGCAGCAAGTTCCCGTCAGCACAGTGACTGCGATTCAGTATGGTCTGCTTGTGTTTCCCAATTGATGGGATTACACTCGATAGGGAGTGTTTCAGATTATATTTCATTTATTATTCTGAATGAGGAGCCGGTGTGATGACATGTAAGAATAATCTCCTGGTGTGTGTGGTTGATAATCTGACCTTCTACGTTCCCAGTATACCCCCATGGGAGAAGATGAATCTTCACTTGCAGAAGTTTACAGTGCAAAGAGGTCAGAGGTTTCCCTTTTTCTCCATCTTCTATGAGTTTATAAATAAATGAGGAGTGGTGATGAGTATATACATACTTAGATATATAAAAAATTGCTTGGAGTTTCTGTGACAACATTCTGGTGTGCCTCACTTTTGGTAAAGAAAATGACTTAATCTCAATGCCTCTGGTCAGTTACAGTGTGTAATGCTGCTTGTCTGTTTCTCAAGCTGTGCTTATGTACACACACTTCTGCCCATTGCTCCCTTACTTGCAAGCACTGGGTGTACTGGAGCCTGAGACGGAGGGCTCTGCGTGGGCCTTAGAGCTCCACGTGAGGTTTAAAGGCATCTCTTTCCTGGACAAATCTGCAGTCTTCACAACACATGTGAAGCAGTGTTCAGAACACACTGCAGCCTCCATACTCCTGCTGTACTTCTAAGCTTGAGAAGGCCCCTCCAGCACCCAGGATTTCTAGTTTCCGAGAAACCTTCCTGACATCGCTGCATGAAGGTCTGAATTATCATCTGTAGGAAATAATCCTGACAGTATTGAAGGCAAAAATGCTATATATTATGTACAAGGATTTATAAAATAGCTCCAAGGAGTGATCTGCTGCTAGCCTATGACTCCATCATTCCATTATGAAATAATTGCTGAAGTCAATAAATTTACTTATGTGGGTTTCTAGGAGCAGAAAATACATTATTAAGGCAGTGAAGTCACTCTTAGGAAATCTTAATAAATATGTAGTGAAGAAGCACTTCACTTCTTTAAGCCTTGCATTATAAACAGTTATGGAGAGCCATGCTATTCTTTATAGGTTTGAAATAACAAGTCAAGCCTAAAAACAATAACAAATCTCTCTAAAACGTTAAACACCTCCTAGAAGGTACTGGGCTGCAACAAAAACAAATAATTTGGTGAGAAAATAGCAGTCTTAATATACAACATTAATTGCTTCTGTTGGTTTCAAACAACCTGGAAAACATTTATCATCTTCATGGCTATTACTCAGGAATGAGAGAGCGTGCAGGCCATTATCGTGGAGAAGCACACTTGCATTGACTAAAAACACAAAAGAAAGACCTTGGTAAAACACAGTAGGAACAATGTCAAATCCATAGAGAAAAGCACTCCATTCCCCGTCCTTACAGTAAAGCAGAGGAGCCTGTCCCACAGGATGCCATTGTGCATAGATGCGTGCACATCCCTGTGTTGTGGTGGGTTTCCTGAAATACAGCAGGAGTTGGGTCCATCCTGGTGTATTCAGGCAGCAACATCCATGCTGCACGTATTGAAGCATGAAATATGCGCTGTGTGTATAGGATTTGGTGACACACAAGGCTTGGTTTTTACAGCTGTGCACTTGGTAGTAGTCACCTGCTCAAATTCTTACTGCTTTCTTTTAGACCAGAAACTTTTTAGCCCTCTTTCATGTTTCTCTAGTAAAAATTAGTATTACTAATTGCCACTTTTTATCATTAATTTTTGAATCAACACAAGGTATTGCTATAGAAACAAATCCTTTCGAACTTCACTGCAGACGATAGTAGAATAACTCAATATAAAACAAGCACAATAGTAAGAACTATTCAAAAGGGTAAGAAACTTGCTTTCAAAAAGGAGTAATGCAGGCACTTAAAGCTGTCACAGAAGAACAGAATGAGAAGGTTTTCGGAATTACCTTTTTATTAAGCATCTCCAATTGCTGTACAAAGTTGTACTCTTGCTTCTAACAAAATAATCACAGCACCCAGTCTCCTCAGAGGTAGAATACGTCACTCCCATGGAATAATCTGTAGATCTCTGTCGTTATGATGATGTTTCACCATATGGTGCGGCATCTTCTGTCAAGGATGGCTCTTCTTCAGTCTTGACAGTGGATATGTGGGAAAACCATAGGACTAGCTGGACATCAAGCAACCCAATTTTTTAGTTGGAATTCTATAGTGCTTTATCTCTACCTTTTTTTTTAACCAGGTGAAGCATCCATCTCACTTTCATCAAAATGAAGGAGATGTTTATTTGCATTTTACCTTGTGATCTCTCTTGATGACAGACGAGAAGTTGTGTGTATGCACACACAAGTCAGGGGGCTGAGGGGTGTGTAAGTGCCAAACACCTGTGGAACAGTGAGGAAGAAAATGGAGCAGTCTTGGAATCTGTTGTGAGTGAGTCCATGGTTGGCATTATGGTTTGTGACAGATTTTGAGTTAATAAAAGCTTTTATGTTTGTAAAAAGTATACCTTTTTACAAAGCTTACATTGTGAGTAACAAGCGGCAGATAGCAAAACGATAAAAATGCAATTGCATGCAAGACCACAGGTCCACAGCTTTCTCTCATCAGAACATCTCCTCTTCTTGGAGAGCCTTCCAGGACTTTTGCGTAATGTCAGTCACCATTTTCAAGCAGTATGTCGTATCTCTAGATTCTTCCTCTGATTAACATTGAGTTCTGGTTTTGCTACCTGAGAAATCTTAAAGAAAATTCTGTAACGGAAGCTAAAGAAGCATTACAAAAGGTGATAGTGAAGCAATGTGAAGACTGTTTTACTCCCAGAATTCTTGGGAGGCAAAGATCCCCAGAATATTTATGTATGTAAATATCTTTCTAAAATGCCTGTTGCAGAAAACGTCTCCTAATAAAATGAGAAAGAGGAAAGTCACTTTGTTAAAATGTCTCTTAAGGAGCACTGAAGGCATGAAGAATTTGAGTCGTTTGTTGGGGCTGGAGCCACTAAAGTAATTTCAAGGAGTTTTAAATCTAGTAAGGAGGCTTTGTGGGGTATAGTTATGTTTATTTCAGGTTCCTCTAATTGTATCACTTTGCTAGTGATTTTTTTTTTTTAAAGTTATCCCATATTTCTTGGGGAAAGAGATGGAGAAGTTCACTCCTAAGGGTAAGGACACTGATCTTCCCTGGAAGACAGAAAAAGATGATCTCTGGAGTCTGGGTGTTTAAAGTTAATGAAGGAAGACTTTAGAACAAACATTACTGAAAGGGGATGAAAAGGTGTATGAAGTAGAAAGTTGAATGGGCTAACCTCCAAGTGTATAAGGGAAGCTTATAGGAATGTAACTCAAGGGGTAAAGGGTTGAGTTACAGAAAACAGTGGCTAAAAATAATCCTGTTCAGTGCAAAGGGAACTAATATAAATAGAAAAGCAATGAGAATAATTTGTAGCTCCTTTTCTGGAAACTGCTGCTCAGTAGCTAATGGCTAGTGATGACGTGGTAGGCATTAGGTATTGCTTGTCCTTTTCCTTGGTCTTAGTGTGATAAGTGTGTATAAGGACACTTAACACACAGACACAGTGTGATAAGGGAGTATATCAACAGAATTGACAGCATTTGACGTTGCTCCTGATGATGGACCATCATAGGTGTGTGCCGCTCTCAGATTTTTCCTTTTCAGTTGTGCACGCCGTTTTCACTGGAAAAGCGTAATGCCTAGTAAGACTTCTAAATAAAAATAGAAGTGATTATTACTCTTCCTCCCCTCCCATGTCTCCATCCAAAACATGCAGTTGTTTTATGAAAGCAAGTACATAGAAGATGCAGATACTTGAGAAGATGAACTGTATTTTTCAGAAGAAGCAGACGGTGTTTATACTGTTCACTTCTGAGTCAGTAATTTTCATTCTCACTCAACTCAATGAAAGCTGTGTTTGTTTGCTAAAGGGAATGCTAAAGAGGCAAAAATGTGCAAGCAAGATTGAAAAAGAGGCTTATAAAAATAGCAGTAGGTTTGTGCATCCTTGAAAAGTGGTAGATAAAAAAAGCAAAGTGTATTTAATATATAGAAACCTTTCAATCAGTCTTTAAAGGCTGTCCAGATCGTGATCACTTTCTGCAACAGCTCGTCTAGAAATTTCTGGTTTTCTGCTGCAACTATGTTAGCTTGAGTGCTTCCAGCTTGAGCTAGCCTCTCATGGATTGAAGAGCCAACAGCGAATATTTTCCTAAGTACGTTTGGTTCTTCTTCTGGACCTACAATACAACTTAAACCAAGTTACAAATTCATATGAATTTGGACAAAAGCTACTATGATTCTCTTTCTTTAAAGGCAGTGTCCAAACACTTCGAGAACTGATGAATTTTTTCAAGGTCTTAAACTCATATCCAGAAATCAAAGAGATGAGATGCTAATTTTATAGGTAAAACCTTAATGAAAGTATTTATTCAAATCTAATTTTCATTACTATGATTCTGAAGATTAAATTTTATACAAGTTATGTTTCTTGTAAATGCAACCTAACTGATCCATTGTTAAAAACACACTTTTAGCTGGGAGGAAAATAGTTTTAAAGGTATTTACTTTTCTAGTTTGGATTAGAAAAATGCCATTTGTCATATTCATTTCTACATTGTGTTGTATTGCCATCCATGAATAAACTACTGAAGCTGAACAGATAGCATGATTCTTACTAGTGTTTGCTCCTCTGCCTCCTTTTCAAATAACAATGTTAGGTTATAAAATGAAAATTGTGATTCTAGAAAGACTTTCTCATTAGGAATGCTAAGGAAGTATGGATTTTGATTTATAGATACGTATTAAACACTTTCTTGAATTAAGGTGGGAAAAAAAAGCAATCTATTTAGGACTCAAAGCCGCTCATTTAAGAAGGCATATGTTGAGTCTGCTGTCCAGAAGTGTTATTCAGTACGCAGGTACTTGTATGGAAAACCTTTGTGAGGAATTATATGCTGATGCTTTTCAGGGCACTTGTGAGCAAATCTGTTGCTGATATAAGCTGCCAGGAGCAGCTCTTGAATTATGGGTATGGTAAAATCGAACTTTTAAATGTCTGAAGCAGAAGAATGAGGGTTATGCTACTCTAGACAATAAGAGCTGAGAGATCCATGAAGATCCAGCGTATACCTGTAGGTGCTGAGGCCTTAAAAATAAATAAATAATAAAAAACCAACACATCTCAACTGAACTTCATGTAAAAGAAAATAATAGATGAAAAGCATGTCATCTATTTTCTTAGTGTTAGCGTATACATAATTCTATCTTGTCATATTTGTAAGCTTACGAAAGTGGATGTGCAAAGATAAATATGATCAGGTATGTTGTTTTCAGGAAGAAAATAATCATAAACTTTTGTGAAAAATTTGTAATGTACTGACAGCTCTTTAATGTAGCTAAATGGCCAGCTACTAGAAATTAGACAGCATTAGCATGCAGAGGTCTTATCTTTGTTATATTAGTTTGAAGCTTTCCATGGTACAGTGAGTCATCTGGGAGGCCAGTATCTATCTCTGTGTCAGATCTCATCAACTCATTTCACTTGATATGTTGTTCTGGTCAGTTTTTGTTTGTTTCTAGGAATAATATACTCATTTTACAACAGCCATATAGTTTTGCTCCTGCTTCTCTTAAATTGTGTAGTGATTACTATTTTTATGGCTGTTACGGAGCACAAAGGTTCCTTTAAAAAAATAAAAACTATATTTTTATGAGATGGTACCGTTTTCGTGTTATGGTTTATGTAATGGGATGGGTAAGAATTTATTTGTATTGCGTATTTATTTATAATGACAAGAACAGTTGAATGCTCCAAGCACTTGTGTTGTAGCCTCTTGTGGCTGGGCGACTTGCATGACATTCCTTCATTCTGTGTTGTGGCTGAAATTGGGTGTTGCAGCGTTGTAAGGGCAAGGTTTCTGAATCTTAGCGTTGGACAGACTGAAAAACTAAATTTCAAGGTTGTTCCTTTCAATTACTCAGAACCTTCTACTGAATGTGTTTGAAATTCATAGCTTTTTTTGAGTTATTTTCCTTTTTTTTTAAATTAAAATAACTTTGGTTAGCATTTCACTGTGTTTTTCCAATTGGTAATGCTGCTGCTCCAGATCTCAATGTTTAAAAAATGAACAAACAAACAAAACAACAACAAAAAAACTAACACGAGGCTTTGTGGATTTATTGGAAACTGGCTTGAACCTACAATATTTAACTAGTATCCGTGGTATGGGGAATGCAGGGTAGTTACCATATGGTTTTTGACAAAAGTGCTAAAAAGAAATACTTCTGTAGGAAATCAGAAGTCTAGTGGTAAAGGTGGTAAACTATGTGTGGGCCTGAATTTCTAAACTAGAAAATGAGGGTGCTCCCCATCCCTGATGCCAACTGTCCCAGACTCTTAAGGATTAAGAGCAGTGACTATATGGAGAAAAGCTGCTCTCCGCATGCTTTGCTAACTCATTCAGGCTACACCCAAAAGGTAAAACCCTAAAAGGGAGCGTTCATACGCTTGACAGTTGTGGGTATATGCCATCTGTCTGTGTTGCAATTTCTTTGTTTGTTTCTTTGTTTTTATAAACATTCATGGGAATATCCTGAAAGGTATTGGGTGAAACCTAGCACCACTGAGTTAAAGGAGGTTTCTTTGCTTTGGATTTAGCCAAATTGAAGTTTCAGTTCATCCTGGATTTCACTTTCCTTCATTTTTCAAGCTCGGACAACAGAAAGTGTTTTTTTTTTTTTTTTTCTGCACAGTTTGACTTGTGTGTTTTCTTTATAACTTTTTTCTGGAGCTTTCCAGCAGGAGTACATCAAAAATTCTTCCCCCTTCCCTCCACCCCCCCCTTTTTTTTTCCCCCACCAAAACCATTGCACTCTCCTAGTTAAAATGGAACAGAAATGTGAATTCTAGAAACATGTGGCCAGGCAGCCTCCTTTTGGCAAGTGAGATGTGGAGAGTGTACGTGTACAAAACATACTTCAAGGCATGTCCTAATCAACTTAGGTAAAATAAATTGAAATAAATATCCCAAACTATTTGCAGCAGTTAAATTATATTAATTTAAATCAGATTAAAGCTATAATGTGTGTAGCTATTTTCATGTCAAGATAAGCTTAAGCAATATTCTTCCTCTGATCCTAGTTCAGAGTAACAAGCAGGCCAGAATGCTTCATTTGAGGATTGTTATTTCCTTTTTGAATTTCTAGTCTTTGTTTCTTCTCCTGGTTGGCTCTGTAATTTTTTCCAAATATCCTTGTTTGTCCGTATTTACAAGTTTGCGTCTGGGACAATGAGCCATATATATATACACACACAACTTTTCATAGTGAGAATCATGAAACTGGAACAAGTATTTTAAGCAGCTAATTAAGCACAAAAGCATAAGAATAGAGGTAGAGCTTCAAGTAGAATTTTTTTTTTGTGTGTGTATTGGAGAGAGTAGAATGTAAGTTTAAAAACATGTGAATCACTGGGGAAACTCGAGTGAAATGGCACACATGGAACAGAGCTGGAGTTCTCCATGTTGTATTGTGCATGTAAAATTAAGAAAGTCATCTTCTGAATCGGCCCGCAAGAATGAAAGGTCCTTGTTACAATATTGCTATGGCAAGAGTAGTATTAATTATGGATTGGTTTCTTGGCAACATTATGGCATTTTCTCTTTTCAGCAAAAGTCTGACTTGGAGAATGCTGACTGAAAGCTGAGTAATATCAGATGGTCGTCTTCCTCCTCTATGGCTTCTATCATTTAAGTCTTCAGTAGCTTAATCTCAGTGGTTCTGTGAAGTTAATAGATTGCTGCATTATACCACAAGGGTAGTATCCTTTCAATCTGGGTTTAAGTGAAATGCTAGGTCTAGTTGAGATGTTAACATGGATATTGCAGAGATATCATGTAAATATGTGAATAGCTGTCTGTTACGTAGTTCAAGATGCTATAAAATGGACAAATGACTGTTAAAAGTTTGCACATCTACATGTGACAACAGGTATTGAGCACTCGCTTACCAGTTAAAAAGTTAACTAAAATTTTGGATTTGGGTGAAGAAAAAGATGTTAGAATATGAAGATTATTCAGGAGTTCATAATCTCAGAGGAAGAGGCAAAGCTGGATATGCACAATATGTTTGACTGAAAAGCTGGTTTTTCTTTTGTATGCAAGTGCAGACAACTGTGCAAACAGCTGTAGAACATGGCAACATTTATGTCGAAGAGCTTAATATAAAGAAATGTGGGTATGAATTAGCCAAATACCAAAAGCTGTCCTTACTTATGTCAATTTCTAGCTCCTCTAGGGTCATCCTCAGTTCTTCACAGAGCATCCAGTATGTGTGCTTGTCTTCTCAGAAATATCTCAGAATTTTAGGTAGCTGTAGCCTTTGTGGCATCTTCGGGATGGGCGGGGACTACGTAGAGAGACTTTACTAACTGCATCAATTTTCTTTAACGTACTGTCTGTGCCCTATACTAATGTGTGCTTTCTATGTCGTTACTTCTCTTTCTGAGAGGAAAGTTACCAGAAGTGTATGCTGAGTGTTGCCATTTTGACATTGGAGAACAAAGTGCTTATTTGGGTTATTCTCTTCTATTTTAATCAATTTTCTGTTGCACAAGTATGAGTTGAGAATGTCCATGTTTTGATTACCAAACCTGTAGTTTCTTCATACTGTTGTAATAATAGTGAGTCTTAAATGCACAAAACTTCTGATGCTACAGAGCAGCCATATTGCATAATGAGTTCAGCACAGAAACCTGACAGAACTAACTGGTCTGAGGATTTTGTTTACTTTTCTTACAAAGCTGGTAAAATTAATTAGTCAACTAGCTACAGCAGAGGGAACTTGACCAATTGCTCAGGCATGACCAGTGGATCCTGGCAGTTCACAACAGCTGTATTTCTACCTCAGGAAACTTAACTCTTTAGATTGTATGGCATCTGTTTGCTGCATAGGCTAATTTTCATTAAGTTACTTATTTTTCCCTTTTAATTTACTGAGATTTCCTTTTTGCTCTTATTATTATTCTCTAGTTAAAATTCAGAGACAGCAAAAGAGGACAGTTACCCAACCACAGAGACAGACTGGCCGCCCAAAGAGAGTTTGAAGTTCAGTAACTCTAGTCATGGGGAGGAAGTGGAGGAAGGTTGTTTTAGTCAGTCATGGATTTGAAGCCACAGTGCTTTAAAGCTTCAGCATTACTGTTGTGCCTTGACAATCTGGATAGATGTTTTCAGTTTCCATGAGAAAGTAAAAGTTGTCTGATATTGAGGCAGCGGGAGCCTGGAGGCAATGGCGGAAGTGAGATGATGGGCAACTGTTGAAGTAATTCGCTAGCATTTATTCCTGTCCTAGACACATCTAAGCAGTCACACAGACACCTCTCAATGAGGGATAAATATCAAAATCTGGTTCCTAGCAGTCTTCATATATAATCTTAACGTGATTCCAACATGACGGGACACAGCTATATCCAAATACGCTTACAAGCTTGCAGACTGCTGTTTACTAATGAACCATTTACACAAAAGGTTTCATTTTTGCCCTCTAAAAAAGGGTTCTGCTAATCTTATTGAATAAATTTATTTTTTTTTCACTCTCTAAACAATTAGCTTTATTCTGTGGCAGTCAACTGCCCCCCCCCTCAGAATTATGGGGTTGATATTGGAAGATTATTGATTTTCTTTATATAAAGATGTGGTATTTAGACCACATAGCAGATCAGAAGTGAAATGTTTTCTCCCTTACAATCAGGGATACTGCCTTAGTGGGGAATTTTCTGGCTCCCGTTGATTAAAGTGACAGGGCAGATTTGACGTAGGTAGATTGCCAGTGCTCTCCTGCCCGATAGCTATTGCCGTAATCAGGGTGGAAAGAATTCCTCCATATGCTCTCACAAATTGAGTCGATTTTTTTCTTCTCCTTTACTTAATAGCCTGCCCTTTGCAGGAGGAATTCCTGTGCTGGGCCTCAGTTGCAGACCACTTCTCCACCAGAAGTGCAGCGTTCTGGCAAGCCAGCACAAAGAGTGAGAATGTGGACAGGAATTGCCAGACCATCACAGTCCATTAATTTTACCTTAATTATACTTTGGCCCGTGATTAATACAGGTCACTGCTGCCTGGTCACATTGTAGATCATGCTGAATATTGTACAATGACAAGTACAACTCCTCTGAGTCGTTTTGACTCCTTGGCTTAAACAATCATTGTTTAAACAGGGTGAGGAAACAGTTTATTTTAAAAATGTTTCCAAGAAGTCCTAATCCCCTTTTGGGGTAAATGGAAGTGTTTCTGCTGTGAGATTCCTTTTAACAGTAAATAGCAGGCAGGTTGAATACTGAGAAAGAGACGGAAAAGGTAATTGAAGTGCTGTTCCGATTTCTCAGTGTGTCAAGTGACAAAATTTCTTGGCAAAAGGTCATGCTTGCAGGTCAAGAGTTGATCAGGTTAAAAGTGTGTGCATGAGGGGTGGTTTCAGGAGGTGATGCTGGACCAGGAGTGCTTAGAAGCAGTCCTGCTCAGTGCCTGCGTATTTGCAAAACTCTCATCTCTGTCATAGGAGCAGCGCTGGGTAGGAGCAGGGAAATCATTAGCTTAGGATAGATCATTCATTCACCATGTAGGCTGCGTGCTTTGTTCTAAGGAGTTTTGAATGTTGTGTTCGTTTCCCTGCAGACTGCTCCAAACACACAGCTCTTCTGGTTTGCAGTGCTCGCAGGTTGTAGTTACATCTTGTGTAACCAGCTGGCATCCACCTGAGCAAGAACTTGCCATCACATCCCTTTTGTCCTTAGCAAGCATCCCTCTTTCTGTACTGTTAGCAATTGAGATATTTTCTTTCTCCGTGTTTCATACGACACAGTATAGCTCCCATGGGAAGGCTGGGTGCCCGTGTCTCATGGACAGGGAGGAGTTGCTTGTGAGCTGGCTGTCCTGTAGCCATGACCCCGATGTCACCATGCTGACCACTGAGCAGCTCTCCAAGTGTCATGCTTTGCATCCTGGTGTTTTCAGGGGAGCTGCTGTGCCTGGAGGTGTGTGACCATAAATCACAGCAGTCCTGGAGAAGGTGGGCTGTCTGTGCTGCAAGGGAATGGGCACAGCTGTGACCGACAGTCACTGCATTCCTGCTCATCACTCAGAGCCTTTCAAAAAAGCCCTGCAAGCGAAAGCACAACAGTTTGAAACTTAAATGTATTCTTGGGAAGTCAGAAATGTATGCCACAGGTTCTGTTTCCCCCCCACCTTGGAGGATACTGTTTGGCCTGAGTGATAGTTGTAAGCCCTGAGCATGGACTTTTCTTTCAAACCTAAGTCTCTGTTTTCATGCCTTTTCCTGGTAAGTTGAGTATAACAGATTTGTTTGACAGAAGATTCAGTCTGGTCTGTGTTTTGCCAGGAAAAAGAAAAAGCAAACAACACATGAACAATAGTGTTTCAGGTTGAACAACAACAAAAAAAAATCCGTTGGCTTCACAGTTTTATTTAAAAGACGAAAGATTAATACTTCAGAGTTTCTTGCCTGTTTATACAAGAAACAATGCAAGAGGATTAAAAGTAGTCACTTCAAGACATAAAGCAAGTTAAATTCTTTGACGAAATCACAGCAAAAAGAACATTTAAAAACAAAACCATTTGCATGTAGTCTTAGTAAACGTTATTTTATTGGGAGCTGTTTGTTTACTGGCACCTTCTTTCCAGAGTAATGAATAAGACAATAAATGTGTTTGTATGCAAGTACATCTCTGCAGCCCCTACTTCTCACTCCAGGATTGCAGGAGTGTGGCAGGAACTTCCATAGATGGTGATTGATTCTCTTCAGTTTTAATTATATGTGCATAGGTATGGTATGTCTTCAGAAGCTCAAAATTCCTCGCTTGTCTTCGTGTACTGTTATGTGAGAGGTTTTTTTTTTTGCTTGTAGGACCTGATGATAGCTTTCCTGCAGTGATGAACAAGTGGGAGTAGGAGGGAAAGAGCTCTTCTCACTGTGAGTCCTACATAATTACACATGAAATGATGGAATGAGTCAAGGCTAGGTTGTCTGGGCATATATGCGTATGTACAGGTTAATACAGGAACAGGAGCTGCATTTCTTAGGTCATTTTCTTAATCTTTTTATATAAGGCTTCCATCAGCCTGTGCAAGAATATGAAAATAATGTTTATTTGTCAACAATTCCTTTCTAATGATAACAAGAACAAACTCTCCCAGCTGTAAGTATTCTTTACATAAGTACCTGAATAATTTGACCACAAAGCTGTTCCACTCTCTCATGTACGTATATTCTTCATTGCTTCATATCTCAGGGAGTTTTGTTCTTGTGTGGAAGTAAACATGAATGTTCCATCTTTGCTATTTTAAGCAAGAAGTGGAAACTTTCATAGGTGAAACAAAGAGTTGAAATGTAAACTGAAACAGATTTCAAGTTGAAGTTCAATTTTGGGGTTATAAACTGCTTTTGTAAGACTTTACTGTATCTTCATTGCTTCTTTTAGACACAATTATGATTGCAAAACATTGTTAGCATTTCTCTGATGTAACAGGATGGCATGAGTGCTGGTCTGAGACCAAGGAGCTGGAAACTCTTGCTTTTACATTCACAGTCTCTGCTGGCTTCTGTGGTGGCAACCAAGTAATGAGAAAAGCATTTTACTAAAAATTTTAACTCCCTACTGTTGTTTTCCCCTCATCTTTTCTTCACCTGCTGGTTTGTACATCTGAGTGTAGAAAAACTGGGATCTCACTCAAATCTCTCTTTAGGTGGTCTTATGATATAAATGTATCCTTTTATTTATATTTTCAAAATTTTAGAGGATGTTGGCTTCTTACCATCTGTCACTAGATAAATTTTAAGTACTGGTATGCCTCTTATCGACTCCTATTTTTGATTTGCCTTTGATTGAAGATAAAGTGCCAGCAATCGCATGTCAAGTTTAGTATGCTGCTCTGCCATCAAGATAACAGCCTGCTAGAGATACTAATCAGTAGTAGGAGAGTTGTAAAACAATCATATGAAGCTCATAACAGTCCCAGCTTGTGACTTTGGATACTGAATAGCCTTTTGTGGGATGCCGGCATAGATCTGTGAGAAATAAGTTGAACATCCTTTTGGTAATCAGGTGCTTAACTCAGATGAATGAAACTGGAATTGGTTCAAATGTGCCCAGTCCTTTCCTGGCAGCATGCTAGAGGAAAATATCTGTTCAATTCTTCTACAAGAGCAAATAGTAGTTAATGAACTCACCTCTCTAGAAACAGAGTTCCATTATTTTTTTTTGTTGGTATGAAATTTCTTCTTAAACATAATTTCAAATGTTCTGTGGCTTGGTCCTGTTCTCTTTAATTCTCTTATTTCTTCAAGTTCTGTTTTCACTTTGCAAATGGTAACTAATTGAAAGCTGTACAAGGTGAGCTAAAGGCTTATTGACTTAAATTGTTTTTTGTGAATAGCAGAATTATTCTGTTGCCTTGCATATCTGGTTTAAATGATTTATTTTGATTTATTATTATGAGCCATTTTGAGTGGGAACAAGTATGAAGTACTATGTAATCTGATGTAATACTTACTGTACATAATCTCTCACCTAATACTGATGAACATTATATTTTAGTAATCACTAGTAATCTATATTTTATTTAGTAATCTATATTTTTAGTAATCAAACTGGTGCATACCTGAGAAATCATTAATACTGGTCTCATTGCAGTAAGGTTTTTCTATGAAACATAACATAGTTTTACATTTTCATACATTATTGTAGTTTCTACACTGGGATAAATTAGACTACAAGCACATTTATGCTATCTGTGTGTTCCCATTGGGGAGAGGAAATGGTGGCATGTAGGAGGAATACTGTTGCTGTAAGCAGACAGGGTATGGCTGAAGCACAAAGATTTCTGCTGCAGGTGAACCTTTAAAGACTGCCAGGATCACCTCGCGCATTTCTGAAGGCACACAAGTGTAAATTCTTTTATTTCCTGTGCCATATGACAATTTATGGTAGGAAATGATACATACAGTATTGAGTTAAACTGCAGGAATGATGCAGTTGTCTAAAATGAAAATTCTGCTGCTAGCTCAAGGTCAAGGCTAATTCCTAAGAATGACATCAGATATTCGGTTACAAATTAATACAGATCTGTTCTGAAAAACCTGTGGCAAAGCTTTCACCTGTGTAGTGGTTCCCACCAGCAAGCTTGTGGGGTTTCCATGCAGTACTGATTCCTATGTCGTACATGGTGATTCCCATGGAGACACTATTGCTTGTACACTGCTCTTCCAAGATAACAACCAAAGGTAAATCATGTTTTCTTGTTGCACAACAAAAGCTTGTGTTTTCGAGATCCTGAGGAATTGTCGCGCCTTTCTGGATGATGTGAAGTATGTTGCTTATTTTTACTGTATGGTGTTTTGCATGGTTATGCTTCATCAATATATGGATTTATTAAATGCTTTGGGATGCTATAAGAACCTGTTGTAAACCATTCAAGCTCTCGTATCTTAAAGTTCTTAAAAAACAGTTCACAGGTGAGATATTATGAAGTCAGGGAGATATTTCCATTCAATTTCTGTATGCCATTCTTTTTTTTTTTCCTAAGGTCAGATAAAATGTGCTTCAGTTAGGTGGTGTCATTTGTGAGTACACATTGGAAAAGAGCCTGAGATCCTTCCTTAACATTTGTCACCTTTCTATATTTTTAATGTATGGCTATATTAGTAGCTGTTTTGCTAGAAGATACTTTTACTTGATGTGAGTACTATAGTCTTTCCTCCTTGGCTATGATGGACTACTTTTTTTTTTTATTCTATTAAAAGCACAAACAAATGTACCTTTACCATATGGTGAAATCTTCTCAGATGCACGTGTATGTATCTTAAAATGAATTGTATTGTACTTTGTTCTGAATTTTTTTTTGTTTCTTGAAAAGCTGATCAATTTCAGATCTGTTTATTTCTTTAAAAATATGTATCCATTAATACAATAGAAAAGATGAACTGGTTTCTGAGGCCTCACCATAAGAAAGATGTGGGTCCAGATGAGGACCATGAGGCTGATCAGAGGGCTGGGGCACCTCTTCTGTGAAGAAAGGCCGAAGGAGCTGGAAAAGAGGAGGTTCATTGTGGCCTTTGAGTACTTACAGGAGGCTCTAAAGATGGAGAGCAACTTTTTGCAGGGGCAGGTAGTGATAGGAAAGGGGGAATGGTTTCAAAGTAATAGGGGAGATTTAAATTAGATGGCAGGAGGAAATTTAGTCTGAGAGTGGTGAGTCACAGGAACAGGTTGCCCAGAGAAGCTGTGGGTGCCGCATCCCTGGAGGTGTTCAAGGCCAGGCTGGATGGGGCTTTGGGCAGCCTGGTGTGGTGGGAGGTGTCCCTGCCTATGGCAGGGGGTTGGAACCAGGTGATCCATAAGGTCCCTTCCAACCCAAGTGGTTCTGTGGTGAGAAATAGAATGGAGTAAGTTGAAAGGACAAAATACGTTTTTTTTGTCTTAATTAATGCTTTTAGCTAATTGGATTACTTGTGAAATAATAAATTTCAGATACTAATGAGATAACTTGATAACGCTGATTAGAATCTCAGCTTTCCACTGAGATTGTGGCCAACATCCAGAGCTACCTCCAAAGGTGCTTGTATCTGAAAATAGTAAGTAGGCTTTTTTAGTTTATTTGAAATTGTTGAAATTCAGTGAATTTGAAAGTATCACTTTAAAATGACTTCTGACTTATGAATGACCTTTAAAAATATAGTTAGGATCTTTTTCATTTATTGGATGGAAAGGAGATATTTGTGGTTTTTGCTTGTTTAGTGCTTCCAGTAGTGTTTAGAGTAACATAAGTCTAGTCACCTTTCTCAGTCTGAAGTACTTGAGATAAACGAAACATTTTCCTGAAATTTGTGGAGAAATAGGAATGCTTACTCAGGAAGAATTGAAATGAGCAAGGTCAGTTTAGTTGAGATTGACATTTTAATACCTGCCTGAATAATTGTGGTACGTGAGGAGAGTTACTGCTCTGCCTCATTTACTGGATTTTATCTCTCTAGTGCATGCCAGTTGTTAGCATGTGTTGCAGCCTGGCTTGTTCAGAAATTAAAGCTTACCCAAAGTAAAATGTATCTCTACCATTTTCCAAAACCTGTCTATTTATCAAAAGTGAAGATTTTTTTTTTAAACCTTGCCTAAGTGATGGAGCCTAAAAGTGTACTTGACGCTAATGTGTCTACTACACTAAAGGGAAAAGTGAAACGGCCTGGAGAGGGCTGGATACCCCTAAGTGCTAAGTGGCTTGAGAAGAGAGAGATGAAGATGTGCTGTCTGCAGTGACCAAGTACAGACTGGAGGGGAAGTAAAAGCATGAGGCAGCTTTGCGCTGGTTGGACGTTCTGCATCCCTGGAAGGAGAGCATTCCTCCCCCTGCCTCCTCTCAGGCTTCTCCAGCTGCAGGTGGCCCAGCTCCCCTGAGGTGTCTGTCCTGGTGTGGGCACTGAAAGGTGGCTGAAGTGGGCGCTGGGCAGCAGGGCTGGGGCCTGAAGGATGGGCATGTGAGGAGAAGCAGTGCAAGGAGCATGGGGACCATGTGGCTGCTTGAGGAGGGAAGATGCAAAATCAGTCCTTTGTGACAGCCTGACGTGCTCAGAGTTGCTCCTCTCCTGGGTGGCGCCTTACCTGTACTGCCTGGGAGGCGGCAGGAGCAGCATGACTTCTGCAGTCCATCAGCCCTTTGCCAAAGGAGGGAGCAGCACCTCCTCCATGCCACCAGAGCAGGTGATGCGCTATTTCTAGTGACTCCCGCTGTCGAGTGCGTAAGCAGTCCCGGAAGCAAGGAGTGGAAGTTGGGAATGTGCTCATCACTTCATTACACTAATTGTGTTATCAATAAAGTATATCCTAAACAGATTAAGAACAGGCTGCCTTGTCAAAAGGAGCTGTTCAAAATGAAGCCTGCCCATCTTTTCAGAGCTGAAAATCATTTTTGTTAATGGTCTAGAAATAAAGGTGAAATCATAGACAATTATGCTGTCTACGCATTTTATCAAATCGGTAAATAACTGACAGCGATTCAAAGGACTTGTACAGCTGAAGCAGTCAGTTTCTGAAATCGAGGATGGCAGACCCTGGTTGTGGTGCTGGGGACCACAACCTGAAACGTGTGGGCTTTGAAACGGCTAGTGACTGAGCCCAAGTCCCCTAGGTGGTGCTGTAGAAGAAAATGCTAGTGTTATTCCCATAGTTCAATATATACAAAAGGCTGTTTTTAGGCTGACTCAAGTACCTCAAGTATTTCTGATAACAGACCACTTGTTTTCTGATTTATTCTCATGACATAGGATTGAGTCCACATTATTGAACGATTACCACTATTACCATAAAAGGGTACAAATATACCCTCTTTTGGAAGACTTAGCTTCAGTTTAAGTCTACGTTTTGTTTTGCTTTATTTTGTATCTGACAGTACTAAAAATCCTCCTGAGTATTTTTTTTTTCCAGAAAGCAGAAGACTTTGCATTTTTGTCTCTTCATGGTCTAAGTATTGAAATATTTCTAAAAGGTGATATTACTGATAGCAAGTATATTTTTCAGTCTATGAGTACTGCTCAGTGGAAGGAATTACTCAGAGTATTTCTTCTAAAGTAATATGTAAGCAAAGCTAATGGAATTGGTTGTTGTGTATATTGGTTTAGTGATGAAGCTCTAATTTCAGTCATTTGAACAAAAATATGGAAAGTGCTGTTTACATTGGGGAAATTTAAAACTAATAAAATACATCTTCCTAAATCTGTGTGCCCCTTTCCCTCTGCTTCAACAAATTGTGTAGCTAGAATATCTCTCCATAAAACCTGTTTCCTCAGCAAATCGTAAAATACAGGAAGACCTATTCAGGAGTCTAAACACTTACTGCAACAGTTCAAAGAAGAATTGAAGATGGTAGGTTGGCTGCCGTGTGCTACTTGTTTTGGAGAACTCTATGGGAATTGTTCTTGCACAATGAACTAATAATCTGATGATGCTTAGTTTAAAGTTTTCTTCTTGTTTGGGCATTGTGATACAAATTAGTCATAGTTACTTAGTATTCAAAATATGTGGGGCTTAAATAATCTGCATTCACTTAAGATGCATTCAAGAAAGATCCCCTGTGCTTTCAGACAACAAAAATATTTTAAAAATTTAATGAGATTTAATTTAAAAAGCTGTTTTTTCAGGTGCTTCTGGTGGTACTCTAGTAGTATACTACTTGTCTAAAGAATTTTTCAGTAGTGTTAGTTAATAGTGTTGTGTTGCTTTTCAATTTCAGTTAAACTTCCCAAATCAAAACACTGCTGCCCTTTCTCCTCATTCCACCAACCTTACTAGATCTGTATCCAGAAATGATGTCTCTTCCAAGTGCATGTGCACAGATGCTGCTGGGGACTACTTCTCATTCAACCATGCACGGCAGGGAATGGACAGTGCCTTACCATTTGTCTGATGGAGGAGATAAAATTCTTAAAGAAGGAAGCCTTCCCAGTTTGCCGTCATTGGTTCCCATTCAGTATCTGCGAATAGATGGGTGACCTCTGGAAAGCTGGAAAGAAAACATCAAAATGCCATGTTCTCAGTCAACTTTGTCTCCGGTATATCATTAAGTACTTTAACATAATAAATTACAGTATTATACATTATTATACATAAAATACATTAAGCAATTTAATGTAATAAATCAAAAATGATTTCTGGTAACATCAATAGCTGTTGTGAATGGTAGCACAATAAAAATCCTGTTGTGTTAAAAGAAAAGTTTTAGGCAGTTTTCTTTCAGGACTAATCACACAGCTATGTTGTTAGTACTCTTCTTTTTATTCTTCCGCCCTGTGGAAGTCTCGGGAGAAAGACAAAAGTATGGCTTATGTGCCTGCATGCACCCTACAATTTATTTTATGACTGTGCTATTAATTTCTATTTTTTTTAAAGTCCAGGAAACGGTGCTTGCAATATGAAGTAAAATACACAACAGACTTTCATAGGATTTAAAAATCTGTTAATTTTTTTCTTTTCTACTTGGCATACATTGCATTTCCTGAAATCAATACACATTCATGGACAAAGTTTATTTCTGCATTATTTTCTGTTTAACAGTTAAATCTCTTCCTGCTGATTGTTGCCTTGGGTTTTATGTGCCTTTTCTGACTGTCTGCGCTGTGAACTCAAAGTTCTTGTGTGGTGAAATGTTGAGAAGATTCTTGCAATACCATGGATTTGGATGGTGTTAAGGCAGAACATCAAAATCTTGAAACTTTCTCTCAAGCACTGCACTGCTCCAGAGTTTTCACTTGAGTTCTGTGAAAGTGCTTTGAGCTGCATGATGGTCCCAGTTCCCAAACATTTTCTTCTCCCATGAACTTCTTAAAACCCAGCTGATCTGTACTTGACTATCTTTGGAAGCTTAAATATTTGTGGCTTCAAAGTCTTTAGCAGTTGCAGCACCACCACTGACCTATCAAGAAACATCCCCCCCCTATTTTATTATGTATCTGCAGTAGGCCATCTCTGCTCTCAGTTTCACACTTATTCTGTAGTCAGGTCAAGAAAAGGAGAAAATTATTTTTGGCCTGGTTGGCATGTTAAGTGTCACTTACCTACTGTTATATACATTCATTTTAAAAAAGAAAAAAAAAAAGGAAAAATGGGCGATTCTCTCCTTCCCCCTTCCCATAAGAACTTTTAGCTAATAGGCTGGGAGCCAGGAGACTGGGCGCTCTTGTCTCTCTTCTGCAAACTGGGGTTGGTCGCTCTGGGCAGTTCACAGTCCCTGCTGACCCAAGCATCTGGTCTCATTTTTAATGTTGATATAATTAGCATTTTGTATATATTCAGCTGATGCTATACTCAGTCATTGTAATGAATGTTTGAAACAGGGTTCAGATCTCAGCCATTTATCATACTTGGACCTCAAAACTTTTGGCACAAATGTGCCAAATACATGTTCAGTGGTATCTGTTAACTTCTGACTGCCCTAGTAGGGCATGGTTTTGCTTCAGAAAGAAGTAAGTAAACAAGTAACTCAGGAACCACAATATTGGACCTGCCATTGTTCTGTGATGATAAAAGCAATGTTATGACAAGTGGCATAGAAAAAACATGGGCAGAAGTGAGGTCTTAAAATAAGTAAATAATCCTATATTAGCTGTGAATTTCTTCAGGAGTCCATGGTGCAGCTGTGTTGCCTGTTCCTCTTGCAGTTTTTCCATAGGGGCAGAGAGAGATGCAAAAGGCCGTGTGTTCAGATCCTCCTGATCCACCGTGTGAAAGGCATGGGCATTTATTATGAAAATGGTAATAGCATATGTAGTGCCTATGCGTTATGTATTTTTTTATTAGGCCTTTGTGAGCGTGATTCCCTTCTCATTATGCTATTTGCTATGTTAAACATTTCATAGTAATAGAAGGCTGCTGGATGTTTAAAAAAAAAAAAAGGAAAAAAAAAGATTGAAGCTTTAGTTTCACTATTTGATCATTTAGTGCTTTCTGGCATATGTGACAGCATAAAGGCAAGTAGAATTACTGAAAGGGAAGACCTGCAGGAAGATACCTGTATATATACCTATTTATATGTTGTTGAGCCAATGTGGTTTGCTAGCATACGATTAAGGAGAACAAATCAGATATCAGTTTAGTATAGAAATATGAGTAATATAGCACTCAAAACTAAATATTTGTGCTATTAGCTTTGTATAAAAGCTCAAAGAGCTTCTTGATTTTATTTGCAGATTTGTGACTGATGAAAACTAGGATTGCAAAACATGTGGATATGTTCTCTGTAGCGATGCCTGAATATGATGGTGTCTGACAACCACGGTCTGAAAAAGGAAAGCCCCGTTTTCATTTAGGAAAAAATAAATGCAGATGGAAAACTCTAGACTTCTGACAACCATAATGGATTTCTGACATGATGGGATTATCTAACTTTCAATCCAAAACATGCATAGTCTCTAACCCAAAGAAACAAACAGAAGCAAGGGAAAGGAAAAAGGCTTCGGAGGAATCTCCAAAATGCAAACAGTTTGCTTGAAAGGGGCAGTGTGAAGCATGGGGCAGAGAGGCATGCGCACTGGCATAAGCAGTATTTTCTCTTTGGACAGAGATACTGGATTTGCAGAACAGTTTTGCTTCTTACAAAACTCAGCAGAAAGAACATAACGTACCTAAAAAAAGAAACAGTATACATATCCTGCAAAATGAAGTGATTTGTTTAATAAACTACTACATCCCCTAGTTGGAATAATTTCCTTGAACATGATGGAACATGGGTGTTGCTTACGTGTTTGACAATGAAACTTCAAGTGTTAGGTAACCGAAGGTGAAGCAGTTGGAGGGAAAATCTAATTGTATGTGAGCATAAGTAGAAGTTAGATGGTGTACCAAAATCTTTTCCATCACATCTGATTCCATAACCAGGGATGTTTTATATAAAAATTAATAAATTAAAACAAAAACAACCAAGGGTATTGCAGATTCTAATAAGTATCACAGAGAAAAACAGAATATAAACCATGACTGAAGATCTCATCCTTTAAGCCCTCATAGCTAGAAATGATATGATGTAGTGGTGAAAAGAGCACCTTTCAAAAGCCAGCAGTCAGACTTTAAGAAGATGCTGGGGGGATTAAAGGGCAGACAAGCAGAAAAAATAGTAAATATCTTCAGCTCCACTGAAGAGGTAAATGTGAATGTTTTAGGATGGCATTCTGATCAGTAAGAGATGCCCGTAAGGTCACTTTTATGAGGTCTTTCCAGAACTGGTCCCTGCTCTGCTGCTGCAGTGAGGCTGTCTGGAGTCTGTGTTCTCCCCAGCTTCAGAAGGACCTTTTCCTTCTTTCCCAAGGTCAGTGTTCCCATTGGTCTGTGCACTGGTTTGCCAGCTGCATTGCAGGTGCATCCCAGGGGTCCATCTTGCTGTTGCTCTCTGTCACCACTTTACTAAACTGAGACTTCTGTATATAAGGCACCAAGCTAGGAATACAGCTGCGGAGTCATAAGTGATGTGTGCATGAATTATTCAGTAGACACTGATGTACAGGTCCGTTGGTGTGAAGCATAGAAGCACCAGTTATTTCAGATTGAGATTATTTTTATTCTTCCTGGAGAGCTGGAGGCTTTTCCACATTGGCAGACTTTCACAGGTTTGCATTTATGTTATCTGGGAAAAGGGGCAAGGGTCAAACAGCAAGTTCCTTTGTGCTGGTAGAGGCAAACATGTCACATATTGGCTATGTCAGAAATGTACTTGAAGTCACTGACAGAGTCAACAGAAGAGTAAGGTATTGATTTCTTTGCTGCTGTTTTACTGAAGCATAGGAACAGTTAAATAGAAAGTTTTGACTTATATTTGTGCATAGTAACTATTGAGGCGTCTGGGGAGGTTTCTGGCTTTCGGATGTGTGTGTATGCATGTCCTGCTTTTCAGAGGATCACAAAATCAAGTAGCTGCTTAAGAAAAAAGGCCCTTGATTGTGTGTTTCTGTGTGTCTGGTGATCCTTAGTGTAGAAGCCTGATGTTCAGCTATTGGTGATTGGTAGAGGAATCCAAACTGCTTCTATGGGAACAGGGTAGCAAGATCTATTCGGATGTTTTGGGGAAAAAAGTAAAAATCTTGCAGGTTAGAAAATAGCCCTAAAAGTAACATTTTAGTATTGATTTAAAAATAGCTTGAAGGATATGGCTTAATTACTGGTGGTGATTACATCTCTCTAAAACCTTCTAGCAAATAATACTTCATGACTAGAGTGGGGAACATTTTCTTGTTGGTCTTCAAATCTAGTTGAGCAGATGCAAAGTAACAATGTTGATTAAACAAATAATTTGCTGTTCATAAACCAGGTTTTGCTATACTTCCTTTGCAGAACCCAAACATCTGGTCAGACTACTGTGGCTTAATGAGTTACCATAGTTCAGCCAAGCTGCATTTTTCCTTGAATTTGCAAGGAGCAGAAGGTGTGAACCTGGTTATGACTTTGAGTTAACTGATATGCAGCACCTGAGGAAGCCCCAGGAAGGCAAATTTATGTTGGAGGTCTTTAGAAATCACTGGCCTAAATTATTGCAATAATATTTTTTTCAGTTTTGTCGCAGAGAGTGTTTCTGTCCTGGAGAGGATGTTGATTGCCTGTGTCACTGATCTTGTTTAATTAAAAAAATAAAGCTTTGTCTGCTTCATTTGAATAGTTTGGACAGCCTATGTCTTCAGGAAATTTGTGTTAAGTTTAAATTTTTAAATCTTTTATTTTTGTATGGCTTAAAATGTGCCTTGTTAGACTAAATATAATCTGAAACTGTATGCAGACAAATGCACACCGGAGTTCCCATAGGTGTAATTCAAATGCTTTTTAATTAATATCTTCAGTAAAGTGGATTGACAGATTTTAGTCATTTATAGCTTGCAAGCAGTGGTTTGATAGCTGGAAATAGGTGGGTAGTTTTCTGTGTTACCTTACAAGTAACAATTGGAGCTGTTTGCAGCTTCAAACCTTGTAGCTAAAAGGAAAAAAACAACCCTTAAAAAACCTGAAACCTCTCCATTGAAGGCAGCAGCTGTTGAGAGTAAGACTTGGGTAATCAGGAATAGGTTATCACTTGATTGAACTCCATAGTGTTTACATATGGGAGAAGGGGAGACCATGGTACCCATCCTTGCCTGAGGGACCCTAAGGTAGTGCCAAGCACTTCTAGCCAGTGAGATACTGCCCAAGGGGCAGCTGATAAGGTATGAACCCTACTTCTTTGTTTTTAAATTATATACAAGTGCTCATAGGGTAGTAGGAGTGCTTGGTTTGGTGTACAGTTTGAAGATCTGTGTGGAGTGAAGATCCGAGACTGTTCCTGCTTTGACATTGCTGAACAACTCAGGCATGTACAGAGTCAGAGTTCAGGTATTTTTCAGGCAGTTTGTGATATCTAAAGCCCATAGGGGCTCAGAGGCTAGGCAGGTTATTTGAAGGCTGCTCTTTTCTGCCTACATATCTGAATTTCATCCAGTCCATGCGTTGATCTGGGCCTAATGACCTCACAGGATCGACTGAAAAGATATACCCTAAACCATGGGAGAAACAGATTTGTTTTAAGTGCCTTGTTTAAATTGGGTATTGCCTGCAGAGGAGCTCTGCTGCAAAGCAGTATATCATGATGCTTTTGTAAGTGTGCTTTGGGGTGAGACATTTGTGCTTTAATTTGGTAAAAAAAAAAAAAAAAAATCATGATGGGTTGCAGAATTCTGAGGTAATGGCTGTGTATAACTTTTTAAGGACTTCTCAGGCCTGCACTGTCTCTCCTCCTTGCCCCCAGTTCAGCTTTGTAACTGTATTTAAAGATAACCAAAGAAAAGAAATCAAGAGAACTTACTATAGCAGTTTTATTCTTCCAAGGGTTTGTCTTTTGAGCAAATATGTATGAAAACAAGTGCAACACAGACAGGGAAAAAACACAGTATTTAGTGTGAATTTAGGTTACATAACATTTATAGAAAGAATGGAAAACAGAAAAAACACTAATCATCTAACCTGGGCAATAGGGCTTAATTCAGCATAAAGTTTTTTTGGATTAATTAATGCCTTACATTTAATGAATTGTTTCTTAAATATAAACAAATTAGAGTTACTTTAAAACCTATTAAGAATAGCTTCAATTAAATATATGGGTACCGACTGAATTCACAAGAGTCATATCAAGGCAGCAGCATGTAATTGAAAATTACTTTGTTTTTAACACTGAAACTGAAGATTGTTTTGCATATTCAGATTATGAAAAATTTTACTCAAAAGTCAGTTTGAAGGACAATAAAATATTTGAGCTTTAAAATAAAGTTAACTATTTCCAAAGTTTCAGAAAAAAATGCCATTTTATGGAGCATATTTAAAAATGTTTTTAATCCAATTGCAAATTAACCCTCACAAAGACTTCAAAATAAAAAGGTTAAAAAAAAAATGCCAGCACAGTGAATGTGATTTTTGTGAGGCATTCTGACTTCAAGAAAGCAGCATTTTCTGGTGGATAATTGTTCAGATGTGTTTTTTTTTCCAACTAACTCTAGTATAAGGTGGCTTATTTGTGCACTTATTTTGTATGGCACGTTTCCATTTCATCTTGGGAACTTTATAAAGATTAAGCTTTACAGAGCCCTTTTTTTGCAGATATTATCCCCATTACACAGGAAGGTAAGCAAATACAGAGGAAGGTTAATTGAATTGCCCTGCTGCAGCATGTGAGTATTGGAGCTGGAACTACAATTCGGGAATGATCGTTCCCAAGTCAGTACTTTAATCTAATATAGCACAGGAGTCTTTCCTCTAGAATTGCAACCATAGAAAAAAAGAAAGGTAGAAAACACAAACTTAATAAGATCTTAAAATTAAGCTCTAAAGTATTGCTTTTCATCCAGTTAAGGCCGTGTTTTCGTCTTTATATGTTATTTCCAATAACAGCCTTCATGCCACAGCATGTAAGATGAATGGGACCAACTGTGACCAGTAGGATCCTGCTGTTCATTTTAGGGACCAGGCTTTTCCTTTGATCATACATCTTGTGTATGTTTTTGTATGTGTTTGAGTAAGTGGTAAGGCACGTGTATTTTTAAGGGCCTTTAGAAACTCAGCCTCCCGCTGAAGACCTCTTTAAAACAGTTTGTGTGACTAACAAAGGAGATTGTCTTGTAGTGATGACTTTTTGGTATTGTCTGTTTAAGCAAAATATTTACTGTCACTATCAAGATAAAAGTAAATCCCTGGCACTCTGAAAAAACATACCAGTGATCTCTGACACCTGTGGGTAGTTGACTTTTCCAAAGCAGTTTAGTTACTTGTTATAGCTGTAAGTCCTGTTCTGCACTCGTTTCACTTTAAATCAAGATTGAAAGCTGAAATCTGGCTGTGAAATACATAACATAATTTTCTGATTTCCAGTGTGGTTTTGGAAGAATTATTTAGTTAAAGCCTCTACTTTCTTCTTCTAAGTTGAGTTTCTGTGAATTGCCAAGTTTGGCAATTCTGTAGGACTTGTAACAGAGGGAGAAGTACACAGTGCTGGCATGGGGCCCACTTGATGCCAAATCCCTCAAATACAAGGTGGTGCAAAGAGAGAAGGGGAGTACGGCAGGGAGGGGGCTCTGGCTCTCCCTTAGAAGGGATGCTTGTGCCTGCAGTGCAGCAGGACCAGCCGCAGGTACTGTGTTCCCTGTTGCAGAGTTTGCTTAAGGACAGCCTTGGGGCTTGCAGGGAGAGAGGAGTAAAGCTTCATAGTGGTAGAGAGAGGATTTGAGATCTGCTTTTTGCCTGTGTGCTTGGAGCTGTGCAGCCCTCTCCCTGCTGAGGGGAAGGAAGGCTATGGATGCATTGCACCCTTTGCAGGAGTGCCGCCTTTGTAATTCTGTGTTTCAACTGTGCATTATCCTGAACATTTAGCACAAATGTGTTTATGGAAAATTTAAGACTTTTATGTGGCAGTAGAGGGGCAACAATCTCTCTCCCTTCAGGAGGGTGTTTTAACAAGCTTCTTTTTTTTTTTGTCAAAGCAAATGTCCAACTCCTTTATTACTTTTCTGGACTGTTTTTAGGTTAGCCTAGCTTGGTTTTAAACTGCATGTCAAAAAATGATTTACCACAGCATCTGTAAAATGTTCTGGGGACCTTGGCAAATACCTGATAGTTTCAGGCCCTGTCCAGATATTGGGTCCTATTCCAAAAATAGTTTTTTGACAAATGGATAAAAACTACTGGCAGATAAACATGCAAAGAAAAAGGAGAATTCAAGATTTTTTTTGAGAAGTGTATTTTTAATAGATTTCTTATCATAGAATGTTTTGGGTTGGAAGGGACCTTAAAGATTATCTAATTCCAACCCTCCTGCCATGGGCAGGGACACCTTCCACTAGAGCAGATTGCTCAAAGCCCACGCTGGTCTTAAACACTTCCAGGGATGGAGCATCCAAAATTCTTCTTTTGAAAGATGTTGCCAGAGCTCCTGTTTCAGATAAACTTGTCTACTTGTAGATACAGTTTAAGTGCAAAATTTGTGCTTCCTTCTTCTCGGTAGAACTTTAAAAATTGTAACAAAGCTCACATATTTTGTCCTTTCCCTAATTAAAAAAAAAAAAGAAGCAACAGAGTCTGAATGCAGATTATTGTATGGGTAAGGATAAAGTAAACAAATAGGCTTCTGTCTGTGAGGGGAAGATGTTAAGGGTTCTTTGCCCTGCCTCCTAGAGGAAAAAAAGAAAACATCCTTCTATACAGCCATGGTGACTGTATGTACTATGGAGTAAGGGAATGTGCTTTGCCATTGCCATGCTGCAAGTTCAATGCCTAATTTACCCCCTTTGGTAGGGTGTTAGTATATATCTGTAATTCCCCTCTAGTCCCAATGTCTCTTGGAAATTTGACCTATTTGTGTGAAGATCTGTAATGCCTGCACCCAGAGCAGTTCTATAGTTCACTGACAACAGGGAAACTGAACTCTAAGGTGTTTTTTCTAGTTTTGCATGCCTCTGTGGAAACTGCACAACACTAGTTGAACATTCATTGTTAAGCATATATGGAAGAAGAAACAAAAGTGTATTGGGATACTATAAAACACTCTGGGAAGTGTTAACTTTTAAAAGCTTATTGCAACTCCACAGATAATTCCTGACATGGTGTTGAACTGTGTTTTGAGGGCTGTGGAAGAGCTTGGTTATCATACGACCACAGCTATAAGTCCCTTCTGTGGATTTGTAATACTGATAAATTTTTCAGCTCTGTAAAAAGCCACCTTCTTTTTGGACTCAGCTAAACTCTGACTTTTAAGAAACTTTAAGTAAAGGATGGTTGTAAGTTTCTGGCTCTTCCCTGCTGTCCTACAATATGAGTGTTATCACTATGATCCATGCTGAAGGAGGTGGGCAAGCAACCTGCTTGTTCCTTACAAACCATTTCTGTAGGAAAGGCAAGCACTGGTGTTGGATGTCATGAGTGCTTTAGACTGAAGCCATATCGCAGTATCTGCTGTACGTTTATGTCTTCAGAGCAGCTGGTGAACTTTCCTGGTTCAAAGTTTCAGAGAATTAAGAGACTTACATAGTTTTTTGTAACATCAAGCTCAATAGCACCTAGCCAGTTTCCACAAAGTCCAAGGCCCACATTCACAATAGGTACTTTTTTTTTTGCCTCCGCTTTCCCTTTGCAGTGACTCCAGTGACTGGTGTAGCTGACTTCAAAGGGTCAGAGAGAGCCATGCTGAGAAACACAGGGACCATTTAGGTCATGGGAAGGTGCCCCAGAAAAACACAAACCTATCTGTACTATACACACCATAAAGAGAAACAGGATTGTCGTTACATGCATCTTTTGGTCAGCACTTCCCTTAAATACTCAGAATTAGGAGAAGTGTATGTTTCCTGTTTATGAGAAAGAGACCTCTACCAACTTGCTATATTTGTCTGATCTTTGACTACAGTTTTGCAGCTCTCCCTGAAGGAATATACCAGAAAACAAAACAAAACAAACTATACTTGAAAACCCCAAAACCTGTCTGAATTACAAGCATGAGCTACAAAAAACAGACTGTGGACAATAGCTAGGCATGCATAACGTGCATATTTTCTCTGCCCCAGAGGAGTTATCTACTATTTAGAAGACCACCATATTTTGAGAATTAAGTTGCAAAGTAGTTTAGAAACTCCGTTTTGGCCAGGCCTGTTGCCCCCGCTATGGTAGCTGGGGGGTGTGCCTGTGGGCATGGAGCCAGGCCCAGCCTGGGCCAGGTTCAGGCAGCAGGCCCAGCATGGCCACTGCTCTGACTCCACTCCTTCACGACAATCGCATGCTTTGCCCTTAAGCAGGTGGCCTGAGTCTGGCCCTTCCCTGTGAGCTCAGTGTTGAGCCCTGTCTGCACCAGACAGCATTTCAGAAAGCAATTTTTTTCCTCCCCATTATTGTCTACAGGTCACCGTAGGCCCTGCTGCACTCCCCAGGTGCTGGAGCAGAGCCCATGGGCAATGGGGTGACCCTGAGCGAGCTCTGCAGCTCTTCTGCTTAAGAGCTGAAGCCTAACTTGTCAGTAATAAATCCTGAGAAGAGTCTTGTGGATTTGAATGGAAAACACCTGGATATCTATTTTCTCCACATTATAATCCCTTTGGCTGTGTGCTTTTTCTTTCTTTCACCTTTTTTTCCTCTATTTTTCTTTTTTTTGCTTTTCTTTTGCATACTAGTAGCAAAACAACTTATTTTAGTATTTATATATATGTGTGTGTGTGTATATATATATAAATATATATATAATATATAATATATATAATATATATAATATATATATATAAAATATATATATATACATTTATATATATAATATAAAAATGACTGGTTGTGGATCCCATGCAGGCACATGGGCCAGCAGGGAGCCCTTTGGAGGATCCAGGCGCCTCTAGCGAGCCGGCCACGTACAGTGCGGAGGCAAAAGCCTGGTGAAAAGGGCAGCCATGAGCCAGCCATCCTCAAACCTCGAAGCCCCCTCGGTGTTGGCCACTGTCTAGGTGTCTCCCTTGGGCAGGGGCTGGAGGTGAGTGAGGAAGGAGTGGGTCATGGCCTCCACAGGAGGTCATGTGAGGGAGGCGAGGCGTGCTGCAGCCATCCCTGCTCGTGTTCAGCACCAGGAGCAAGCAGTTGTGCATCCTCAGGCCTTGTTTTCTGAAGCCATTTTCTTTTTCCTCTGCGTCATTGATTTAATAGGGTGTTTTTGTAGATTCATGATAATGTTTTTCATTTTCAGGGAAGAATTTAGGTGAATTTAGAGAACCTAAACACAACTACCTGCTGATTCTGCAGGTGGTCAGGGTGTTATGAGAGGCTGGCCACTATTGTTGACACGGTGAACTGGTTATTGTATTAGTTACTCAAATATTCTGAATTCTTAGAGCTAGTCTGTTATCAGCTATTGTGAAGATATCTTCTCTTACTATTTTTACCTGAGAATTTAACTAGTTTTACTACCTACTTTTTATCCAAAGTATCACAAATTGCAGTCTAGTAGGCTTCTTGTGTGGCTGCTTCTGTTGTTCCAATGGTGTGGATGAGGATGAGGACCCGAAACACAAAATGATAAATGTCCACGTTTTTAGCATTGAAATGCAAAATTATCTTGGTGCTTCTACATGGGGTTTATTTAAAGTTTTATTTATTTTACCTGCTATTGAGTGTTGTATATGCCTGCAAATGCAACATGAGATTTTCAGGGACATAATAAAATAGTACCAGGATCAAGCTTAACTTTAGAATACCTGACAACTCTCTGAGCATTACTGTTTTCTAGTTTTTGTATATAAATATAACTATAGGTTTCACAACCTGTAGAGGTGATGTAATTTCACTAAACTTGCAGACATACATTTTTAATAGTAAGAAGCAAATATAATTTTTGGATTACTGATTTTTTTAATTAATTAAACTGAATGATTACTATAAATAAACTAGATTATTATTTTTAATAACAGAACTAATTCTAATTTTAGTAACTAAAACTAGAAAGTGAAGAGTAAGGAGCTAACCAGTATGTTTGAAAAAGATCAGCGTTTCTACTTTGTATTGGATTTTAACACAAGGGTTCTGTTTATTATAACAGTTTGTTACCATAGAAGTATAAACTGAAAGGTAGCAATGATGAGTTAGTGTAATACGTTATATTAAATAAACTTGTCCTGTTAGCGCTGCATGCAAGGCTTTGTTTACATTACAGTAAGCTGTTTTCTGCTGCATTTACAATTCTGCTATACAAATAAATTAAGGGATCTCATGACAGTATGATTTACTTTGTCTCTGCAAACTGACAGACATTAATATTTTTAAGCATATTTGCTTGGAAGTGGTTACATCAAAGTTTCTGTTAGGGCACCATCAAACCTACTATCTAAGAAAGAAAGTAGATGAAAGTCTTATCTTCTTGTTCCTATACTAAAAGGATGGGCAAATATTAAATACTGTGTTTAGAATTCAATGCTATTGCAAACAATATTGCATAACCTGTTTAAGATATATTCCTATCCTGCAGTAACAGATGAACATCCATGAAATGAAATAAAAGGAGCTAGTACAATCATACACAAAGCTTTTGATCTTCTATGTTGTACAAATGTACTCTTTCGGAAATCACTGAATTTCAGCTTCAGCTTTGGTCAAGCTGAACACAGGTACAGCTGGGTGAATGGTTTGACCTGTAATAGTGTCGTTATCGGTAACGATAGATAATCTGCGAGGGAAAAGCTGAGTCTGAACGTCTAGTTCCAGGAAAATTTGCAGGGCTCAAATTGGGGGATGGGTATAGGGAAGAAATCTTTGTTTAGATAAAGGAGAAAAGTTTGTCTGTACTCCAGGTACAAAGGTCATAGGACATCAGTCCAGTCTGTTTTCATGTAATATTTCCCTTAAGTGGTATACTTCAAACGTGATACAGGTATAACGCCTTCTGTGAACATCTGTACCTTTTAAAAAAATACATTTAAAAAAAAAATGAAACCTGCAAGTATAGTTTCATTTCATATAATGATAAAGCTGGTAGAATTTGAAATGCCTTGATTTAAGTATTTGAAGTTAAGTGCTTCCTCTTTCTTCCTTTTTTCACTAAAAACTGTTTGACAAAACACAGGATAGCCTTTTTTAAAAAAAAAAAAAAAAAAAAAAGACAAGCAAAAAAAAACTGTCTTCTTTGTTTGCTCAACCTGATGCAGTTCCTGTGGATTAGAGACTGTCACAGTAGGTCCTGGGATGTGGCAGAGGGATGCTTCTGCTGCACACAACTGACTCCTTTCCAGGGCACGGCAAAGTCTCCCCCCATCATGCCATCAGGTGTTCTGAGCCATGAAATTCAATGCCAGTTGAAGTTACAAACTTTCTAAAGAAAACGTTTGCAGGATTTCTAGTTGTTTCTCTGGTAAATAATAAGTTGTAAGAAATGCATCACTTTTGTCTGCATAAGCTCCCTCACTTAGAGAAGATGGTATGCACAGAGCTTCTTCTACGTCATTAAGCATTCATACTTTTTTTCCTCAGTATACATAGGAGCACAAAAGAAATGCCAGTTCTGTTATGCTCAGTGGGTTGTGCTGTGGCATAAGTTACTTTCATGCTTGACAGCTTTTTTGTTCTTCTCCACTGGATATGTTTCTTGGTCAAGTTATTATTTTGGACATCTGTGGTGCAATGCCATGAGTTTCAAGGTCCTGTGTGCCATTGGCTTCCTTCTCCAAGCATTTCTTCTGATGTTTCAAGTTTTGTTTAATGTTTGTAGAAGGTATTTAAGTGGGTGCCTCTAATGCCCATAGAAACTAAGTGTCAGTATCTGGGAAAATCTTGAGATATTACTCAGTCTGGAAGGACAAGGTTGGAGGCAGACGCTACTGTCTAGCAGATCACTGTGAAAGTGTTGTTCTTTAATTATCTGCTTAGATTTTTCCTTCTGCAATTTTTCGTATTTTTTCCTGTTACCTTCCTGGAGTGGTGGGGTGGGGTTGGAGAATAAGCTCTGTTTTGTAAACTATTTTTTTTTGAATTGGAAGCTGTGATTCTAAAGACTTATCCCGCTTAATATTAAGTGCTGACAGTATGGTGGTGGTGGTGGCTTTTTTTCCCCATAATAAACCTCCTATTGTGTGCCAATAGAACAAAAACTTGCAAAGAACACTGGTAAATAAAAATAAGGAAATCTCACAGGAAAATATAGATCTGATTTAAAAATTTCTAACCTAGCAGATCTGCTTTGTCTGAAAGCGTGTTAGAAGATTGTTTTGATTACTGTAGCAATGTTATAGCAGTGTGAAGTGTTTTTCAAGAGAAAAACTTTCTAGTTTATATAAAGGCTCTTATTTAATTAAAAAGGGAATATTTAGCTGTGGTAATACGTTTTCTCATTTGGTATGTCGCTTTAATGGTCATTGTTAATATTATGCTGAAGATTTTTTGCATGAAACAAGTCATGTAAAATTCTTTGGACTAAGTATCAGATAAACAAGCACTACACCCAAAACAACAATAAAAATAAAGGCGGTCAACCAGCAACAGAAAAAATAAACAACGATGTGAAATTGAGAAATAAGCTACTTTTCTGCTTTCTGGGCTGGGCGCAGTGATGACTTATCTGGTAAATTGCAAGTTACCCAAGTGGTGTTGCTGCTGGTTTGAAATTTCATTAGAAAATACTATTATTTTGCCATTTCTGATTAAGGTGAGCTGAAATGATTTGTGTATTGTCTGAAGCAGCTCTGTAGGTTGTAATTCAAACACAAATCATTACTATCGGTTGTCTCTTCATAGTTTTTCTGATAGCAGAAATCCTAACTGAACACAAAAGCTGAAATTTTATTGCTATTTGGCAAGAAGGTGATAATATTAATGAACCATGTGGGAAGGGCTTAGGTGTTTATCAGGTAGTGCTTACAAAAAGCTCTGAATTTGACAAACAGTAACTATGATGACACAAATGTAATGCACA